>NW_004567105.1:43063499-43090210 GCF_000260355.1 Condylura cristata
GTCTTGGATCTCTTTTGTCTGGGGTGGGGGTGGGGTCCATAAAACTTGTGTTTGTAGAGTTTGTTCAGGACATCATTTCCCCCAATATTTAGTCCCAAGTCTAATTAGCTAAAGGTCTATACAATTCTGAGAACCCCTGATATCCTTTCCACCAAGTCCTGATTAACTCAGCCCAAATAAAATATGATTGTGTGTTACCATAAAACTTATTTTACAGTAAGTAGTCAACAACTAATACTGAAGATTCTCATACTATGCTTCATACCAACCATGCTGATTTCAGAATGCCTAGAATGTCAATCACTGGTGTCAAAAAAACAATTTCCTATAATGTGTGTGATGTCATAGTAGAAGTATTCTCTGCTGGGCAGGTTGTAATTGATTCACATTGCTTATGGCTTGGCCAATTGGACAAAAACATTTTTGTTGCTATTAACCAAGATAGGGGCCTTGGGAATATACTTAATGATCTCAATAGTTTCATGCCAAATACTAATCTTCACAATAACAGCAATAATAACAAAAGAGTAGCTAACAGTGGTATGTGTGAGACTGTTACTTATGTTGATATTGTAATGATCCCAACTGATTGAGACTTGTTAACCAAAATCAATAATTAAGAAGGCTTCCCTCTCCATGGGCTCAACTCAGAGTCACAATGCAAGAGTCAGGACACAATTGGCCCGATCCTGTAAGAATGCTATTTTTGTGATAACAGTAGCACCAGAAAAAGGTTGTCTCTGGGCAAACCAATAACTTCAAAGAAAGATTTCAAGATTTATGACATTGCTAAAATTCTCAGTTCCTTACTTTAGATGAGTTAAATTTTAACAACACTTGGCCCTCCCTGCTGGTGCAGCGGGTTAAAGCACAGCACTAAGAAGCTTAAGCCACTCCGCATGAGTTCGATCCCCGCCTGCCCCAGAGGTGACCACATGGCGTGGCAGACCTCTCCTGACCCACCCGCTGCTCCCCTCAGCAGTGTACTTCGTTGATCTGCCTGTTCTGCTCCTCACTGTCTCTGGTGAATCCTCTCACCCTCCGCATCTCTGGCCTGTACCCCAGTTCTGTATGAATAAATAAATCTTTAAAAGAAAAATTTTAACAACACTTTTTGTTTTCCTGAACACATAGGTGATATCAACACACTAACTAGACCCCTACCAAAGTTTTCTTTGATGCTGCAGAAAATCCCTGAAATAACAACCAAAGCTCACCAACTGCATATAAATTTTCAGTGAGGTTAAAACTGGGGCACCTTTCACAGAACTATCTAGAGGTTATTTCCAGACTTGAGAGTTCTCACTTGAGTTTATTCTTTAATAAGTTCATTTAATTTTATTTGCTTCAAGTCATTTTATCTAACCCATGTAAACACATTGTAATGACCCTGATTGATTGAGGTGGGGGCAATTGAGATATTCCAGTTTAAATTATCAATTAAAAAGGTAACAATTGTTTTTGAAGGCACTGATAAGCATATATGTGAATGGAAGGACCATAAAACCTGGTTGTGCTGAAATGCCCAATTCAAATTAAAATTAACAGGTAGATCTGATAACATAACTTGAACAGTGGTTATAACTACAGGCACTGAATTTTAGTCACTTTGAGACACTTATGAACTCCATGTCGATGGTCCTGGAGCTTCCTTCAGGTGTTGGTAATGCCACTGGGGACTTTCCAGCTGAGAAGCAGCCCTCCCTTTCCTGTGGACAAATGCTTGCCAGGAACTCTCCAGACAGGCCCCATCTGCTTGGTGCTGCCAATTCTGAGCCTTGCCAAGTGGGTCATATCTAATGTGTGTTACATCACTAGAGCTACCAGGAAACTCCATATAGATTGATTTAAATTTTCACCTTTAGGACCAGGTGAAACTCAGGTTAGGTATTAAGTATTGGGTGGAGACTTGGCATGAACAACTCTCCCTTTCCCCTGCCTTTTACTGCCAAGTGACTTGTAGGCTTACATTTTGTTGTAAAATGGATTCCCCCCAGTAAATTCATATTGTGGTTAAATGCATTTTGCCTGAGTCATCAGTGAAATCTCTTCACTTGAGTGGAAGTTAGCACATTTGAAATCTGAACCTGATTATAAAACAGATATTGTTGTTAAGGGTGTGAAATGTATGCACTAAATACAATTATATTGAATATTATATTGAATTTCAAAACACGACAAGACAGGTAATACCTTTTTTTCCATTTTATAGATGAGTAAATTTAGAAGAGAAGTTATATCTTCAGGTTAAATGATGTTTAAAAAAGGAGAAACAACAGA
The DNA here is from genome assembly GCF_000260355.1 of Condylura cristata. Classification (NCBI taxonomy): domain Eukaryota; kingdom Metazoa; phylum Chordata; class Mammalia; order Eulipotyphla; family Talpidae; genus Condylura; species Condylura cristata. Next base: position 43,065,780 of record NW_004567105.1, read on the forward strand.
CCCAAAAAAGGAGTTGTTCATGCCAAGTCCCCACCCAAGACTTAATACCTGAGTTTCACCTAGTCCTAAAGGTGGAAATTTAAATCAATCTATTTCCTGGAGTTTCCTGGTAGCTCTAGTGAGGTAACACACATTAAGACACCCCCTTTCCCCTGCCTGGAATAATCTTTTACTTTGCTAGTATCCTAGCTCCACCCCTCCTTCTGATTATAAAAACTCTTGTTTTGTGCAACTTCTTGCAGTGCCTTCCTACTTACCAAATGGAATGCCACCCAATTCATGAATCATTTAATAAAGCAATTAGATCTTTAAAATTAATTCAGTTGAAGTGGTAAGTCTTAAGTGGTAGAAGCAATATTTGAACATATTTGGCCTGCCCCCAGAGACTGCAGACTTAACAGTTACATCACTCTTCCTTTATATCTCGCAAACTAATTTCTATCTCCATTAAATGCTTCTTAACACTACAGCTATTAATTTTCTTAAGGCTACACTTCATATATTATCTCATATTCCTCATCTTAACAAAGTAAAAGAACCTCTTTGAAGATAGAAGAGGGGAAATTATGGGAAGAGCCATTTCTAAGTCAGAGAACTACCTATTGTTTAGTCTCCCCAAATCTGACTCCATCTCTGGCAAGAGCCACTTTCGCTCTTGTGGGGAAACCAATACCTTTGGTTCAAATGTTGGCTCCTGTAGTCCATGATAGAGAATGTGACTAAGTCAAGTCCATTTGAGTACCCCATCTCCCAAAATGATTGTTCAGAGAGGAGGATGTGAAATATGCTCAACCAGTCACAATGCCTCTTGGGAGTTTTATAGTTTTGACTTTATTTTTAGATCTATCACTTATTTTGAGTTAATCTTTATATCATATGTATGTTTATACTAAACATAAATTAATTTATGGCATATATTTAAAAATACATACACATTTAAATATATAGGCCTATTTAATGTGGACATCCAAATACTTCAATACCTATCTTTGCTAATTGTATTACCCCCGCTCCTTGGTCAAGGATCATTTGACTATTTGTTCCATTGATCTATTTATCTATTCTCTCACCAATACTACATGACATTGATTACTGTAGCTTTATAGTAAATCTTGAAGTTAGTAGTGTCAATCCTCCAACTTTGTTTTTCTCCTTCAATATTATATTGGCTAGCCAAGGTATTTTGAATCTCTATATGAATTTAGGATAAATTTGTCAGTATTCACAAAATAACATAGGATTTTGACTAGGATTATATTGAACCTGTAGCTCAAATTGAGAAAAACTGTTGAGTTTTCTTACCTATTAATATAGACTTTCTCTTTATCATTTAGTTCTTTGACTTGCTCATCAAAGTTCTATAGTTATCCTTATATAGATATTCCACATATTTTGTTAAATACCTAAGTATCTAACCTAAGCACTTGTTTTATACTTAGTACTTAATTTTGGGAGCAGGTTCTAATGTAAGTGGTATAACATTTTTAAATTTTGAATTCTACTTGTTTATTGTTGGCTTATGGGAAAATGATTGATTTTTGTGCATTTTGTATTCTTCAACCTCTCTATGACTGCTTATTAGTTTTGGGAGTGTTTTTTGTTCAATTACTTTGGCTTTTCTCTAAAAACATGTGAACAAAGAGTTTCATGTCTATCTTTTCAAACTGTATACCTTTTATTTACTTATTTTTTTCTCTCCTTTTTGCACTAGCAATAACCTCCAGTGTGATGTTGGAAAGGAGTGGTAATAGGTCATCCTTATCTTATTGCTAATTTTAGTGGAAAAGTTTCTACTTTCTCACCATTAAGTATGATGTTAACTTTGGGTTTTTAAAAAGATTTATTTATTGATGCACATAAGAACTGGGGTCCAGGCCAGAGGTCCAGACAGAGTGAGGAGTGGGTAAGAAGATTCACCAGACACAGAGTGGGAAGCAGAACAAGCAGACTAACTGAAGTACACTGCTGAGGAAAGCAGAAGATGAGACAGGAGAGGTCTGCTGTGGCCTATGTGGCCCCTCCCTCAGCAGGGATCAAACTGGTGATGCAATAGCTGTGGATAGCTTCATAGTGCTGTGCTCTAACTCCTTATGCCACCAGGGTGGGACCTAATTTTGAATTTTTTTAATAGATAGTCTTCATAAAGTTGAGAAAGTTCCCTTGTTATTCAGTTTACTGACAGTTTTTTATCATGAATTGGTGTTGAATTTTGTTAAATGCTATTTCTGCATCTATTGATATGATTATATCTGTGACTTTTATCTTTTACTCTGTTGATATGATGGATTGATATTTAAATGTTGAATCACTCTTTCATACCTGAGGTAAATTCTACTTGTTCATGGTATATACTTCTTTTTATGCTTTTTGGGAATTCAATGTGCTAATATTGAGGATTTCAGCATCTATATTCATGAGACTACTGGCCTGCAGTTTACTTTTCTTATAAATGCCTTTGGTGGTTTTGGCACTAGGGTAATGCTAACCTTATGGAATAAATCAGGAAATAGTCCCTCTTTTTCTATCCTCTGAAAGACATTATAGTGAATTGGTATAACACTCAGGAGCCCAGAGATGAATACCAAATCCTCCTTGCTCTCCTTGATATCATATGCAGTATCATAGTGGTTGCACATAGTGCCAGTCCTTGTCTTGCAGCATTATGACAAAGTTGGCAGAGGGGTCATCTAGAGTCTGGCCAACATCATCTACTAGGAGCTCCTTACCCTCTTCCAGGATGATGCTCTCATGTCCTCCTTCAGGCAGAAAAACACCACCTACTTGTGCTTCTTCAACTCCTATGATTTAGAGGATGCACACACCTTCATGTCTTGAACACTCTGATGATGCCATCAGAAGCCATGTTCAGAGAAGGGAAAAGGGGATAGCAAGGGGAGAAAGCGATAGGAGCTGTGTTATAACTTTTATGAATCTGAGTTATAATTTTTATGTCTTTACCAATATCCTCTTTTTTTATGAGAACAATCTTTATTCTGTACTTTTTACACTTTATACACTAGAGACAGAGTGAGGAGCAGAACAGGCAGATCTACTGAAATACACTGCTGAGAGGAGCAGCAGATGGATCAGCTCTCTGGCGTAAGGTCGAACTGGTGCTGCTGTGGCTTGGGAGAGCTATATAATGCAGTGCTTTAACCTGTTGTGCCACAAGGGAGGGCCCCATTCTGTACTTTTCTAAAGCATGTTTTCTTTTTGTTGCTTGAACATATTTACAATGTCTATTTTAAAGTTTTTCTACTAAGCCTGACATTTGGGCCCTTGCAGACATTTTTTTGCCTGCACTTTTTTCTGTGTATGAGTCATACTTTTCTGTTTCTTTTCATGACTCATACTTTATTGCTAAAAAAAAATTAGATAATATAGTGTAGCATAATAATACATTCTAGGATGTCTTATGTAATATAAGGTAGCAACTCTGGGTATTGATTCTGTTAAGGGGAAGGATGTCCTAAAGGAACTCTGCAATCTTATGGACTCCACCCCCTACTCCAGCTTTCTGGACACTATCCCCTACTCCAGTGATTGGAAACTACAACTCCCAGCAGTACCAGGAAAAGAACTGCGAGGATCCAAGGGTGGAGCTAGCAAGAATTCTGGGACATTTGGGGGATAAATAGGGCGCGATTGCATCTCTGGCTCTCTCGCTGGGGAAGCAGCTCTCCTGATCCTGTGACTCCATGTGTTCGGTCAGCCTACCTGTAAGGTATTCCAGTTACTTTGTATCCCACTCTCTTTCCCTGGGTTGTTTCCTATTCCTTTCCCCTTTTGTAAATAAACCCATTAGTGACCCTTTTGTGTGTACCTGCAGTATCACTGAATTGTGAGCGCGGGTGAGGCCCCACTGACAGGCGGCCCAGTCCATTCTGGGCTACCCTGCAACAGTTTCACCTGGCCCTCAGCTCACTTACCCCACAGTCTGTATAGCCTAGTGATGTTTGCTAGCTTATTTAGCATCTTGATGGGACTATTTTAGAGAACTCCATTTCACGCATGATGTGACATCTCTGATGTTGCTCTTCAGAGGGTAAGGTCTGGGTAGGCACATAGTCACCGTGGATGACAATGGTTTGATCAGGGCCCTCTCTCTTTCTCTAATCTTTTTGTTAAGCTTTCTGCCTCTGTTGTTATTACACCAATTTATTAGCATCCACTAATTAATTGCCAGCTGATTACATTATTGTTTTTGGCAGTGACCTAAGGCACAAATTGTTCCATAGTCTGGTCCAATTAAATTCAGGTCCACTTGCAGGGGCAGATTTTGAGGCCAGTCTTTGAACTTTACACTGAAAAAAAGAGGACACTTATTAACTATCGCATTTCCTGGTTCCCCTTTATAAACTAACTGGGCTTGCTCTTTTGAAGTTATAGCTTCCTCTTAATTAAGGAATTCCCTGATCCTTGGGCACAGCTGACACTAATTTAAGCTCTGCAACAGATGTGATGTGAAATGTTGATGGCCTGTGCCTCCCAAGTAAATACTATATTGCTCATCGGGAGGCTGTGGGGAAAAAGGATCTCTTGTTAGTGACTGAATTATCTGGAGCTGCGTTTGCATCATGCTAAGCTGAAAGGCAGGAGGGTAGGAATAGGTCATGGTTCAAATATCACAGTCTCATTCTTTTCTTACTAAGTTTTAGTAGAATTTCTAGAACAAAAACTGTTTTCTTTAATTGCTGAGGCTCTGCAGGCAATTCCCAAAGACTTTAGCTAGTTGTTTCAAAAGCAATTTTCACCAGTTGTGTTTGTTTCACCAAGGAACAATTCCACAGAACTTTCGTGTCACCATTTCAGAAGGTGTCACTCTGTCATGCTCCTGCTTTACTCCAGTAGTTAAGCTTCCAGAATTTGGATCTCAGATTGCTTCAAGCAACCATCACATTCATGAAACAAACCTTGTTAAAAAAAAAAAAAAAAAAGCCAAGGGAGAGCCAGAGCCACAGTGACATTTTGCTAGCCTTGGATCTATTTGTGCTTGGGACTAGTCCTAGCCTCTTGAATTAGCTGAAGACATTTGTGGCTAACTCTGCAGGACCTCAAGTGCATTTGTCCGCCCTGGCTAATGTTGTACATGGGTGAGCACACTCCCCAGTAAGGCCAACAAACAAGTCAGCAGAGCACAGTGCATTCTGTCCTGCAAATAGCTGCAACCCACTACTTTGTTTCAAGTAGAAGCTACAAGAAGCCCCAGACCCAAGCTACAAGAAGCCCCAGACCGGGTACAAATCTGCATGGGGTACATTTCCTGTTTTTCCCTGCATGTATGGACCCTATATATACTCATGGGCAGTCCTAATAAACAGACTCTGGACTCCAGACCCCAGGCTCCTGCTTCATTCTCTCAAGTCTCCAAGTCTCCTACATTGGGGTGAACGTAGCGGTCAGTGCACCCCTTGGTGGGTTCGCAACTGGCATTGACCTCTTACAGCGTATAATTAAGCCATTTGCGGTTTGCTTTGCGCAATGGTCCTGTTCTTCGACCCACGTTATTCACATATAAACACCCACTGATTTTTAGGACTTCATAAATCTGGAATTGGTAGGGTAAGAACTCTACTAACTGGTCTTGAGAATGTAGTAGTTTTGAGTTGCACAGACTTATACTCTGATATTATTCTGATAGTAAAACTTTACATGAGACAGGGCTTGGTCTACATGTTTGGGGTAGATGACAACCTCTCAGAAAATAGGCAAGACTGTGGTTCTTATTCAATGATTGCCCACCTGCTAGAATGTTTGCATTTTTGGATCTCCATCTCTCTGTGCTGCCTCACCATCCACCTGTTTTGATTTTATAGAGATGAATTTCAAGGAAAACATCGCTTAGATTTTGTTTCAAATTAACCTGAGAACCAAAACATTTCATTGAGAGCCCTAAATACCATTTTTAAAAAGGATTTATTTATTTATGCATACCAAACTGGGGTACAGGCCAGAGGAGTAGGAGGTGAGAGGATTCACCAAAGAGAGTGGGGAGCAGAATAGTCAGATTAACTGAAATACACTGCTGAGGGGAGCAGCAGGGGGGTCAGAAGAGGTCTGCCTCACCATGTGGGTCACCTCCCTGGCCAGAGTTCAAACTCGTGCTACAGTGGCTGTGATAGCTTCATAGTGCTGTGCTTTAATCTACTGCACCACCAGGGAGAGCCCCTAATGTCATTTTAATATTTGCTACTTTGATAAACAACAGAGAGAAGGTAAAGATCCTGTCAACCACAATCTCTCTTTATTGCTTTTAAGGAGGGCTAGTTTTCAATATCAAAACCAGATAAGGAATACCAGCATCCATTTGTCACTCAAAATGGACTTAGGTGGGAATGAATGGAAACAATCATGTGTGGGTGTGTGACTAAAGTCACAATTCAAGGTCAGGGAAAAATCGAATGTTTTCCACAGGGTTGCTAATGTTTTTTGGATAGGTTGGGGAAGCAGTTTTTCAATAATCTTGACTTTCTAATATTTTTCCCCTGAAGTGAAGAAAGAAGAACTGGGGTACGGGCCAGAGGTGCAGGGGCAGTGAGAGGCTTTACCAAAGACAGAGTGGGGAGCAGCAGGCAGGTCAGGAGAGGTTTGCTGTGCCATGTGGGTCAGCTCCGGGGCAGGAATCGATCTCATGCTGAAGTGTCTATAGCTTCTTAGTACTGTGCTTTAACCCGCTGTACCACCAGCAGTGGGTTAAAGCAGGGATGGCCCTAATCCCCTTTTTTTTAATCTTCTCAAATTGTTTTCAACATTGTCAACTTAGTTTTTAACATTATCAACTTAGAACTTTTAGGGCTGACCTGAGGTATTCTTTTCCTCCTCCCATTTTTATACAGTGAATTCTACCTCATAAAATTTATACAGGTCTATGGCATGTGAAAATTAGGTCACTGAATGATTTGAGTAAATAAATTCTAAGCACAGCACATGTCTTATTCTCCTCACAGGTTCTGTGTAGGAAATGCTAAAAGTACAATTCGTTATTGAGGTTTGCATACCAAGAGATGGAACCTTAAAATCGGTCTCGTTACCCAATATGGTAACTCCTCCCCCTTCCCCAAACTGGTCATCTTCTAGTCTTTTCCATCGATTAACAGCACTAACATCTACTTAACAGGTTTGAAACATAAGAAATTGACTTTTCTGTAGGCTGACTATTGGCAATTTCAAATAGATTAACCTTAATCATTGATTAGGTCAGAAACTTTATCACCTCACTCCCCTTCAACTCTCATGACCAGCTAAGCACAAGAATTCTACTTCTCAGGCAAGTTACGAGTCTGTCTTTAAGACACTTACAACTACCCTAGTCCAAGTCATCACAAATTGAACTCAACAGTTCCACTGCCCACAATGCAATGTGTTGTACTCTCTTTACAACACAAGTCAAATAGTCCTGCTTCCATACTAGAAATCAGTGGCATCTGACTGCCTGTAACCAGAGGTGCCCATTTGATGCTATGAGCTATGGAGGCTGCAGGCCCCAGTGCTGCTGACCTCTTCAATTCCACCTCACTCTGGTTTCTGTGATATTTCATTTTCTCAAACATGATCCTTGAATATAATCCTCAAACATGATCTAATACATACAGGATCTTTATGCTCCATCTGCCTGGAACCGGGTCCTCTCTCATTACCCCCAAGGCTCTGTCACTTAACGACCCCTGCCTCCTCTTTATGCATGTCTTAGCATAAATGCCATCACTTCAGAGAATCTTCTATGACCTTTCCCAGACCAGATGGTAACTACACACACACACACACACACACACACACACACACACACACACACACACACACAATTTGCCCACAAGAACTGTGGCACATCAGCACTGACTATACTTCTAGTCACCTATTTGCTGTTTTGCTCAACTCAAACTCCAAGGGCACAAGATCACCTGTCTTATTTGTTCTCATATTATCATCACTAAAGCAGACCTAGCAGCTAATGGATACTTCATAAATGTTTAATACATGCAAGAAGCCCTCACATACATCTGAATGAAACTCAAAGTTCAAAGTTGCCATCTTTGTTCAATGGTATTCTGTTTGGGTAAATCTCCAGTGATTTTTCTATTTAGAATTTTAAAAAAGGAAACAAAAATACTCAAGTTAAAATTCAACACTAAAAGGCTGAGACCAGAATCCTGGAAATTTTTTTTTTTTTTTAAGTAACCCCTGGCATGGTTATATCTAGTAATAGTTATTGTTTTAAGAGCAATAATAATAGTCAAAGCTAACATTTATTGAAGACTAAATATGTACAGGCTTACGAAGGAAACAGGCTTAGAGAAGTGCAGGGGATTTGCTGAGGTTAATACAACTTATGAATGTGAAGCCAAGTCACAAAGACCCATTATCCCAGACATGCTTTGGATGCTCTCAGTTCCTCAATTTTTGGGAAAGCCAACCTCTCAAACACAGGAACCACGTCTCTATACCCCGCAGACTAAGAGCATCAAGAACAGAATCCAGAGAAACACAATTCAGCTGTAAGTGTATTGTCTCTAAATAGACCAGCTAATTTCACCACTTTTCCTAGAGCAATTCTCTCCCAAGCACCATCTCATTAGAAGCAGGTGTTCCTACCGGAAGAAAGAGTCTCTGGGCAGCACAGGGTTTAAACAATTTCTTCCATTCCTGAGGGTTTCCAACTGAAAATGTGATGGGGTAGATTCTGTGCTCAAACTTCTTTGTATACGAGTCAGGCCACTGTCGTAACTGCAAAACATGGAAGGCAAGGGGAGGGTGATTAAACCCCAGAAATACCAAAACCTCTGGATGGCCAAGTGGAAATACATCAGACAGCTTACATAGAAAGTCTAATTTCATTGCCACTGTTGATGCATTGATGCTAGAATTTTTTTTTAGGGTCATAGTGCATTTTATTATACATCTTAGATTTACACATTTCATATATGGTTTTAAAGTTTCAATTCATAATTAAATACAAAATAAAGAACAGTTAGGCAGCAGTAGTTCCCAGGCACATAAGTTAGGGGAGATTGGAGCAAGTTTCTTCCCTGGAGTTTGATGGATATTATAAACTATGATAGTAGACTGTTTCCTTCTGATCTACCTGCCTTTGGGGCTGAATATTATTACAGTGAATGGCTTTACTAAGTATGATGTTGCTAAATGAAAACAACACCTAAAATAAGTTTACAACCTGCATTTTCTTGAAGTCTTTAAGACCCAATGACTACTTTCCCCCTAGTAGAATTCCAAGACCATTCAATGAAAAAGAATACTGTTAATGAAGTATCTGGAGGAGCCTCAATCTACGAGCCACTGCCTATGCTTATTCAGTGTCCTCAGGCTTCCAAGCGTGAGGAAATGGAGTGGCTGATTTCTTCTCATTGACCCTGGAAAGTGCTCTCCTCCTAGAAGTGTCCTTGTCAGGCTCCCATTACTGGTTGGTGAGTACTCTGAGATTGTCTTGTGTACACTGTAGCCCAGCTGCTTATACATGCTTACTGCAACTTGGTTCGATACCCTCCAAAAAGATCAAGAAAAATCCACCCTTTCTTTCTGAAATCTCCTCTCTAGTAACTCTGAAAGTTTAGCAGCCAAACCAAGGCATCAGAATTCTGGGGCAACAGACAGAGCTCTGTTGTACCTGTGCCATTCTTCTCTGGCCACCAAACCTTCTGTATCTCAACCAGGTACCTCTGTAATGATGAAATAACCCAGGTCAATGGGTGGGGAGCTGTAAGTAAAAGGGAATTCCACAAATGGATCCAAGTTAATGTTATTGAAGCAGAGAGGTCTTTGCAGGTGCAGGCCTGGAGTTTCATCATTGCAAAGATGTCTTTTAAGCAGGCTTGCAGCGACCCCTGATGCTGGGATTTATGAAAATATCATACAGAGATGTCAAAGTTGATAGGAAATTGGCATATAAACACTGCCAAGAGTATAAATCTGAACAAACTTCCAAGAGGGAACTTTGGAAATTTTTAATGACAGTCCCCAAAGGATAGAGACATAAGACTTACAACTAGCTTGTAACATTAAAAAAAAAACAAAAAACTTGGGAACAACTAAATGTTCAGTAATAAGGAACTATGAAAATTAGTTATGCTAGAACTGTACAATGGATGAATGTACAGTTAATATAAAGTAGGTCTATATATGCTGACATGGCTATAGTATATAATTGAGTTTTAGAAGAAGCGAGATAAAAAGTATTATGTGTTGTAGGGAAAATATATGTTTAACATTTTATATGCAGGGAAAAATCTAGATGGATAGGTACTAGGCTGTTACAAGTGAGTATCTTTGGAATAGTAGGACAGTTTTGTTAATTTTCTTTACAAATATGAGTTCTATAACATAATTGTTCTAATTAATAGACTGATATTTTAGAGTAGTTTTATATATATAGAAAAACAGAGCAGCTGTTTGGAGTTTTCTCAGACTGCTAAAAATGGAGCTTCCATATGACCTAGCAATCCCACTTCTAGGTATCTATCCAAAGGACACAAAAACATTGATTCAAAAGGACCCCTGTACCCCACACTTATTGCTGCTCTATTTACAATAGGGAAGACATGGAATCAACCCAAATGCCCAAAAGTAGATGACTGGATCAAGAAGATGTAATACATATACACAATGGAATATTGCTCAGCAGTCAAAGAACGTAAACTCATGCCTTTTGCAGCAACATGGATGGAGCTGGAAGGGATCATGCTTAGTGAAATAAACCAAAAGAAAAGGAAAAATACCAGATGGTTTCATTCATGTGGGAACATAAGAGACTCGGGGGGCGGGGGGCAGGGTAGGATGAGGAGGAAGCAATTGTAATAAAGAAAAAATGCAAACAACGAATATATCAGAGACATTTTACGGGGGTGGAGAGGGGAATGGCATCCAAAATGGGGTGGGAAAGGTGCATGGAACTATGGTGATGGCACACAGGTGAATTGGTGGTGGGACGTCCAGGGGAATTACAAACGATATGGAAAAATGAAGGATGATGTAAAAACAAATAAAGAAAAAAGAAACACTGAGCAGCAAATACAGATTTCCCATAAGTTCCCTCTCCTTTCTCCAGCTCTTTTCTCTCATTATTAACATCTTGCGTTAGCGTGGTAGAATTGTTACAATTGATGAACCAGTATCAGTGCATAGTTAAGTCACATCCTTGGTTTGCATCAGGGTTCACTCATCGTGAGGTACATCCTATGATGTACATCAAATGCACGTCATCTATAAATTACGGTATCATACAGAACAATTTCACTGCCCTAAAAATGCACTCTGTTCCACCTTTTCCTCCTTTTCTATCACACACAGTCCTGGCAACCACTGATCTTTTTTTAATACCTCTTAGTTTTGCCTTTTTTCAAAATGTCCTATGCATTTGAAACAGAAAGTATATAGTTTTTTTCTTTCACATTGGCTTCTTTCACTTAGAAAATCCATTTGTGTTTCCTTTATCTCTTTTTGTGCCTGAGTAGTTTACTTACTACTTACCAATGACTACTAATTTTTTATAGGGCTTGACCACAGTTTGCCTATCTTGGTGCTGCCAATTTGAGATGACCATGAGTAAAGTTGCTGTAAACATATATGTGCACAATTTTATGTAGACATGATTTTTAGTTCATTTTGGTAAATACCAAGGAAAGTCATTACTGGATTGTATGGGTAGCCTACATTTAGCTTTCTAAGAACCTGTCAAATTCCTTCCACAGTGTCTGTACCAGATTGTATTCCTACCAGCAATGAAAGAGGTTTCTTGTTTTTTCACCTCACCAGCATTTGGTAATGTCAAGTATTGTGGATTTTAGTCATTCTAATAGGCGTGTAGTGGAAACTCATTTTAATTTACAGTTTCAATTGATGTATGTTGCTGAGAAAACTTTGATATGCTAATTTGCAATCTCTCTACTTAATTTTTTGAGTTAATACCTTCTGATTGCCACAATAATTTGACTTCTAAGAATTTATATTACAGAAAAATTCTAAAAGAGGACAAATAACTTCGAACTTGTAATGATGTTTGTTAACAGTGAAAAATTGGAAACAACCTAAGAAATCAGTTAAACAAATTTTAGAGTATATCTACAGAGACAAATGGTAATTAGCCACTAGTGACAATGCTTAGAAGGTTTTAGCAAAATCTAGTCTGCTACAAAGAACACATGAGTCAAGAATGGTTAGACATTTTAAATAGCTGAAAGACTTAAAAATGAATAAATTTTGTGACAAATTATGTGAAAAGCACATAAAATGTGAATCTGTATCCATAAATAAGTTTTACTAGCTTATAGCTGTACCCATTTGTTTAAAGATTTATATGGCTGCTTTTATAAAAAAGAGCAGAGTGGAGTACCTTTGATACCATACAGCCTGCAAAGTTTAAAATAGTTACTGTCTGCTTTTTATAGAAAAATTTGGTCAATCCCTGTTTTAGAAGAAATTCAGTAATGTTGGTTCAGTGACATAAAGAGAATATAGAATATGATCCCACTTCTGATGCTGATATTAAAAAGGAGTAGAAATAAATATACCAAAATTGTTCTCCCCAAGCATTAGTGTGATGGCCGATTTTTTTTCATTTATGAGTTTATGACTGTTCTTTTTAAAGTGTCCATGTATTGCATATAACCACATAAAAACATATCACTGGTAACATTATTTCCTTTATATGAATATATATTACATTGTGAACAATGATATAAACTTAATATATTCATATATATGTATATACAATGATATAATATAATATATTCACACACACATATACACACACATCACTGTAACATCATTGTTCATTTTTTAACAATGTGTGCCTTCTTTTCTCAGGGGTAGTCCCCACAGAATTTCCACCACCAGTTCACCAATGCATCATCACCTCAGTGCCCAGTGCTTTTCCCTCCTTGTTCCAATCCCTCTCCTTCCTTTGCACCCTGCAGAATGCCTCTGCTTTGTCGTTGTCTGTTAATTTTCGTTTTTTTAATTGTCATTTTTTTTTCATTGTGAACACTTAATTTGCAATCTTGAGATGGATATTTGAGGGAGAAACTCAGAATGAGAAAGAGTAGGAATGACAGTCCAAGTATTTGACAACTGATTTATGAAGGATGTGGACCCCTGACGACACACTAAACACAAATAACCCGTGTGGCTGCATGAACACATCTTGACTCTACTGGACATAAACACTCATGTAACAATCCTGACCAATCCAGTGCACACAGGGTGTACGTGCTCCTCACCACGGTGCCACTAATGACAGCCCAAATCAACCTGGGACGAAGGGTTCCCCTGGCCTGGTGGTTTCCTTAACCTTTGGAAGTTTACAGTCCTCCATTCTAGAAGGCTTTATCTACCTTTGTCAACCTAATACTTTTAACTGGTGCGTTGGTGCGTTAAGTCCATTTACAATGGTTACTATGCATATATTTGAACAGTACACTGATTCCAGTCACTGGAAGTTCCTGTTGACAACTCTTCCCATGTCAGAGCCCAACCCCTCACCCCTGCCGCACACGCACACAGGATGTTGCTGCCCCACTGGCTTCCTATCACCAGCACGGATAATAGCTGTTTCCAGCTCTGTGTCCCACTGTTTCCTGATTCTGAGTGTGGGGCAGGAGCACAGATGAATCAAATCTAAATTACGTGCCTGATCCTGAACTGCCTAGAGCGGCTAGGAGATGAACCAGCTGGCATTTTTCAGCTCCTATGTTGTGAGATAACAAAACTAAAGTTTATAATATGAAGTACCTACAACATCGATGGCAAATGCCATTAGCCATATTCTACTTACACAGCTCTAAAAAATTCTACTTAAATATAGTACAACTAGCCCACAGTACAGCTTCCAGAGTATTTACAATGGCGACTGACAATTTGTTTTGCCTGGAACTTCCCAAGAGTTACTGAAACCGGGGCTCGAAGCATGGACTGCAGGGCGATACTGGCATTTTCCCTCAGCTGCTTCAGCAGCAGGAGCTGCTGGAAAAATGTGGTGGCTTTCCCTGCCCACACCAAAAATGACTGCCTGTGGACAGCTCTTCCCTCTACTCCAGTTGGGTTAAAATGGTCCAGTAAGAATCTTAGAATTGAAAATGGTCCAAACAGGTGGATTTCAACTAGGTGGTAGACTCTGACCATCTTGGGAGGTCCAGACACCCAGACTCATCCCACTCTGTATCTAGTCTTCAAAGAAGAGAGAAGAAAGTATCCATTAGTTGACTTCTGAAGAGAGAAGCTCAAGAGTTTCACAGTGACTGGGCAGCTGCCCTTGCCACTAGTCTACTGCTGCCACTGCCCGAGAGGAGCACGAGAGGCCCTAGGCCTGGTGTCTCACAGAGTTGCTGTTTGTAAGGGCCAACATCTCACAAAGAGCCGTATCTGGTCATCTGGTACCACCTCCCAGTGCTGCTGCCTCTATTGCTGTCTAGTCCAGCGGCCAGTGCTGTCCATCCTGACCTTCAGACTGTTGCTGTGAGCTGCTGTCTTGTCATCTTAGTGGCCTGGCCTTTTAGCACCTCCAGATGTAGTGAGTTGGATCCTGGCCTGCTGCTTGATGGCCGCCAAGAGTTCCAGGCCATTCTTAGTGGAATGATGCCATCTTGAAAGAGTGACCTGTTGTTTGGGATGTTTGGACATTGTGGACACTATCTGGGGCAAGATAGCCGGTGACTTGCGGCCTTAGAAACTCTCTGTTTCTGTTTGTTAAATATACCCCACTGTTGTTCCTTGAGCTGAGTGGTCTTACAATAGTGCATGTGGATGAGAACCCAGACAGTGACCTGTCCTCTACTGGACACTGGCTTTAGCACTTTTTCATTATCATAACAAACTGTCTACTCCCACAACCCTTTAGCGTTGGAACTGACAGCCTGGAGAAGGGCGGCATAACCTGCTCCTCCCATCTCCTGTGCTTAGCAGAGACCACTTGCTACTACTATATTAGGCCTAAAAGAGTTTCCACCACAGAAGATTCAGCCCTAAAATTATTCTCTGCAATAACAACAAGAATCACTTGCTCTGTAATGCAGATGAGAAAACTGAGGTTGTGAGAAGTTCTGTGTTAGGTAAGAGCCAAGGTCTTAAAACTAAACTGGCACCATCATCCTTGCATGTGAAATAAACAGAGGGATGACACAACAAATGCTCTGCCTAGTTTGTTACACCTCATTATAATTTCCTCTGTTAGCTGAGCTTTATCGGTCTGATAAAGACCTGAGGAAATGAGTCATCAGAAGGGTAAGGTCATCAGGGCACAACTTCACAAACATCCACAACATGCCCCCCATAAAATCTAGCTCTCAATAATGTTCCAGTTACTATGGCTCAAACAAAATTACCCCAAAACTTAGAGTATAAAACAACCATTTATTATGCCCCTAGAGAAATGGGTGAGGAATTAGGACAGGACATAGACAGGGAGATTTGACTCTATTCCATCAAATTGGGGGCGTCAGCCTCAAAGACTCAAAGGCTAGGGGCTAGAATCATCTAGAGACTCTTTCACTCACATGCCTGGTGGCTCAGACTGCTTTAGGTGGGGGGACCTCGGCTCTCTGTGCGGCCCCCTCCGTCTGGTCTCTCCATATAGACGCTGTCACTCTACCCTGATGGTCAGCTTCCTGGGCAGGCACCCCAAGAAAGAGCCAGGCAAACTCTTTACCCTCTCTATGACCAAGTCTCAGATGTCACATAGCATTACATTACACGTGCATCCGTGTGTGCCTGGCATATATGCAATGTGTCTGTATTAGCTATTGCCTCAGAACAAATTACTCCCAAACTTCGTAGTTTAAAACCACAAACATTTATGATCTCATGTAGCGTCTTAAGGCCAGAAATCTGGGAGCTGAGTTGTTCTGGCTCAGGGGTCCCCTGAGGTGGCAGTCCAGCACTTGTCTGGGCTACAGACATCTGGAGACTCAATGGGGCTGAAGGTCCTGTCTCTGAATCACAGGAGCATTGGCAAGAGGTCTTTGCTTCTTAACATGTTGGCCTCTCTCAGGGCTGCTCTACCATGGCAGCTGGCTTCCCCAGAGCAAGTGACCCAAGAGAGGAAGAGTATAAACAAGATGGAAGGTGAAGTTCCTTTTAAAGCCTAATCTCAGAAGTGAATCAACACCACTTTCTTCCTGTGCAGTTTCTCTGAGGCAGTATAGGAAGAAAACACACACGGGAGAAAAACAAGAGGTAGGGTTCTCTTTGGAAAACATAATCTGCACATAAACAGAATTATTCTCTCTTCCCTCATTTCATCTTTTAAAAACATGATCTGCCTTTTGTTCCTCTCTATCCTCATGTCCCCACTTCTGGCAATAGGTACTCAATAAATGCTTTTTAAATGGATATTATGCAAGATTTTACTGGTGCTTCCCAGAGCCAGTATTCTTCCAGCTTCTCATTCCTCTATGGGTGGGTGGGCCTGGTGACTGTTTCTAGACAATTAAATGTGAATGGAAAAGGCCCATGTCACTGTTGAGCTGAGGGAATGGAAAGCACAGTTCTGATCCACAAGTCTCTTTTTCTTGGATGGCATCCCCAGAAGTGTAGAAGCCAAAAGTTCCAATAGGTACAACTGTAAGTATGAATAGGTTCTGCCTATTTTCACCCCAGACTTAAGTGTCTATGTGGACAGAGACTCTGTCTCCTGTGTGACACATGCAGCAGGCATGTGGAAAGTCTCTGAGCTCTTTGAGAACACCCTGCCCTAGCCTGATTATGAACAGATCATCTCTGATCAATCCTGTTACCCGGAGTTATAGATGGAGAAGCTGGAGCTCAGAGAAGCCATTAAGACTTGCCAGAGATCATCAGTAAGTAAATAACGGAGCTGAGGTTTGAACTGAGCCCTCTGGCTACTAGTTTGGGAGGTAGCATGGTGATTAAGTTCATGGAGGTCTGAGTTAATGACCTTAAACTGACACCCGATGAGTCAACCACTAAAATTCTCTATGCCTCAGTGATCTCAGGTTAGAACATGGGTTCATCACTGTTACTTTCTTCAAGAGGTTGTGTGATAATTAAGTAAGAGTCAAGTCGAAATAAGAAGTCCCTGATACATGATATTCTTTGTCGGTTTTATTGTCATCATCTTCCTCACCACAGCTTCAGAACAGCTAACTATTCATGGCTCAACCTTTCCCTGACTCAGCTCTGTTTCGAGGGCATTGTCCAATCAATTTCAAAGTCCCAATATTATCTGTTCCTCTGGTTTCTGTTGGTGAAGATGACAAGGTGACTTTTTTTCCTTGTGAAACAACACATTTTAACTCTCTGCTTTTAGCTTTTCTCTGTGCAACATACTTCTTTGGCATTTAGCAGCCATTATAAGCCATTATGAGGGCAGGAAGCAGCACTACTGACTCAAGTTAGTAGGTACAAAACAAAGTGGATTCTCACTCTGCCAGCACTCAAGAACTTACTGCAAGATAAGATTCTGTGTGTGTGTGTTGCTTTGTTTTGGCCAGAGTTTTAAAATTATTTTTTATTTATTCTATTTTTACCTTTTATGTATTCATTTTTTTAAAGATTTATTTATGCTAACAGAACTGGGGTACAAGCCAGAGATGTGGTGGGTGAGATGATTCACCAGAGACAGAGTGAGGAGCAGAACAGGCCGATGGACTGAAATACACTGCTGAGGGGAGCGGTGGGCAGGTCGGGAGAGGCCTGCCATGCCATGTGGGTCAGCTCCTTGGCTGGGGATGGAACCCGTGCTGCAGTGGCTTCTGAAAGCTTCATAGTGCAGTGCTTTAACCCTTTGCGCCACCAGGGAGAGCCCATATGTATTTTTTATTATTATTTATTTTCTAAGATTTATTTATGCATACAGAACTGGGATACAGGCCAGAGGTGCAGGGGCAGCGAGAGGAGGATTCACCAGAGACAGAGTGGGGAGCAGAACAGGCCGACTGTTGAAGTACACAGCTTAGGGGAGCAGCGGATGAAACAGGAGAGGTCTGCTGCGCGATGTGGATCATCTCTGGGGTGAGCAGGGATCAAACTCATGCTGAAGTGGCTTTAGCTTCTCAGTGCTGTGATTTAACCCACTGAGGTGATATCTGGGAACCTCCACCAAGTCTTAACCACCATAGGGTACCCACCACTAACTCACCCACGGGGTTCACCACCATAGATCACTGAGCTTCCTTCCCTCTTTGTTCTTTCCTCTCCTCCCCTGTGTTCAGTGCTGTAGTTAGCTATCAAGAGGTAGTTTTTCAGCTTGTCATGCAAGATAAGATTTTTAAGGAAAGTCAAGGTAGCCTTCAGAGTTATGCATGCACAGAAACTGGGGAGAAGAGGCATTTCCAAGGCTCTTGTGTCCTGGTAAAAGAATCAAACATTCCTCAGCATGGGCTAATTAAACAAATGATTATCCAGTTACATAATAAAATACTGTGCAGTCACAAAAAAAAAATGAGAGTGATGCAGATGCTGACAATAAGGTTTCAAATAAGGAAAAAGCAAGTTCCAGAAGAGCACATAGAGAATGATCCCGATTCTTTAAAAGAATGATATTTTGAGTACATGCCTATATGTGTTATACATGTATACAACACACACACACACACACACCTATAAATGGTAGTTTCTTCTGATTGTTTCTTCTGTGGGACTGAGAGATAGCAAGGTCTTCTGAATATTAATTTGTAACATTATTGTTTGAGTTTATCTTTTATTTTTTTTTAAGATTTATTTACTTATGCATACAGAACTGGGGTACAGGCCAGAGGTACAGGGGTGGTGAGAGGATTCACCAGAGACAGAGTGGGGAGCAGAATACAAAACAGGCAGATCTACTGAAGTACACTGCTTAGGGGAGCAGCAGGCGGGTCAGGAGAGGTCTGCCACACCATGTGGATCACCTTCAGGGCAGTCGGGGATCGAACTCATGTGGAAGTGGCTTTAGCTCCTTATTGCTGTCTTTAACCCGCTGTGCCACCAGGGAGGGCCAGTTCATCTTAATGATCATATTTGTCATTCAAAAAGCATGTCTAAAAAAAATCATCCTGTTCTGGAACCAAAGGAGAAGAATGTTGACAACAAGAGGGTTCAAGCCCTGAGTCAAGTAAGCTTAATTGGATTGCTTCATTTAATTTGCAAGGACCTCTCTAAGGTACATGTAGCTGTCCCTATGGCATAGATGAGGACAGTAAGGCTCAGTGTCAGCGTTCACAGTCACATAGTCGAATGTGCACCAAAACACATGAATGAACAAGAGAAGCATTTTCCAAAAAGCATCCCATACGCACTCAGTAAGGTCTGTGCTGCAATTTCTGCAAACTTACCTGTTTATCAAACTCGGGCTTCAGAGATTCTTCTGTGAAGATGTGAAACTGAATCTTCCTGTGGCTGAAGAGCACAGCTGATTTCAACATGACCAGTGTCTCCTCCAGCCGATCACCACAGGCCACCACAGCCAGGTGGATCCAGAGCTCAGGCGGCAGCACAGCTTGGAAAGGCCTGAGTTCTCCAGAGCTCCTAGAAAGAAGAAAACAAGTTAAGGCTATTTCTTCACTTATGGGGAAAAAAAATAGTGAGTGAATGGCTGGAACATTTCAAAACATGAAGAGACACAATCTGTTATATTTTATAAAGTGATAAGCATTTTGACAATTCTTCCTGCTTAGAAAAAAAATACTATTTATTCCCATATTTATACTGGCAATCGCAGGATGAGTCACTATTTGGATGGCTATAGGTGTCTGAGACTTTCCCTGCCAGTGCTCAGCTGTCTTGTGCCTGTTGGCTGCCTACTGGCCCATGTTTGGAAATAGTATTGCTAAACTTTGACAGCTGACACAGGGCTACACGCAGCTCCACTTGCACGGGCCATGGAAATTAGATTTGAATGCAATTTGAACAAGAGGAGGGTGGATCGTGGCTTTCCCATGTGAAATGCGCAACATGATCTTCCCATCATCTGGATGGTTTTAGGTTGCGGTGGAATGCATGACCACTGGACCAAAGGAAAATCATGCAAGTCCGGGAGGTAAGCAAAGAAAACAACACATGAGCCTCCTTTACAGCTTGCGAGAGTCTTGAAAAAAACAGGTGTTAATCCTAACTGCTTTGCTAAAGCTTGTTGAGGTGGTAGGTATGCAATTCGGACTCTGGTGTGAAAACTCCGAGAAGTGAGAAATAGGCAGGAGAAGGGGCAGGTTAAGTTGAAAATCACCAAAGTATTAAATACCGAGTCAACAGCTGAGAGGGGAATAGAATCCAAGAGTCCAGAATCATCATCCAGCTATTTCCTCATAATAAAAGATTTGTTCCAGACAAGGAGATGGAGCCAAGCCTCAAACACACCACTGAGAAACATTTTCAGGCAAGTTTGGAAGAAGTTGGCCTGGAAAAGGTACCTTGAGACAAATGAAACTAATTTACTTGCACAAAAGATCTGGAGACCAGGGAATTTGGACGTTGAATGCTACCTTCCTTCCAAAAACTTCAGCTTCAATCAGTGCACTGCCCTGCTCTTCCCAGCTCTGTTGGATAATGGCAGTCTTGCTCCAGATTTCTTTCACCAGGAAAGTTGAAGATGTGGGTGGAGCACTTTGGGTAGTTTGCCAGCATGATTATTTAAGAGCATGCTTACTAGAAGCACCGCCTCCTGGCTCAGCCATGCCCAGATGCGAAGAGTTACTCAGAACCTACTTATTTTGGGGAACACAGGAAAAGATAAGAGTTGTCCCAAGTATCTCCTGAAGTTGCCCACTTCTCTTCCCCTTAGTTGATGCAGCCACCATCTTTCTTCACCTCAATCACTGCCACAGCTTCCCAGAGGGCCCAGCTGTCTCCAATCTGATCCTCAACCCCCATGATTTCCTTTTATTGGTACCAGTGATGTTTTTCTAAAATGTGACATGGATAATGTTTTCTACTGTCTTCAAGATCAAGTACAGGCCCTCCCTGGTGGCACAAGGGGTTAAGCCTCAGCACCATGAAGCTATCTGCAGCCACTGCAGCATGAGTTCAATCCCTAGCCAGGGCGCTGACCGACAAGGTGCAGCAGACCTTTTCTGACCCGCCTGCTGCTCCCCTCAACAGTGTTTCAGTATATCTGCCTGTTCTGCTCCCCACTCTCTCTGGTGAATCCTCTCAGCTCCTGCACCTCTGGCTGCACCCCAGTTCTGTATGCATAAATAAATAAATTTAAAAAAAAAAAGATCGAATACAACCTGAACAACCTGAGATCATAACTCTCCCTTGTATCTCTTGCAATTGTCCACAGCACGCCCAGCCTGGTGGACTGACATTCAAAACAGTGACAATGACCGTCATATTCTTAGTTTCATATCAGTAATGATAGCAAGTGGGGTTGTGTCCATGTTCAGTAATGAGAGCAAGTGGGATTGTGTCCATGTTTTCCTGGTATATGTATTCTGTCTGTTTGTCTGTCTGTCTCTCTCACACACACAGACACACACACCTTTTTTTCTTGCTAACTCAGTACTTATATGGCAGGCACTGTTTTCATGCTGGGAAGACCTTAGTGAACAAAACAGACCTGGGTGCCCACCCTCGTAGAAGTTACATTTTCTTGTGGTAGGGAAGAGGGAAATAAATAACAGTCAAAGCAAACTGTAACTAAGTTCCTTACTTAGAAAGTTATGAGGGGACAGGTGTTATGAAGGAAATACACAGTTGAGCATGGAGGGGCATAAGTCACTGATGCACTCACTTACATCATATAGTACAAAGTGGGGAAAGTCCAGGGAGTGTGTGCCATGCCATGTCTGAGTGGGAGCTCTCTCCTCTCAGCAGAGCAAAGGGGTTCAATCAGAAGCATAGGGTCCTCCCTGGTAGTGCAGTGGGTTAGGATGCAGCACTGCAAGTTAGCCACAGCAACGTTAGTGCAAGTTCGATCCCCAGCCCTGGAGGTAACCCACATGGCTCAGTAGACCTCTCCTGACCTCTCTGTCTGCTGTTCCCCTCAGCAATGTACTTTGTCAGTCTGCCTGTTCTGCTCCCCACTCTGTCTCTGATGAATCCTCTCATTGCCCCTGCACCTCTGGTCTGTACCCCACTTCTGTATAAATAAATACATAAATAAATCTTTTAAAAAAAAATCGGCCCTCCCTGGTGGCGCAGCGGGTTAAAGCACAGCACTAAGAAGCTTAAGCCACTTCAGCATGAGTTCGATCCCCGCTTGCCCTGGAGGAGACCACATGGCGTGGCAGACCTCTCCTGACCCGCCCGCTGCTCCCCTCAGCAGTGTACTTCGTCGATCTGCTTGTTCTGTACCCTGCTCTGTCTCTGGTGAATCCTCTCACCCTCCGCATCTCTGGCCTGTACCCCAGTTCTGTATGAATAAATAAATCTTAAAAAAAAAAAATCAGAAGCATGTCTGGTGCATTCAAGAAGCCTTGCCTTTGGGACTTAGCTGCCTTCTTCCTCAGCTTCCTGAGTGGGTTTTCATATCTGCTACTAGAGCCACCTCCCACCTAACTTATATGAAGGGTGGGAAGGCACAGTACCCACCCTCACCCTCTCCGGGTTCCACTTTCTGCAGTTTCAGTTACAGTGGGGTCAACTGTTGTCCATGAGAGAGAGTGAGGGACAAAGACAGCATTCACGTAGCTTTTATTACAGTGCTTATTACAGTAATTGCTCTATTTTATAGTTGTTGTAAATATCTTGCTATCTAATTTACAAATTAAACTTTATCATAGGTCTGAGTGTACAGGAAAAAACACAGTATCTACAAGGTTTGGTACTCTGAGATTTCAGGCATACCTTGGACCCCTGGAACTTATCCCCACAAATATGAGGGATAACTGTAATACTAAAACCACAGCCAATTAAAAAGATTTCCACTGAAACGTTATCCAAAATATGCTAAGAAAGAGATTATGCAAAAATATTTGTTTTTTAAAATATTGAGTATAATATTTTTGGATCACACTTTGATCCAAAGGTACAAATGAAAAAAGTCTGTATTTGGGCCCTCCCTGGTGGTGCAACAGGTTGGGGGACAGCACTATGAAGTTACCACAGCCACTGCAGCACAAGTTCGATCCCTGGCCGGGGGGCGGGGGGGGGGGACCCACATGGCGTGGTTTCTCTCCTGACCCAACTGCTGCTCCCCTCAGCAGTGTGCTTCATCAATCTGTCTGTTCTGCTCCCCGCTCTGTCTCTGGTGAATCCTCTCACTGCCCCTGCACCTCTGTCCTGTCCCCCAGTTCTGCATGCATAAATAAATATTTAAAAAAAAATGAAATCTGCACTTCAGTGGTCCACCTCTCTCCTTTGCAGGCTTCGGTGCTTCAGGATAGCATGCACATAAAGCAAGAGCTGGCAAATGCGGCCTTTCTCAGTGTCTGGTGACAGGTAATAAAAAAAAGAAAAAAGCCTTTCCTGGTGGCAGCTCAAGTATTGGTGGTTGGGATTTAATGAGTCCTTTGCTGTTCTGACTGCTTTACCTCTCACATTACATAAAACAATCTGAGGCTTCAGGTAGTAAGTGCTTGAGTTGTGTGGTCACGGACAATGATCAAGTTTAAAGGGGCAGGAGTGGTGTGCCTTTCACCAGCTCTCACTAGTAGCACACTCAGCAGTGCTCAAATGTCACCACCAGACAGAGAAGATGACGAGACGTCCATTTGAGGAACCCAGGAACTGGACTCCTTAAATCATGGGTGGTGGTGGGGAACAGGCTTGGGGAATTATAGCACTGTTTTGACTCATGACTTACTATGTTCTTTTTCAGTAAAGAACTAAAGAGGATCAGAAGCGAACGTTTGCTGCCCACAGTTTCTAAAGACTGGCTGCTAGGATTGGAGCTGATGGTATGCTCCTGGTCACTATGCTGGTAGAGCCTGAATAGGAGTTCGCTTAGCATAGTACAAAGCAGAACCGACAGATGGCAGGCAGCTCTCTGGCGATGTTCATTGAGCACCTGGATCCAGGTGCACCTGACCTTACTCTTGGACAGTTCAGCTTAGACGTGAATTAACCCCCTTTTGCTTAAGCCAGTTAATAGCAAGCTTACAACTTAGCATTCAAAAAAAAAAAAAGTTCTAAAGCAGATCTTAAAAATATGTTTCTGATCATCTTACTCACACATCCTCCTCATAGTCTCCCCTTGAGTCATCCTTTGAAGTGCTGATGGAGTCCATCCCTCGCTTGGTGCTCCCTGCAAGACTCTGACCCCAGTCTTCATTATTCTTCCAGTTTTGCAGCAGAAAAGATACCATATACTATCAGGTGAAGGCGGTTCCCTACCTGGCTGTGCTTCATGGTCACTAGAGCTGTTTGTTAATCTGCAAGCTCCCACTCTACAAAGACTCCAACGCAGTGATCTATCTTGAGGTCCTGGAGTTTGCATATTAACACAAGTGTACCATGGTCACCCATAGTGCAGCTGCAGCCAGCTGTTCTCTCCCCCACAAACTCCCCTTCATACCTTCAGGAGCAGCTGAACTCTTTTTTTAATTTTTTTT
>NW_004567105.1:43090450-43110535 GCF_000260355.1 Condylura cristata
GGAGCCACCTCCCCAGGTGAGGTGGTGAGGGAGCCACCTCCCCAGTAGAAGATCCCAGGAGTGGCTTCGGCTTCTTCCTCCCCTGTCCAGAGACTCAAGGCTGCATCCTCCTTGCTCTTCACTGCCACCCCCAGATGGGATTCATCTTTGCAGTGCAGTCTGAGGATGAAACCATTGCACCATATTTCTTGTTGGTGTTACCCCTCAGCTTCCAGTTACTCCTCCTCTTCATTCACTGAAGAGTTTAGCACCTGGTCCTTCCTTCCTCCCCACCCCAATTCCTGTCATCACTCTGGGACTTCAAAGATGCTTTAGAAGATGCTTCCAACAACCTGATCCTTCAGTTTTGTGACCTCCATTTCCAACATCTTCTCCTTCTTTCCATCCGAGACGCCCAGTTCTGTGTTAATGCCCTGAACCTTTGCGCAACTGTGTCTTTCACCTGGAATTTTTTTCCCCTGGCTCTTTGCATAGCACTTCCTCTTTCTTTGGAGAGGAGAATGGCTGTCCCTGACTACCTCATAAAGGCAGCAACAAAGCAGCGCCTTTATTTGTTAAGGTCTTCGCTTATCTTCTTCCAAAATCTCCCCTCACCTGGGAATTACATGGGCCTTCATTGGAATTCATCTCAAGTATACAATATACATACAATCAATATGTGACAATGCAATTAAATAAAAACATCCTTAGAAAAAAATGAGTACCCAATCTACATTTTCAATTAAAAAACTAAAATCATGTGTTGAAATAATTAAAGTTGGTAAATAAAAACAAAATTTCTCCCCATAAAGCTTCTGTGGTATGTTACATTCTGTTGTTTATTCAATTGAATGTGTATTTTTACAGCTACAGTAATAGTGTTCATATAATTCTATATCTTGATTTTTTAATTTGTTTTTCTCTTCTTGTTATTTTAAAATTTTTTACAGCCATCAATTTTACTGGCTACCTATTACCCCATCCAACTAAAGCACCATAATTTACCATAATCTCCCACTTGTTAGATACTTCCAATTATTCTTACACTAAAACATAAGGTAGTCAAAGATTTCTTTTTCTTCTTTTGCATCACTTCCTTAGACTCCATTTCTAGAAATGGAATTACTGGGGTAAATAACTTCTTACCCTGCCAAAAGTAGTTTCTTAAATTTACCTGGAGTTCTCAGGAAACACCAGAATGTGCAAAAAACAATAAACACTACCCCAGCCACCTCTCAGTTATTTGTATGACATAGGAAACCATGGTCCTGGCTGCTAAAACTATATGAGACAAGCACCTTGTACATAGCACCTCCAAATCCCACGTACTCCAAGGGGTGCTACATAGGGTCTAGCTGCCACTTTGTCACTATAGCAAAAAACAAGAAGCCACAGTGAGGTAATTATCCTGCCTTCATTTTTTTTCAAAAATGTCAACGAGAAAGTCTAAGCTTGACGCTAATATGCTTCAAACAGCTTCTCAATACCTTCAGCAGGCAGGAACACCAAGTTAGAAATGTACAATATTATTTAATTTGCTTAGTGTTGGACTTGACAATTACTTTCTATTTATATGTTATTGCTGACAACTTATGGCAGCAATATAGTTTCTTTTAAAAATAAATATACTTAGGATGTAGAGAAATTAGAACCTTCAAGCATTGCTAGTGGGATTGGAAAATAGTGCAGCTACTTTGGAAAACAGTTTGACAGTTCCTCAGAATGTGAAATATAAAAATACCATATGACCCAGCAATTTCTCTCCTACTTACATACTCAAGAGAAATGAAAACATATGTCCACATAAAACATACTCAAATATGCATGGCAGCCTTTCACAATAGCCAAAAATTCCAACACAAACATCCATCAACTGATGAATGCATAAATAAAATGTGATAAATCCATGCAAATATTTGGCAGCTAGAAGTACTGATGTTTTCTATAACACAGGTGAACTTTACAAACAGTGAGCTGTGAACTTGGTAAAAACACAAAAGTCCACCTACTTTATGATCCCACATATATGAAAAAGTCCAAAACAGGACACTTCATAGAAGCATCAAGCAGATTAGTGGTTATCAGGGGCTGGGGAGAGGAACAAATGGGATGTGGTTGTTTAGTGGGCACAGAGTATTTTTGAGGGGTAATAAAAATATTTTCAAATTAGGGTGGTAGGACAACTTTGAATAAACTAAAAACCACGGCACTGTACACTTTTAAAAGATATTTGAATTTCATGGCAATAGAGTTGTTATTAAATAAACAAGCGCATCAACATTTAAAATAAAAACAGGTTTTAAAAACTTTTACATTAGCACTGGTAGTGGAGCCACATTATGAGAATGGTGATACCAGTGTAGGAATGACCGAAGTTCCACAAACACTACCCAACTGTCCTGGCTCAGCCTCTCCCTGTATGCAAATGAGAAATGCTTCCCAGGACAGTGGAAGAGGCTCTGAGGGGAAACAGCCTCACCACCCCCACATGCTGCAATGAAGTGTCTCCTTAATGACTTGAACATCTCAAGCATGTGCCTTCAATTTCAACTTCTGGAATGTATAAATAATGAAATGTAGTACTTATGTGGAGTGCCATTTACTTTGAAGTCTATTACTGTAAAATACCCTGAATTATTAAAGTGAGTAATTGGTTGGACTCAGACCCTCTTTTCTGCCCTCTCCTGTTAGCTCTCTTATCGGTACTTCGCCTTAACTGTAAGCTCAAGTCAGATAAACTCAGGGCTGTGATATAGGCTGGGCCATTAAAGTAAGCTTAATGGGAAATCATATTTATTTACAGTACAGACTAAAACAGTGATACTGGGAACTAGTTTTAATAGGAAAGAACACAGAAATATTTGGGGGAAGAATAGATTGGCAGATTCCTCCTTCCCAGTAAAAGATTTTACAAGATGAAGCCCAAGTTATTTTACATGGAGAAGCTCTGCAAATAGGCCTGAGTGGCAGTTTGGGAAGTGGACAGGGCATCTTGATAATGGCTCTAGAAAGGAAGGTTGGTGATGGGTAATTATAGTCACATTAAGTGCTGGCAACAAAAGATATTAAAGAAAGTTCCCTGCAAGCTACAGGTTTGAGAATGCATAAATCCCTTGACAAGAAAAATTCCCACTGAAGCTGTGAGCAGACCTTTCACTTAGAAACCCAGACATAATACTAAGGACTTTGCTAACAGTTAAATCACTTTTAATGACCCATGGTTTGGAGGCAAATCAAGTATCATTAATATTCCAAGAAAGGCAGAAAAGCTGGCATTTGTATTGCAGCCATGGGGTTATATGACTAATGTCACCACAGTGCCAAAAAACTGCCAGGAGGGGTTGCTAGAACAATGTGATAGGTGCATTTGCTTATAAATGGTGCGTATTTAGTTTGGATCGTATTTGAAACACGGCTGTGTATCGAAACAAAGCCTAGGTCTAATGCACAGAAGGTTGGTAATTGTGTCTGCATCTATCTGTGTGCATGCTTTGCACTATGGTTAGTGACAAGATTCAAACCTGGGGAGCTGGACTTAGATCCTATGCTATTAATTATTATGCTATATTAGGGGCCACACACAAGTGAGTTAGCAAAAGGAGTCCCCTTTGGGTAGGTGAACTTTTCAGGGCTCCTGCCTAGGTGATCTGAGCGTAGACTGAATTTGAGCTGCCCATTCTGTGCACCCCTGACGCGACCCCACACACGCCTTTACTAACTATTTGTCATCCATTCATTTGCCATTAGCTGAGGCCATGGGCAGCTGTGTTGGTAATTCTTCACCTTCCAAAATGTAACAATACTGCCGGGACTAATTTTCATTTTTATTTTTCCCCCTTATGATTGTTTCTGACATTGGGACATTCTATTTCTCTATCTCCCTCTTTCTTTTCAATGTAAGATGTTATTCAAACTTTAAAATATGAACCAGCAGTGCTAGTTTGAAATAAATAGCTGGTGACATACAAGAATGAAAATTACATATTTTGCAAAAGAGCATTTCGATCTCATTTACTGAATAAAAAAAAGCATGATGGACTTGCCAACCTCAAGAAGGAAGAATGGCTTCCCCTCTAAATCCCCCTTCATGCACCTCAGTCCACTAAGGAATTTTTAATTTTTTAAAAAACATTTATTTATTTATGCATATAGAACTGGGGTATAGGCCAGAGGTGCAGGGGCAGTGAGAGGAGGATTCACCAGAGACAAAGCGGGGAGCAGAACAGGCCGATTGACGAAGTACACTGCTGAGGGGAGCAGCGGGTGGGTCAGGAGAGGCCTGCCCGCCATGTGGTCACCTCCGGGATGGGGATGGAACTCATGAGGAAGTGGCTTAAGCTTCTTAGTGCTGTGCTTTAACCCGCTGAGCCACCAGGGAGGGCCAGAATTTAAAAATTTTTATAAAAATTTGTCCACTTTAAATTGTCCTATAAACTACAAAGTAATGCACACATTTTAAAAATGTGTGTAAAGAAAAAAATTAAATGTAGGTATGCAAAAGGGGGCACACTATAATTCCATCACCACAGTTAACATTTTGGTATACCATCTTTCGGAATTATACCCTCCATATGTGGGTGCGAAGATGTAAATACATAAAACTGAGAAACGGTATTACTTTTAAAACCCATCTTTTCTTGTACAAATAACAATCCTCAGACAAAACAACACACCAAAAACAACACCAAAAAATCAAGATTCATCAAAGGGATCTTGAAAGGGATTTTAGCAAGTCATCAAAGGAATTCTAAACCTGACATTTGTTCACAAGGACAGTATGTGTGGTAACTAACTTGCCTCTGAAAGCACACGGACCTGGCTTCAATTCTAGGAGATGGAACCCACGCTGCAGTGACTGTGGACAGCTTCACAGTGCTGTGTTTTAACCCCTTGTACCACCAGGGAGGCCCCTCAATATCTCAAATTTTAACAACAATTTTCATTAGCTGATTTTACCTGAGAGAGAAAATCTGATACTTAGGGGCCCACTGGTCAGACAACTGGAGTCTTTGTAATTGTCAGAGCAAAATGCAAGTCCTACTAGAGACTCAGGCTCTGAGTAGCAGTCTCTGAGGATAACATTCTGCATTTTGGCTCCCTGAGAACACATCCTATTTATTCCCAGTGTACTCTTGACTCATTCTGCTTCTCTAAGCTGGGAGGCAACAGCTCTTTGCCTTTGAGTAGACATCAAAGTCACAGAGAGCCAGGATTCCAGGTGTAAACCTCTCACAATAGCCCAGCTCTCCAAGAGACAGTAAAAACAGCACGGCCTAATCTGTGTCTTTATCTTGTACTGAGGACTAGGAAATGAGGCTGCTAGCACATTTATATACAGAGGCCGAGTCTATATTCTCCAAGTCATAACACCCCAAAGCCCAAATGTTAGCCTTAGCTGGAAGCTTCTTATGGGGCACACACCGTACCATCATTTTACTTGCATCCTTTCACAGCTGAATTTACAACAAAGCCCAGATTTGCTGCAAAAGAATTATTCAGTCACATAGCCAGTGAGCTGGTCTAGTCATGATTCAGTACCTATTAAAGTATAAGACATGCCTCCCCCAAAATGTTCAGACAGGTTTTTCCAAGATGAGCATATTTTTTTCTAACATGTATCACCTTAGCATGTGAAGTGAAGAGATCCGAGGACTTCAAGAGAAACTGTCATCATTACCTTAAAGAATGAAGATTATCCAGAGTTAGGATCATCTTCTGGTGACTTCTGAACTTTAGAACCAGGATTTTGTCATACGGGACATCCTCGCCTCCTGTGAGACTCCCTGCTGGTTCTGGACACCCTAGGCTCTGGTGGCATTCCTTAGCTCTGGATATAAACACTGTTTGTCTCAGCTACCTGGGAATTTACAGCCAGGCAAATTCTCCATTTGTATGTAATTTTGTTCTTTTACCCTTACTAGCCTGTCTGATGTTAACTATTTTTTCTCACACAGTTCCAGAAGAACCGCAAGGGTAGGGGAAAATTTCTCTTTTGCCCCAACAATCCTGAACAATGACTTACGCAGAACAGTGACCCATATGTTGAGCAACCCCAGTCTGTGCTAACTGCTGTATGTACATTATTATTACATTAACTCTTTGGGACTCTGTTTTCAATTCTAATAAAAGGGGGTCCATATTGGATTATGCGTCTCCTATTTTCTTTTAAAGTTTGGATTCTAAATTATATTGAGATGTATTTCTACTAGAAGGTAATAGGTTTTACTGTAGTGAAAAGAGGTCTAGGGGAGGGACATGGGCAGGCAATAAAATATATCCAATATATAATAGGCATTGTCTGCTGGCACAGAATCACAGTATCCCACACAAGGTGAAGAAACCCCTCTAAATGGGGTACTTCTCAGATTTTAGTAATCTGAACTAAATGCTATACTTAGGGAGGGATGCAAAATCAATTCCTTCTTGAACAAAAGTCTCTTCTAAAAAACACACAAAAAAAACAAAAGCAGGCAATTATAAACTGGAGATATCCTACGGGAAGGGGGATAGAGAAGATTGCAAGGAGGGAGAAATGTGGGGGACTATGGTGTTGACCGGTGGGGAAGGGGGAAGTAAACATTGTTATAAAATGAACAATAATGTAAATGGATATATAAATAATATAAAAAATGAATAAAAAAATTTTAAATGGTGGTTATACACACACACACACACACATCTATATATGACAGAAAACTCTGTCTTTTTGTTTTCCAGTAGTGATTTATACTGTGGAAAGAAGTATTTCCAAGGAAAACAAATCTGTTCTCAAATTTTCTTTTGGAGAATCACACCTGTGAGTTTGTTAACATGGTGACTATTTACAGAACTGACGAGAGGGATTAAAGCAGGTGTTATATATCCAAATTATTCAGTACACTTTGATGGTAAGTGATAGAAACTCAATTCATAGACTCTAGAAAAGAGATGAACAGTGAAGGGCAGAGCGGCCTTGGGAACAACATCAGCACTCTTCCTCCCTCTCCCAGTCATTCTGCTGCTTCTCAGCGCTCTAGATCACCGTGGGTTCAGGCACACATACAAATAATCTTTCTCCACATGCCAGAAAATGACTGCAATTCCAGAGATTCCTATCTTAGAGCTAACACCCTCTACCCCCAAAAGAGTGTGTCCATATGTTAGCTCTGATACTGATCTTTAAAATCCCCAGAGAAAGATTTCCAGTTGACCCAGGCATCTACCACCGGCCACCTGCTACCTGGATAAATGATTACTCCAAGTGTATTCCTCAACCAATCCCTGTTCTTTCTACCAACAGCATACAAGTTTTGATTTAAAGAACCATCTGGTTTAGTTAAGATGATTTGGGTGAAATAGATAGAAACCTCAACTCCAACACCAGTAACAGAAGGGCCCAAGATACAGCAGACTTCAGGATTATTGATTTCAGACCTCAGTTGGGTCTCCAAAGACAATATTCTCCTTTTGCATGTGTTGTGCATGTGCGCATGTCTATATCATAATTTAAAAAAATTTTTTTTAAAGATTTTAATTTATTTGTGCATACAGAACTGGGGCGCAGGCCAGAGGTACAGGGGCGGTGAGAGGATTCACCAGAGACAGAATGGGGAGCAGAACAGGCAGATCAATGAAGTACACTGCTTAGGGGACTAGTGGGAGGGTCAGGAGAGGTCTGCTGCACCATGTGGGTCACCTCCAGGGCAAGCGGGGATTGAACTCATGCTGAAGTGACTTTAGCTTTTCAGTGCTGTGCTTTAACCTGCTGTGCCACCAGGGAGGGTCCCATTTTATTTTTAAAGACACAATAGAAAACACATATATAGCATAATTCAAAATAAACTAGTGGTATGCATGCAAAGACCATCTAGTAGAACTATTTTATTTGGTGTTTTATTGGCATTTTAATTTTTCCTTTATTGAGGTAACACTGATTTATAACACTGTATATGACTTAAGGGAATAGTTCACACCTTCTCAGATATATGTTATCACTCCACCCCCACCATTCAAAGCACCTAGAGTCCTTTGCCCTTGACCAATGGGCCCCTAGTGGCCTCAATTAGGCAGTCGTTTTGGGGGGGTTTAGTTTAGTTTTGTTAGTTTCTTTGTTTTATCTCTATATTCCACAAGTGAAATCTATATTCCACGAGTGAAATCATCCAGTATTTGTCTTTCTCTTTCTGATTTTTTTCACTTAGCATAATCCTTTCCAATTCCATCCATATTGCTGCAAATGCAAGACTTCATATTTTAAAAAAATAACTGAATAGTATCCTTCTCTGCTTCATTACCTATAGTGAGTCTGCATTCTAAAGCTGGTGTCTTTTTTTTTTTTAAAGATTCATTTATTTATGCATACAAAAACTGGGGGGGTGGGTGAGAGGATTCACCAAAACTAGAGTGGGAAGCAGAACAGGCAGATGTACTGAAATACAGTGTGAGGGGAGCAGCAGGCAAGACAGCAGAGGTCTGCCATGCCATGTGGGTCACCTCCCTGGCTGGGGATTGAACTTGTGCTACAGTGGCTGAAGCTTTAACCCATCGTGCCACCAGGGAGGGCCCCTAAAGCTGGTGTCTAAAGATTGTGGTGGTAACTTGGATTATTTGTTATTTTGTTCATATCTAGAAGATGTTACCTCTTTGTTTCAATGATGTAAAATTAGTCTTCCTTTCCAGCTGATAGATCCAGCTTGAATCGCCTAACACCTGTAGATTATTAACTACTGTCAGAACTGAATGTATTAAAAATTTTATCCCTGGATACACAAGGCTTACACTAAGAAAAGGATGGAATTATGGAGGATGGAATTATGGAGGATTGGTCCTCTTACATACTGGGGAGCTTATGGGGGGAATAGAGATTAGGAGCCAAATACACATCTATCACTTTACCCTTTCCCAGCTGACTGAGGACTTTTGGCTTTATCCCAAGGGGGAGGCCTTGCTTGGTTTAAGTCAATTAGCTGGTCTGAGTTCATATCTTCATTCCTTCCCTTTCACTTTTCCAGAAGACAGACATTTAAACAATCCAAGACCAGGAGTTCAGCTAGGTGGTGGCAGAAGGAAGTGCTAGTTTTGCCTCTTTCATATATTTAACTACACTGCAGTAGAACAAAGTCAGTAACCTCTGAAGGAAAAATTAACAACTTGAGTACATACCAGAAGCAATGGTCCAATGGAGAGGGGTAGGAAAATGTTGTGAACTGTGTTTATAGTGATTCTGGGCAGCATAACCCATGACAAGAAGAGGAGGCTATTTGACAGTACCCCTATTGTTGCTAACTCAGGGACACACAATTAAACCAGGGACTCTCGAGCACTAGCACCACACTGGATAGGAGAAAGCTGGTGTCCACGACAGAGGGTACACAAGGATAGCAACAGGAATAGGGAGGCACAGTGATGATTACTAGCTTGAGACTGACCTTCTAAGAGAACCTCCAATCAGCAAGGGAGGAGAAACGAAGCTGGAATACCTGTGTCTCCTCATAGAGGAACCATTGCTAGTCTAATCAAAACACCTGCCACTACTCCACCCAGGGCTAAAACCAAGATAACAAATGAACGTATTCATTAACCAAAGTTGAAACACCTGTTAACAATAGGCACAAACATCACAGAATAAGACTCAGTTGGCAATGAAGACAACTCTTGGTTTATGACACAGTTATCAACTTTTCGATCTGTGCTCAGTACTGCATCTACTGTGCAATTATAACTTAAAAGATGAGGTTGGCAAAAGGCTATAAAAGGCAGTTGGGTCAAGGAGGTGGCCTCACCATACAACTCTGGGACCCTAAGGAATCACAGTAGGAAGCTTGAATGTCTTATGCTCGCTGGAGTTAGTCTTCTGATGCCCTAATTCTCCATTTCCTTTTTAGCCATTACCCCTTTCTGGTACCAGTTTTCCAAACAGTTCAACAAAGTCTATCTCCATTAAACACCATAAAAACTAGAAATGAAGAGACAGAACATACCACAAATGCAGAGTAAAACAAAAAAAAAATCAAAGGAGTCTCATTCCAGGAGAATTGCAGAATATGACTGAAGAGGACTTCAAGG
This sequence comes from Condylura cristata, assembly GCF_000260355.1. Lineage (NCBI taxonomy): Eukaryota > Metazoa > Chordata > Mammalia > Eulipotyphla > Talpidae > Condylura > Condylura cristata. The sequence goes on from NW_004567105.1 coordinate 43,100,474, forward strand.
TAGTAGTTATAATGTTCCTTAAAATCAGAAAAATAATGGATGACATAAAACATGAATGAAAATATGAGGCAGGTACAGAGCCCTCCCTGGTGGCGCAGCAGGTTAAAGTACAGCCCTGCAAGCTGCCCACAGTAGCTTCAGTGCAAGTTCAATCCCAGGTCCTAGAGGTGACCTATGTGGTGCAGCAGACCTCTCCTGTCTCACCCACTGCTCCCCTGAGCAGTGTACTTCGTCAATCTGCCTGTTATGTTCCCTACTCTGTCTCTGGTGGGTCCTCTCACTGACTTTGTACCTCTGGCCTGTACCTTAGTTCTATATACATAAATGAATCTTTAAAAAGAAACTATGAGGCAGGAACAGGTAAAAAAATTTATTGTTACAGGGCACCCCAGTGTGAACTGGGCTGCCTGTCTGTGGGGTCTCATCCATGTGTTTAAAATTCAGTTGTACTGCAGACACACACAAAAGGGTCAGCAATGGATTTAACTCAAGGAAAGAGAGAGGGATACTAAGTACCTGGAATATCTTACCAGTTGGCTAATGTAGAGCTCTGGTAACTAACTGAAAGCCCTGAGTCAAGCGGTCCCGAGAGCTGTTTCCTAGAGCGAGAGAGTGCCACAGCAAATGGCGCCCTATTTATCCCTCAAAGTCCCAGAAAGCCTGCTTAGCTGCGCCCTTGGGTCCTCACAGTTCTCTCCCTGGTACTGCTGGGAGTTGTAGTTTCCAATCACTGGAGTAGGGGGTAGAGTCCACAAAACTCTGTAGATCTCCTTTAGGACAGCCTTCCCCTTAACATTATAACCAAATTAAAAAATACAATTGTCTACTTTAACAAGAGACAAATCCAAGAATTGGATAACATTCATGATCTTGTTCAAAAATACAATGTTAGAAATAGAACAAAATACACAAATAGAACAAAATGGAGAAAAAGAATTAAAGAGTGAAAATAGCACGAGCCCTACGGGATAATCTAAAGAGAAATAACAACCATATTAGGAGAGTATCAGAAGCAGAAGATGAAGATAAAAGTATAGAAAATGTTTTTAAAGAAATAATTATGAGAACCATATCAATCTGTGACATCAGTGGGCAAAATTGGGATCAACTATAAGAAAAGAGTAGGAAAAACAATGAATACAAACTTATAACTTAATAGCTATTGGGTTAAAAAGAAATTAAAAAAAGAAATGCAAAAATACCTTGAAGTGAAAAAAATGAGGATAGAAGCTACCAGAATTTATGGTATGCAATAAAAACAGCCTTAGGAAGGAAGACAATTTCAATCCATGTCCACATAAATAAGTAAAAGCCACAAATAACCAAAAACTAAACCTAAAGCAATTTTAAAAAGAGAAACACATAACCCTGAAAGGAAGGAAGTAATAAAAATGAGGGACACAAAAGAAATAGAAACAAAAAAAAAAAAGGCCCTCCCTGGTGGCGCAGCAGGTTAAAGCACAGCACTGAGAATCGGAAGCCACTTCTGCATGAGTTCAATCCCCACCTGCCCCGGAGGTGACCACATGGCGTGGCAGACCACTCCTGACCTGCCTGCTGCTCCCCTCAGCAGTGTACTTCGTCAGTCAGCCTGTTCTGCTCCCCACTCTGTCTCTGGTGAAGCCTTTCACCGCCCCTGAGCCTCTGGCCTGTACCCCAGTTCTGTATGCACAAACAAATAAATCTTTAAAAAAAAAAAGAAAGAAAAAAAACTAAGAGTTGATTCTTCGTGAGGCTAAATAAAACATAACCCCCCCCCCGCTAGCCTAACCAGTAACATAAGAGAGAAGATATTAATAAACAGAATCAGAAATGAAAGAGGAGAAACTACCATAGAAATGTGAAGGATTTTGAGAGTACAATGAACAATGATGTCAATAAATTTGATAACTTTGAAGAAATGGACACATTTCTAGATCAACATAACTAGGAAGAAACAGAAGAACTGAACAAGTTGATCACATATGTAGTAACTGAAATAGCAATAAAAATACCTTCCTAGATCAAAAGCTCACTATTTTTTTAAAAAAAGATTTATTTATTTATTCATATAGAACTGGGGTACAGGCCAGAGATGCGGTGGGTGAGAGGCTTCACCAGAGACAGAGTGGGGAGCAGAACAGGCAGATCGACGAAGTACATTGCTGAGGGGAACAGCGGGCAGGTCAGGAGAGGTCTGCCATGCCATGTGGATCTCCTCCGGGGCAGGCGGGGATCGAACTCATGCGGAAGTGGCTTAAGCTTCTTAGTGCTGTGCTTTAACCCGCTGCGCCACCAGGAAGGGCCCCAAAAGCTCAGTATTTTAAAGATGGCTTTAAAAATGAATGTTATCAGCAATTTATTATCTTTTTTAAAGATTTATTTTTTTAAGCATACAAGAGTTGTGCAGGGGAGGGAAGATTCACCAGAGTCAGAGTGGAGAGCAGAAAAAGTAGATCTACTGAAATATACTGTTGAGGGGAACAGTGGGTGAGACAGGAAAGGCCTGCTGCATCATGTGGGTCACCTCCCTGGCGGGGGATCGAACTCATGCAGCAGTGGCTATGGACAGCTTCATAATGCTGTGCTTTAACCTGTTGTGCCACCAGGGAGGGGCCTTTATCAGCACTTTAAATAAGACTTTATGTTGATTTTGTTCAATTGCTTTTAAAAACACAAGAAGAAGCAACTTTCCCTAACACATTTTATGATATCAACAATATTCTAATACTGAAACCAGATAAAGACAGCACGATAAAATTATAGACCAAGATCCTTGATGAAAATCGACACAAATGTCTTCAACAAAATACTGGCAAATCAAATTCGACAATATATTGTGAGGATTATATCTCATGATCAAGTGGAATATATACCATTAAGAATAGTTTATATATGTAAATCTATCAAATATAATAATCATATAGACAAAAGTAAAGATACAAATCATGTAATATCGGAAGATACGGGCAAAGTATAAGATTCAGCAACATTTGTGATAAAATCTCTAAACAAGATGGGAATAAAAAGAGCCTAACTCAATATAGTAGCAATCTATTACAAACCAACAGCCAACCAGTAATTCCTGGTGAAAAACTGAAAGTGTTCCATGAAAGATTGAGAATGAGTCAAGGATGCCCTGAATAGCCATTTTTGTTCAACTTACTATTAGAGGTTTTGGCCAAAACTATCAGACAAAAATGAAATGAAGGGAATCCAAGTCTTGAAAGAAGTGAAACTATATTTAAAGATGATATGTAAGATATCTAGAAAATCTTAAAGACACCACCAAAATGTTATTAGACACAGTAGCTAAATACAGCAAAGAAATCAAGAAAACAACTCCATTTGCAATTGCTTCAAAAAGAATCAAATACTTCAAATTAACCTAACTAAGGAGGTAAAGGACCTATACAATGAGAACTGTGACATGACATTATTAAAGTACTTAGTGACATAAAGCTATAGAAGAACATCCCATGCCAAGTAGGGGGAGAACCAATACAATCAAAATGATTTAGCCTACCTAAAATCCCATGTAAATTTAATGCAATCCCCATCAAAATGCCTGCAATGTTTTTCAAAGATATTGAATGAAAATATTGATATTTACATGGGACCAAAAAGGCCTTGAATAGCAAAAGCAATCCCTAGAAAAAAGGAGAGAAATGAAATGGAAGTTAAATTTTACTCTAAAGCAACAGTACTAAACCAAGATGGCATTCGCACACAATTAGATACATGGATGATCAGTGAACAGAACTGAAAGCCTGGGGCCTCCCTGGTGGTGCAGGGGTTAAGTTTCAGCACTATCAAACAAAGGCCAGCCACTGAAGCAGGAGTTCGATCCCCTGCCAGGGAGCTAACCTACATGTACAGCCTCTCCTGTCTTACCCCTAGGCTCCCCTCAGCAGTGTACTTCTGTAGATCTGCCTATTCTGCTCCCTACTCTGTCTCTGGTAAATCCTCTTACCCCTGCACCTTTGGCCTACTCCCCAGTTCTTGTATGCATAAATCAAATAAATCTTAAAAATAATAAAAAAGAAAGAACGGGAAGCCCAGAAATAAATCCATCTGCCTATGAGCATTTAATCTATGATAAAACAGACACAACCATACAATAGGGAAGGACAGTCTCATTCTCTTTTATAAATGGTGCTGGGAAAACTGGAAAGCCACACATAAAAGTTAGACTACTTTCTAACTCATATCCATAAATAAATTTCAAATGGATTAAAGATGTAGATGTAAGCTCTGCAACAATATGTAAATGAAAACGTTGGTGACATGTTCCATGAAATCAACAATGAAGATATTTTTGGAGATTTCACATCTATGCTAAAGAAGGTAAAAATAAACAATTGGGATGATCTCAAGTTAAAAAAATTTTTCATAGCAAAAGAAAATACAATAAGATAAAAATGACACTCCACTTAGTGGGAGAGAATATTCACACATGAATCAACAGACAAGAGCCAGTACCCAAGAAATACAAAAACTCATACAATTCAACAATAGATGAACAGCAGATATGAACAGACAATTCACTGGACAATCTACAAGGCAGTCAACATATTAGAAAATGGTCATCACCGCTTCTAACAAGAGAGATGTAGGTAAAACCATAGTTGCTTCTCACACATATGAGACCAGCATTATTAAAAAGCTCCTCAACAACAAATTTGGGAGAGAAGGCAGACAAAGAACTACCGTATCACACTGGTGTTGGGGATGTAAACTGGTACAGTCATCATGGAAAGTGACCTGGATTTACCCTAAGAAACTGAAAATGGAAATACTGTATGAGCAACCTTATTCTTGGATCTATCTAAAGAATATGAAGCCACCAACACAAAATAATATATCCTTTACAGTTTTTATTACTATATTATTTACAATAGCTAGACCCATGGGAGCAGCCGAAATGTCCATCAATAGACAACTGGATCAAGAAGATGTGGTATATATACTCTTCATGAATACTGTTCTTCCATAAGGAAAGATGAATTGCAGCCATTTATAGCAAAATCAAGGGAGCTTGAGGGTAATAGGTATAGTGAAAGGAGTCAAAATATCATTGACAAACACTATGTTCACATAGCAAATGATATATGAAGAAACTATGTAGAAAAACTAATGGATGTTAACAAACACAAGGGCTTGAAGGTTAAGAGGGAGTGGGAGAGAGAAAGGGACCAAGAGTAAAAGAAAACTATAATATACTACAAAACCAGTGAGATGGGAGAAAACTTTTCTGGTGTTTCTGGGAAACAAAAACATTCCCTTTCCTAGGTGGCAGGGATAAGACACTAGAATGATCTATGTGGTAACGGATTAGTGTTGAAACAGCAATGTGACCCCATGTTTAATTTAACACAATGCAATATTATGATTTATTAAAGAAATATATTTCTGATACAGAAAATACAATTTTCACAAAATGATGAATGTGGAAACTAGACAGGATAAAGAGGGTAGAAAGAATGGGAGGTTCTATTTTCCTAGGGTAGCTGGGAAGACCTCTCTGAGGTAAAAACCTGAAAGCTTAGACCTGAGAGAATGAGGGCACAACTAACTAGGCAAGGATGCTCACAAAGAAGACTACAGTGCGGGGAAGGAAAAGTGCTGAAGTAGGGATGAGCTTAGGGTATCTGAAGGGTGGGTGTGGCTAATGGGGAGCAAATGAGGTGGGAGGTGGTGATAACTAAATGGGTTGAGATCAGGCAAGGGCTTGAGGGTCACCCTAAGAAGTTGAATTAGATTTTCCCTTATGGGAAGTCAGTCAATAGAAAGTTTTCACCAACAAAGTGATCTATCCTAGTCTACATATTTTAGATTATTCCAGCACTTATGTGGGAAATGGACTATAGAGAGCACTAGAATGGAAACCACACACCAGATAGTAGATGACCAAGGGGACTCAGGCACCAGTCCATAAGATTCACACACAGCAGCAAAGTATCACAAGACCCAGGGCCCTTTGGTGTGTTCTGGGGCTATCAGTGAATTACTGAATAGCCACAGACTCAGGATGTTGTTATTGAACATCATCCCTCTTAAATGAGACCGTTATTTAGGTTTGAGTCCTCTGAGAAGACATCTTTTCAGGACCTGAGAAGGAGCTACACGAATTGGTGTCTTGATGAGCAGTATGCTGGGGACACTGCCACATATAACATGTTCTCTGTATTGTGAACACCCTGCTCCCAAAATTCTGGGGCAGCAACTCTATTCAGTATTGTACAGAGAGCATGCACAATAAACATTTGCTGAATGACTACGGATTAAATGACAGAGGAGAACCACTTAGCTTAAAAACCTTAGAAACCGTATTTTAAGAGAAAATAGCAAGACACAGGCCAACACAGAAGAAAAAGAATAGAGTTCAGGAGAGGGTTAAGGTTGAGTAATCAGTAAGTGTTCTAGGCAAAAGCCAATAAATGAGGAACAGAGTGATTTTGCAAGAGACAGCACAAAGGCTATGCAACAGTCCTTACGGGGATTTTACAACTAAACTTGATGATCTTATCACAGGTTCACCAAATGCAGAGTTGGGAGAGATCTTAGGAAATTTCTGAATCAATTCGCTCCTGTGATAGATGAGGAAATAAAAGTGAAATTAATGTTTTGGGACTAGAACCCAATTCTTTGGACCTCAGATACCAAATTCTTTTTTCATATTGCACTGATGGGCAATTATAATAAACTTCCTTTTTCATATGTGAACTCAAAGGGAAGTTTTCAGAAGCAAGTTGGATAGATAGTTTTCTGAAGCCTAAAGGCTATTTGCAGATAAAATTATCCCTTTAGAATTCAGTTGCATGATAAAGCATCTCTCTTGATAAACTTTTCCTCTTATCACTCAATGAAAATGAAGAACTCAAGATGGCTTCTTTCTTTACATAACTGCCAGGAAGCTTAGGGCTAAATTCACTATTTTGATTTTTTTCTAAAATTTCATGTTTACTGAGGTAACACTGATTTGTAAGAAGGCATGTTTCAGATATATAGGTTTTTACTTTCACAATGTGTCTTTCACAGCAAGATTTAACATTTAATCCTTATAATAATAGTGGCCTCAACTTTTGACAAACAGTACTTATTTCTCCCTCCTCTTTCTGATTTTTCATTTTTTAAAGCATTTCAATGGCTTTATTGTTATGTGTGTTTTACTTTGTCTCAAATTTTCTTTGGAAGTCAGCCAGGTATAAAACACCAATAAACGAAAATAGAAGGGATTTCATTTTCTATTTTGCACTGGAACTACCACTTACAGTATGGTATCCCTTTTCAGTTCCCACCCTTGACCTAAAAAGCTCAGACCCTACCTCCTGGTTTGATATTTATACAGAGGGAAGGTCACCGCAGGACAGATTGCATACAAATGAGTAGTTATAAAATTGTAGGGTCTGCCTGCTAACTAGGCAAGTCACTGGAAACGTCTCCAAAATGAAAACAAGATGTGGAAGGAGAGGGCTGTTTCCAGAGCTGACATGGCAGAACTTTGCTGCCAGCAGTACCCCGTGAGGCAACGCACCGGCCTCCATGGTCAGCAGGTGGTGGCCTGTGTCACATCCAGCCCTCCTTGTGTTGACTACAACCACAAGTCTGACCCTCCCAGGCCTGAGGAATGAGATCATGTAGCCTTCATCTGTTTTGGATTCTAGCCACATAAAGAGATTAAAGCACTTTTTTTTTTTTTGAAAACACAAGGCTTTCTTATCCCTCCCTAAAATGAAATTCCTCCTAGACCACAAACATTTTACCAGGGCGGGATCAGGAAAGCAATAAAGAAATCCATGCACAGATATTCCCTCTTGCTTCCTTACTGCTTCAGGATCATCTGTTGCCATTTCTGTCCAGGTAGCAACAGAAATATTCAAAAGTTCAGAAAATGTCAACTTCTCCAGAGGACACTGGGCTTTCATGTTTATAAATTGGAGCCTGATACTTTCTGTGGCATTTATTTTTCATTTTCCTGGTTTTTAAAATTTTGTTCTTTATTCCTATGGTGTTGGACATGATTTCCATGATAATCTAAGAGATATGTTCACATGAAAAATGGCTTCAAGAGGTACTGCTGCTCATGAAAATAGTCCTTCCCTAAAACATCCATTTGGATTCTGGTCCCAACCTCTTCCTAGTCAGCCAATTTGTTCAGAGAGACAAGAGGATGCTGCCCCAGTGTTCCCAACACCTTGAAGAATGAGACAGCTCAAAGAAACCTGTGATGTCGCTTTAGGAAAAGCTCGATAAAATTATATGAAATGCAGGCAGGACAATGGAATAACATCAGCACAGCAGGTAGGCACCCAACCAGGGCCCAGATGGCCGGGATCTTTATAGTTCTTATCACATCTTATCTATGTGAGACCTGGAAAAATAGCTAAACCTTGGGTAGTACCTCCCTCATCTGTAACTGATGAGGGTGGGGGTGTGGGGGTGTCAAATTAGTGCTTCTTCATGGGGCAGGTGCCCTGACTTTGTGTGCTGCAGACACACCCACACCTCCCTCTATATTAAGTCTGATTTTGTGGGGTTGAGAAGGGGCCAGAGAATCTGCATTCTTAACAAGATCCCGGGTGATGCAGAAATGTTGGTTCAAAGACCACACTTTAAGAACCTTTGTCATAGGACTATGGTGGCTATGATATAGCTAAAACATGAAATTAAGTGTTTATTTATGACCATTTTATATACTGCTGTCAGCACTGTGCCTGGCAAAAGGTAAGCTGGCTAAATGGTATTATTATCTTAAAGTAAGTATATACTGAGCCACAATATAATCCATTGTAAGAAACTTCACTATATCAGAATAGGAAAATCTATGACAACCCAAATAGAAGAGCCTCATTTAAGATGTTGGAAATGGGTTCCAGATACTTAAAAGCAGTTCTAAAGAACATTGGCATTTTCACCTAAAACTTGTCAGTACTAATCTGTATAGTAAACATGTCATGAGGCAGAAGAAAAACAAAAGCTGATTCAAGCTATACACTGAGGTTTTGTTTTTCCTCTTAATTACAGTAAAAGCGCCAAAACAGATTTAGTCATTATGGGCAAAAAGAATTCTTCAATTCATTTTAAGTAATTAAGAAGCCCAGCAGAGGCAGACGTTACAGTGGCAGTTAGAAACATCAACAGCTTTGAAAAGGCAGCGGAAACAAACCCAGTATAAGACACAGAGATTGTTAAAAAAGCTCTCCACAACAAAGGAAGTGAAGGCGAATCCCTAACCTGTCGGCGCTCCAGCAACCCTGAAAGACAAAGATGAAACGTTTTGATGAAAAGCCAAGGCTTGTGAAGCTTTGTGTAGAGAAAGAAAATATCAAACATCATGTCAAAGGATCAGATGCTTTCCAAGTAGGAGGAGGATCCTTTGACCTTACTGGAGTCTTAACAGTACAAGGAACTGGGAAACCCCCTCTCAGTTCTTCCCGTGCCAGCATCACTATTTCCACATAGAAAACTTTTTAATCAACTTAGGTCGAGTGCCACTTCTGTTCTAATCACAGGTTGAGCCTGAGGCAGCCAGTCCTTGATAAACATCTAACTTTTCCAAGTTAATCAGATCCAAGTTTTTGGCTAAATTCTCCAATGAAACATGAGACGTTGATAAAGCACATTCTTGCATCGCAAGGGGTTTTGAAAAATCAAACAAATGGCGCATGTTCGCAACAAGCAAAAATAAGCTTGCCCTGACAGTTAAAAAAAAAAGGCATATAGAAAGCGCTCTCCCAGACACTTTAAAGAAAGGTAGGCGCTCATCAGCACTGCGCTGACGGCGCACTCCACGAAGGTGGTGCCTCATTCCTAGTCAGGAAAGAAACACGAGTGGACAGTCCGTGAGCGAAGTTGACTCGGTCCCTCCGCCCAGAAGCCTCCCTCAGACTCAGCACGGTGTACAGAGCGAGACACGGGTCCCCAGACGGGCTTCTGGGGCTGCCACGACTCACCTCGCCAACTTCTCCAGGCTCGCCGCGCCCCGGCGCCCGGCTCGGGGGCGCAGATGCTGTGGCCGAAGCTTCCCAGCACCTCGGCCACCCCCCTGGAGGGTGCCGAGGCCCGGCGGGCGCGCGGGGG
>NW_004567105.1:43110785-43165308 GCF_000260355.1 Condylura cristata
GGCAAGGAGAACGCAGCGGCCGCCTCCTCCGTCCGAGCGCGGGGTACTAAGGGGTCCCGGTGGCCAGCGATCTGGCAACAGCCGCGGCGGCGGCGGAGGGAGGGGAAGTGGGAGCCCGGAGGCGCGAGCCCGCGCCTACCGTACTGTGTGGAGTAGCTGCCCGTCTGCCCACCCGCCAGCCGCCAGGCGCTAGGACTCCAGGAAGCGCAGCCTCAAAACTTCCCCCTCACTCAGTTCCTCCTCTCCTGCCTGTTCCCTCTCTCCCCTCCCCTTCCACCTATTCCTCATTCACTTACTCTCCTATTTCATCCACACTTCATCTGATCCCTTTATTCTATGTCTTTCCCTCATCATTTTTTACCCACCTATCCATGCATTTATGCATCTACCCCTTACATCCAGTCACTCAGGGATATCTGACCTGTTTGCCCAATGCAGGGCCAGAAATTTGGTGGATATCTTTTGGAAAAGTCACTCCAGCTCCACGTAGCCTAATGAAGTTAAAAAATAAATTTCTAAGTATGGGCTTACTGGTTTGGTGAGCCTGGCAAGGGGCACAGCTTTCCTGACTTTGAATTTCCTTTGTAGACAAATAAGGAACTGGTAATAATGCTCTCTGCAGAGGCACTTTGTGGACATTAAATTAAATAATGCATTGAAAGAACCCATCACAGTGCTTGCCTCACAATAGCTGTGCAGACTGTAGCTTGTGCAGACTGTACATTTATACATAAGTGCAAATGTTAGTTTCTTTCTGACATAGCTTTGAGAGAGAGTACTAACTTCACAACCCAAAGTTAGGAATGGAGTCTTTGGAAACTTTGACAACCACAATCCCCAAATCAAGATGGTAAAATTCTCCAAGTATTCTTCCAGCGTATCTGCAGTCATCAATCTGAAGCTTTAGGATAGATCCTCTTCTTTTTCACCATGAACTGTCAGCCAGCATTCTATTAACACTCTTTCAACTGGCCACAGAACAAAGAGCTCTCGTGACAACTATGTCCCTAAGTTTCTATAAAGTTCCATGAGTGGAACCTCTTGCCAAGCAGGCTAGGAGGAAATGGCAGGTGCAAGCTCAAAAGTGTGGGCAGCAGAGTTGGCAGCTAAGCCTGCACCAACGATCCACTGGTTTTCAAGAAGGAAGGGACACCAGTCCTTTAGGAAGCATCTGGAATTATAGGAAGGATCTTGGAGCTTTCACAAAGACCAGCCAATACTGGCCTATGCTGAATCTCCTATCATGCTCAGGATACTCAAGCTTCACAAAATATTATCCTGGGTATCAAGTGCCAACTTTGGAGGCTCCATTGAGAAGCACTGAGAATGAGGCTAAGACCTGGTTTAGGTCACAGATTTAGTTATTTGGCATGTGGCCCAGTGAAGGAAATTCCTGAACTCTGTATTGCCTTCCTGAAGAAGGAGATGGGCAACATGGATAAAATGATGCAAAGCAAACAAAACAACACTTGATCAGCAGCTGGGAATTTGGTCCCAAACACCAAAGTAGAACGTGCTACATACAGGCTTGACCCAATAGAGAACCTCGTTTTCTTAGGCCTGTTAACTCAAAAGGAAAGGCCCAAATTATCTCCCTCATGAGCCCAATCTAAGTTTGGGATTTCACTGCTATGATTGGTGGCTATGCATCATTTAATGTGAAAGATATCCAACCTCTCACTTTAATGTCTAATAAACAAAATGCCCTTTTCACCCTGGAAATTGATTTCTCTCACTGGAGATATAAGATACTCAACTTGCTCAAGCCAGAAATCACATGGAAATCAGTCTTGGTTTCTCTTTTTGCTCACCTACTATATAAATTATCTGTCATTGCATGACAAATTACTCCCAAATCTTCTGGCATGAGATAAACATATTTACCATAGGGCGATCAAAGCACAGGGTTGAGACTGGATCTCATCTGACACCACCACTGTGCAAGGACGCGCTTCTGTGCTCCCTCTATGGTTATTGGAAGGATCTGGTTTCTTCAGGTCATTGCACTGAGGATCTATTCCTTACAGGCTATTGGCAAGAGGCTGTCTCCAGTTCCTTTCCAAGAGCCCTCTGCCTGAGAAAGCACACAAGAACCAAGGGAGATTGCCAGCGAGATGGAAATCACTGTCCTGATCACATATTTTCAAAAGTGATAGCCCATCACTTTGTCATGTTCTACTTTTTAGAAGCAAGTCAGTAAATCCATTCTATACCCCAAGGGACTGAACTGATTGCACAAGGGCTTGAATACCAGTAAGTAGCCCAGGTATTGGGAGTCATTTTAGAAGGCGGCCTCTTTCAGCCCCTAAATTCAGAAAATCAACAAGTTTGTCAAAAATACCTCCAAAATTTAACTGGCATCTGTCCACATTTTTCTTGAAATTTTTCAGTAGCAACTGCTTAACAAGATCAAATATTCCTAAATACCTAAAGGCCTCATTCCCATTGTACTTTATGTAAATTGTCCCACCATGCTGACTAGTGCCATACAGCTATTTTGGAAGTTAGCAAAACAACAGTAACCTAATTAATCTCTTGCTTCTTTCCATGCCTTCTCCCAATCTTTAAACTAAATTATTTTTTAGGGTTTTTATTCTATTTTTTTCCTGATTTTCCTTTAAAATTTTCCACTAAATGCATATTTAGCTATTTATTTTTATTAAAAATTGTTTTCGAGCCCTTCCTGGTGGCACAATGGGTTAAAGCCACTTGGTTGTATCCACTTATTGTTTTTACTAATTTTTTGATGATATCTTTGAGATTTTCTGTATATCATATCAGTATCATATTATCTGTAAATAATGATAGTTTTACTTCTTTTCTAAGCTTGGACTACCTTTATTTCCTGTTTTTGTCTGCTAGCTCTGACATAACCTCTAAAACTATGTTAAAAAGAAGAGGTGACAATGGGCATGCTAATCTTGTTCCTTATCTTAAGTGGATAGCTTTCATTTTTTCATCAGCAAGTTATTATGTTAGCTATTATTTGTAATATATGACCTTTTTAAAAAAAATTGTTTATTTATGCATACAAGAGCTGGGGTGTAGGCCAGAGGAGTGTGTGTGAGGAGGGTTAAGGAGTTGCTGAGAGGATTCACCAAAAAGAGTTGGGAGCAGAATAGGCAGATGGCATGAAATATACTGCTGAGGGGAGTAGCAGGTGAGACAGGAGAGGTCTGCTGTCCCATGTGGGTCAGTCACCTGGTCTTGGATCAAACTATTGCTGCATAGGCTGCTGATAGCTTCACAGTGCTGAGACTTAAGCCCTTGCATCAGTAGGGAGGCTCTATATGACCTTTACTATATTGAGGTAGGTTCCTTCATTTTTTCCATCTGGTTTACAGTTTTTATCATAAATGGTGCTGAATCTTACCAATGCTTTTGCTGCATCTATTGATACTATCATATGATTTTTATTTTACCTTCACTTTTATGATTGTTACATTGATGTATTTACATATATTAAATCATACCTGCATCACTGATAAATCCAACTTGATCATGTAGTATATAATCCTTGTAATATATTGTTGAATTTGATTTGCTAGCATTTTGTTGAAGATACTTGCATCAATATTCATTAGGGATTTTGGTCTGTAATTTTCTTTTCTTGTGTTGTCTTTATCTGGTTTCAGTTTTAGTATTATGGTAGCATTATAAAATGTATTAGGGGACGTATTTTTTTAAATGTTTAGCAAGATGGATATTAGTTCCTGTGAAAAAGTTCAATAAAATTAAATTTTTAAGACTATTTTGTCTTGAGCTTGTGTTTTAAGAAGTTTTAAAAATTTGTTTCAATTTCCATGCCTGTGCTCTGTCTGTGCAACTCTTCTGTTTCTTGGTTTACTCTTGGTAAACTATATTGATGTAGGAATTTGTTTAGATGATTTTTTAAAAATTTTAAATCCTATTTCTTCCCTAATTACAATTCTTCAATGGTTCATTGAACAAATCTAAACTTCTATTTTTTTAAGATTTATTTATTTAAACATGCAGAGCTGGGATATAGGCCAAAGGTGTGGGGGGTAAGAGGATTCACCAGAGACAGAATGGGGAGCAGAACAGGCAGATGGACGAAGTACACTGCTGAGGGGAGCTGTGGGCGGGTCAGGAGAGGTCTGCCACATGACGTGGGTCACCTATCTGGCTAGGGACTGAACTCAGTGGCTGTGATAGCTTCTTAGTGCTGTGTTTTAACCTGTTGAGCCACAAGGGAAGGCCCTCAAGTCTGAACTCCTTACTATGACCTCTAAATCCAGTATGATCTGGCCCTGACTATGATTGACTACACCCTCATGGCCTCCCATGGGGACTCCTCTGTTCTGGCTTACTTGCTTTGATGCCTTTGCATTTATGGTTTCTTTTGCCTGATTTCATGTTCTGGGATACTTCAAGTTATAGCTGTCAACTTACAGCACTTCACTGGAAAGGCCTTTCCCAGTCACCCTGTTTAAAGAGATACTACTCCTTCCATTATTATGTATTATTCACCCATTTTTGTTTTCTGCACACAGACTACTAATTGTGTGTGTGTTGTGTATTTATGTATATATATTCACAGATATGTTTATATTTTTCCTAGTTATAATTACAGTAAAGTATACAATTTTGAAGTGTATGCCACAAAAATCAAGATATAAAACTTTTTTGGGCCCTCCCTGTTGGCAAAATAATTAAAGCACAGCATTATGAAGCTATGGGTAGCTACTGCAGCACAACTTCCTTTCCTGGCCAAGGAGCTGACCCACATGGTGCAGCAGACCTCTCTTGACCCACCTACAGCTCCCCTCGGCAGTGTATTTCAGTACATCTGCCTGTTCTGCTCCCCACTCTGTCTCTGGTGAATCCTCTTACACCCCCCAGAACTCTGGCCTAGACCCCAGTTCTTGTATGCATAAATAAACAAATCTTTTTTTTTAAAAAGATATGAAACATTTTCAACATTCATAAGATTCCCTATGTCTACTCCAAGAGTAACAACTCTGATTTCTACAACCATAAATTAGTTTTGCTTGCTTTTAAAACTTCATATCAACAGAACTATTCAAGATGCACGCTCAACTTTTTATTTATGAGATTTTTTGTGTGTGTTTTTCCATGTATAAGTAGGTTTGTTGGTTTTGCTGGATGATATTTCATTTGTGAAATATCAAAGTTATTATTTATTATCCATTTATTATTGAGGATATTATCACCTTCTCCACATACTCTAAATACACTTTTCTGAGTATTTTTGTACAAAGCTTCTGATGGACATATCACTCATCTTTAAGAATGCACATACCACTAGCATTGAATGAGAATTCTGTTGTTATATAGCATCTGCAGCACTGGTGTTATCAATTTATTTTTAAGATTTATTTATTTATGCATACAGAACTGGGGTACAGGCCAGAGATGTGGAGGGTGAGAGGATTCACCAGAAACAGAGTGGGGAGCAGAACAGGCAGGTAGACGAAGTACACTGCTGAGGGTGGAGCAGCTGGCGGGTCAGGAGAGGTCTGCCACGCCATGTGGTCTCCTCCGGGGCAGGCGGGGATCGAACTCATGCGGAAGTGGCTTAAGCGTCTTAGTGCTGTGCTTTAACCTGCTGCGCCACCAGGGAGGGCCTCAAATATTTTTTATTTTAACCATTCTAGTGGGTATACAGTGGAATTTCTTTATAAGTTTCATTTGTACTTCCTGGGGGCTGATGCAGTTAATCAACTTTTAATGTGTTATTGAACAATTAGACATTTAATGAAGTATCTGCTAAAATCTACTGCCTGTTTTTTCTCGAGTTGCCTACCTTTGGGGCATTAGAATTAGAGTTTGCCTGTGGAGACTAATCTGGATCAAATATAAGAAATCTTATCAATAAATATATTTCATTTTAAAACTTAAATCCTGGAAGTTCTTTAAGTTTGTAATTGTTGTGCTCTGGTACAGAATTTATATTTTTCAGATGGTTATTTGGTTATCTCAACAACAATATAGCCAAGTCCATACATCCCATATCAACTTAATTTGCCACTTTTTGTCCTGGAATACTGTCCCATTGGTGTTTTGGAATATTTCTGGGCTTTCTATCTATTTTTACTTTTCTCTCTTCCATGTGAAAGTACAATTTAATTTATTTAGTAAGTATGATGCATTTAAGTATCTGTAGGTTGAGGCCTAATATTTTAGAGCTTCTCAGGTTATTCTTACTTATTTTTATATATGAAACCATAGCTAGTTTGTCTCATCCAAAAATGTAGTTAATGATATTGAAAAAAATTTAGAAATTAACTTACAACTAACATTTTCATGGTGTTGAGTTTCTCAGTCTAACATTATTACATGTCTCTTGTTTGCTTAAATCTTAATTCATATCCTTCCATGATGCATAGTCTTTTGATACATGATTAAATTGATGTAAAAATGAGAAAAATCTCTAAAATCAAGAAACAATGAGAGAGTAAGAAACAAGAGTGGCTCCTTAGCATTGGAGTCAAACTTTTCTTTGAACAGAGCTTTGAACCTATAGCCCAAGTGAGGTGTTCTGTTAAGAGTGAGGACAATTGAATACAACTGAGTTCCCCCCAAATGGTACTCTGAATAGGAACCTAGAATACAACCCAGCTTACAGCACATGGGAAAGGTATTGTCTGTGCCAGCTCTGTTCCTCAGAGTATGGAGATGGTTTCACTGAGATTTCCTAACAGCCAATTTTTACATAGGTTTTTCTGTGGGTCAAAAAAATTCGGAAAGAAACTTTAGGTTAAAATAGTGCAAGCTGGCGGTTTCTTCTAGTTCAATGAGTAACTTTTCTTTGTATTAGTATACTTTAATCTTAGGGTTAGTGGTTTGAATAATGAGAACTTAAAATCCATCTTCACCTGGAACTTTGGAATTGTTGGAAATAGGATAAATGGATATCAAGATAAATCACCACAAAGTGGGCCTTAAATCCAACAACTGGTATCCTTTTTCTTATGAGAAGAAGAGAGAACACAGAGAAACACATGTATATGAAATAAAGCCTTACAAATATGGAGAGTTGGCGATACTCATTGGAGTCCTTAGCCACAAGCTAAGAAGCATCATGAGCTCTCAGAAGCTGAAACATGCAAATGATTCTTTCTCAACCTTCTCAGAGAGCATTGCCTTACAACAACCTGATTGAGGATACCTGGCCTCTTGAGTTCTGAGAATATAAATTTCTACTGTCAAAGTCACCCAGTTTGAGGTCATTTGTTATGGCAGACCTAAGAAATGAATACATTAGCTTTCAAGAAACTCACAAAGATAAAATTCCAAGGAACTTGATGTCATATCCCAAAACCATAAAGCACACAAGGAAATAAGCTATGATAAGTGAAACTCAGCCTGAATAACAAACTGCAGAGAAAAATCTGCCAATGTAAGCATTAGGCAGCCTCTGTGTAACAGAAATAATGTACACACAATATTTTTCTTTAAGTAAAAAACTATGATGTAGGTATAAGAAACTACCAAAAGAGATAGATTTGGGGAAAGTATAATTTCTAAATTATAATTTCTAATGAGAAAAGTATAATTTCTAAAAAAAGCAAAGTATGTAATGATTAAAATTAGAAACTCAATTTATGTGTTAAGTAGCCTGTACAATTTAACTGAAGAGAAAATTAGAAAAAAAAAAAAAAGATAAGTCTAAGGAAGGTATTGCAAATGTGCCACAAAGGGATTAAAAAATGTAAAAAATATTAAGAAGGTAAAAGACAAGAAGGGTAGAGTGATAAGATCCAACAGGCTTCTAATTAGACTTCTAAAAGGAAAGAAGGGGGACTAGAGGAAGCAAGGTGAAAAATGAAAATGGCATAGAGTTTTATAGACCTAAAAATGGTACAGATATTAAATTGAAAAAGCATATGTGTTGTAAATAATAAATATAAATAAATTCATACCCAGATGTACTTTTTTTTTTAGGGCAGAAGAACGTAAAGGGAAAAAGACAAAATCTTAAGTGCAGAGAGAAAGCCTGTGCACCTGTGAGGGAATAAGAACCAAACTTGTAATCCGCCATAATAAAGCAGATTACAAGTCTTTAATGTGTTTGGGAAAAATACATGAATGAGATCTCTCTATCTTAGGAAGTTGTGATTCAACTTTGAGGTATAAAGATAATAAATATTTAAAAATCTATAATAGATTTTGGAATTGGATAATGAATTGAAGGTAGAAGAATTTTGAGGCACATAACAGAAAAACAAAATCTAGATTTCCTTAAAAATAACTTTGTCAGTGCCCTCCCTGTTGACACAGCAGGTTAAAGCTAGCACTAAGAAGCTAAAGCCACTTCAGCATGAGTTTGATCCCGCCTGCCCCAGAGGTGACCCACATGGCACAGCAGACCTCTCCTGCCCGCTGCTCCCCTGAGCAGTGAACTTCATTAGAAGGCCTGTTCTGCTCCCCACTCTGTCTCTGGTGAATCCTCTCACTGCCCCTGTATCTCTGGCCTGTACCCCAGTTCTGTATGCATAAATAAATAAATCTTAAAAAAAAACTTTGGCAGAAATATGGATATCAAAGATGCTTTTGATTAAAGTTAAGAGGAAATGAGCATTTTAGAGAATGTATATATCACGTAGCAAATATTTACATTTTAATTAATAAAATAATGATATAAATATGAATATTAAAGTCATAAGGACTTGCAAGGAGTTGGAAAAAACATGTTATTATAAACTGTAGGGAAGGCAATCCTTGTCATAAAGTGTTAGAAAATTAGAACTTTCAAGAAAACTATAAAGCAATAGTTACTAAAACAATATGGCATTGGAATAAAAATAGAGACATGCTTAACAGAGTAGAATTGAGAGTTCAGAAATAAATCCATATGTATGTGTATGTGTATGTGTGTAAATATATCTCAACACTTAATTTATATAGTGGGAAAAAGGAGAGTCTCTTTAACAAATGGTGCTGGGAAAACTGGATAGCCACATGAAAAAAGAAGTTAAGTCACACTCTCATTTAGTACACAAAAATAAAACTTAATTCAATTAAGGATATATATATATATATATATATATATATAACTATAACAATAAAATATATAAAAGAAAACATAAGTGACATGTTTCATGAAATCAATGATAAAAATGTTTTTGGAGATTCAACTTCTATGACAAGGAAAATGAAAGAAAAATAAATAATTTGCATTACAAATTATTTTACATAGCCAAAAATAATATAAGTAGTTTAAAAAGACATTCTACTATATGAGAGGGAATAATCATACATTACTGACCAGGGGATAGCATCAAAGGTACAAACACACACACACAAACCCAACCCTTATACAATTCAACAATAGAAAAATGAACTACCCAATTAATAAATGAATCTCAAATCTGAACAGAGAGTTCACAAAGAAGGAGTTCTACTAGGTCAATAGATACATGTAAAAATTTCTATTACTTTTAACAAGGATGATGCTGGTCAAAACAACAATGAGCTATCATCTCACATCCATGAGAATGACACATATGAATTAGATCCCTAACAAGTGCTGGAGAGGATGTGGGGTAAAAGAAAACCTATTCCACTATTGGTGGGAATGTAAACTGGTACAGCCATTATTGATTGTGATCTGGATTTACTTTGCAAAACTAAAAAATAAAGTAACAAAGCAAGGTTCAGAAGTAATGAGCATGAGAGACTTCACCAAGATAATGACAGATGAAGTTACTGGCTTCCCTCCTCAGAGAAACCTCTGACAGTTAACTAGATGGATATTATACCCAGAGAACCTTGCAACTTGGGGCAAAACTTGGACAACCATTGGACATCAGAGACCAGCCCACACTGCACAGAGGAGACATACTTCATTAAACAGAAGGTAGGTGCAGGAAGCCCCTTGCCCAGGGCAGAGGACACAGATGGCAGGACTACTTGCTCACCCAAGGTTTCTAGAGGGGAGAGCAAAAGGCAATAATGGCATATATTTGACTAAAAGGAAATTTGGGAAAGTGGGGTGCTCCATCCAGGTGGGAGTTCCCAGTAAAGACATAGTGCTCTGGAATGTACCCCCCTTCCTCACTGGAACTGATCTTATGAAGTTCAAAGGCAGTGTACAAACTACAGAGTCTGAGATCTGGCACCTTAGAGAGGAGAGATATTTGCAGAAGTGCCACAAATATGAGACAGCTCTCCCCACCTTTTGCACCCTGCTGACTCATCAATGACAAAAACAAGTTTCAATGCCTATTAAAGCAGTGAAATAAAAAATAATAATAATAAAATAAATTGAATGACAATATCACCCATAAAGAAGTAAAAGCAGTTCCACTAAGTTTCTGCTATTGATACTTTAAAAGGCAGGGAAATTGAAAGCAGAAAAATGGACAGACAAAATAATATAACAATTGGCCTCTTGGGACCTCAGGGTAACATAGTGTCAAAAGGGAAGAATCTCCAGAATCTAATCACAAACATGGAAGACTGTATTTCTCCATCATATACAGAGCTCAAATTGCTATAATAAAGAAAATCAGAGGTAGAAAAGTGAGACAAAAGACTAATGCAAACTCAGAAAAACTAATAAAAACATAAAACAAATTTCAGAAAAATAAATGAATGAGTTCAGAAAAAATAATAAACCAAAGGAAGAAATAGGAACTTTAAATAAAATAATAGGGATTCATGATATTAAAAAAAAAAACTCAATAAATGAGATGAAAATTCCAGAGTAAGCTATGGAAAATAGACCAAATAGAATAGACCAAATAGAGAATTGAATATTGCCCCTGACGATAGTAATACACAAAGGGCCTGGTGGGAATACAAGAGGAAGATGACATTAAAAAAAGAGAGAAGAAGAAGAGAAGCATTTCAAGAACTTTCCAACCATTAGGAAAGGCAACCTAAGGATAAAGAGTATTCCAAAATGGAAATAGAATGAGGGGAACAGAGAAACAGAGAGCTTATTCAAAGAAATAATAGAGGAAAACATCTCAACCTGGGGAAGGAACTAAATATACAACTCCTTGAAAGAACACCTTGTTATTTAAATGGAATGAGGCCTACACCAAAAACATACTAATGAGACTATCAAGAGTTCAAGACAAGGAAAGAATATCGAATGTAGCAAGGGAAATAAAGCAGATTGCCTATGAAGGTATTCCCATCAGATTTTCAGCAGGCACACTAAAGGCAAGGAAAGATTGAAATGATGTATTCAAAATACTCATTTCACGGATTGAAATGATATATTCAAAATACTCACAGAATCCTTTAAGATTCTCTTTCAGTTTTGAGGAAGAAAAATACAAACACAAACTGAAGGAGTTTATGAACATAAGAACTCCCCTACAAGAAATGTTGAAAGAACCACTCCCATCTAAATTGAATAAGAAAATAAGTAGAACCAGAAAACTAAAGACAAAATGGTAGTTTTAAACAAAAAGATGCCCTAATGGGCCCTCCCTGGTGGCACAGCGGGTTAAAGCACAGCACTAAGAAGCTAAAACCACTTCAGTGCAAGTTCCTGGCCCCAGAGGTGACCCACATGGGCAGCAGACCTTTCCTGACCTACCCACTGCTCCCCTAAGCAGTGTACTTCATGGATCTGCCTGTTCTGCTCCCCACTCTGTCTCTGGTGAATCCTCTCACTGCCCCTGCACTTCTGGCCTGTACCCCAGGTCTGTATGCATAAATAAATAAATCTTACAAAAAAAAACCTACTAAGTGGGAGAAAATATTTATACATCATACATCTGATGAGAGGCTAATATCTAAAAGGTATGAGGAACTCATATAATTCAACAAAAAGAAAACAACTTAATCAAAAAAAATGGGTTGTATCTTAAATAGATACTTCTTAAAGTGAAACATAAAAATGGCCTACCGACACATGAAAAAATGCTCACCATCACTTATAATCTGGAAGATACAGATCAAAGACACAATGAGGTATCATCTCATACCCTTGACAATGGCCACATCATAGATATCAGACAAGTATCGGTGACTGTGTGTAGTAATGGGGTATCTCATACACCTGTGGGAATGTAGACTTGTGCAGCCTATTTCCAGTAATTCCACTCCTATCCAAAGAATGCAAAAACTTTAATTTGGAGGAACATATGTTCTCCTACTTTTATCGCATCACTATTTACAATAGCCAAGTTCTGGTAACCACCTAAGTTATAGATGATAGATGAGTTGATTAAGAAGATGTGGTATATTTATATAATGAAACTCTATTCAGTTATAAAATTAATGTAACTTTGCTATTAGTGGTAAAACGAATGGAAATAGAGGGCCTGTGCTCCATGAAATAAGTCAAAAAGAGAAAGACAAATGCCAGATCATTTCACACATGTGGAAAATAAAGCAGAGAAACAGACAAAGTAAAACAAACCCTAGATATCTGAGGGCAGAACCGAGGCTACCAGAATGGGAGTGTTGGGGAGCAAAGGGGATAGAGCCCAATGGACTCTGGTGGAGGATTATGGGTACTTTGGTGGTAGCATAAATCTGAATAGATATGGACCCATACCTTTACGTTATATACAGTGATGTAAACCATTGTTACCTTTAAAATAAAATACAGTTAAACAACCAAACAAAATAACTAAAAATGGAAATAGCATATGCCCCATTAATCCCATTTTGGGCATCTATTCAAGGAACAAGAAATTCTCAACTCAAATTATATACTCCAGCGTTTGTTGTAGCATTATTTATACTAGCTAGGACTTTGAAATAATCTAAAGGTCCTCTGAGAGAGGACTAGATTAAAAAGATATGTTATATCCATACACTAGGATATTATCTGGTGAAAGGAAAGATGTGATGTCATTGACAAAAAAAAAATTCAAGGAGTTTGTGTAATAAAGCAAATCAAAATGACACAGACAAATATTGAATTTTTACATAGCAGATGATATGACAAAGCAACATATTTATAAAAAATAGTGGACATGAAACATGAAGTGAGGTTTCTGATGTTGACAGTAAGGAGGGAAATATGAATCGTTAAAAGGAAAAATATATAGATGGGAATATATATATGTATAACACAAGTGCTCACTGAATATTTTCCTGAGATTAAAAAAAACTGATATCATCTTTCTCGTATTGTAGTTGTTAACTTAACGTTTAACATGAAACGCTTCTCCCTTCACAGTGAGCTTTAAGTTTGATGTGGGAAGGCCACAGATATTCAATTATCTTGGGGGGGAAAATTTTTTTTTTAAAGATTTATTTATTTGCGTATACAGAACTGGGGTATAGGCCAGAGGCTCAAGGGTGGTTAGAGGCTTCACCAGAGACAGAGTGGGGAGCAGAGGATGTACACTGCTGAGGGGAGCAGTGGGTGGGTCAGGAGAGGTCTGCCACGCCATGTGGTCACCTCCGGGGCAGGCAGGAATCGAACTCATGCGGAAGTGGCTTCAGCTTCTTAGTCTGTGCTTTAACCCGCTGCGCCACCAGGGAGGGCCCATGGCGGGTGGGGGGGGGAGGGAATTTTAGGTGAATTATGTCTGATAGTTATGTGGAAAGCAAAAGTGGTATGAACTTGGGTATTTAGCTGAAGTGATTATCAAACAAAGTATTGACAGTATGTTTGTTGTCTTATTGCTGCACTTAGTGAAGTAGAAGAGGAAAGAGATACACTTAGGGAAGAACTACTAAGCAGAAGAAGAGCCAGCACTTCATGATTTGGGAACTTTTTGGCCTTTCTGGATTGTAAAAGATATAAAAATTGCAGAAAAATGTTCTCTGAAGAAAAGTCAAGAAAGTGGTTGGGTAACTTTTCACTAGTACTGGAAATGCTTGTCAAAGTATCGAACCACACAGAGGAGTCTTCAGAGAGATTAAATGTATAACTCATCGATCCCCTTGGCCATCTCAGCAGAAACAGGAATAAAGATGAGATGGTCCAACACACACCCATAGTGAGCCTTTTGTGAAGCAAGGTGAATCCTCATGACAGTTATGACGTGACACTGACACACAACCACAAGGCTTTGGGGAATGTCTATTACTAGGAATATTGCCAGCGGGGACAGAAAGGACAGCATGGACTAAATGAAAGCAGACTGTTGGATTCCCCAAGTTCAACAAGTAGTAAACAGACCGATAGAATCACTTAGCTGCAAACATGTGTCTTCTTTCAATAAAAAGAAAAGGGCAATCAGAATGCAACTTTATGGCCTCAGAGGGTAGAGCTGAGACCCAGAGAGGATTTTCCTCAGGCACCGTAACCAATGGAGGTTGCATACTTTTGATTTCAAAATGGTTTTTGACGAACAATTCCTTTTTTTCCCTCTCCCTTTGGAATGTGAATGTCTGTAATTGTTATCCTTTTTTTATTCTACCATGGTATTTTAAAGCAAATAATTTGTTTCTGACTTTTCTTCATTCACAGATGGAGAGAAATTTTGCCCAGGAAGTATCCTATCTAGGGTTTCATCCATACCTTATTTAGGTTATGAATTTTGTCTTGATACTATTCAGTTAAGATTTGGCCCTCACTGGTGGTGCAGCAGGTTAAGGTGCAGCACTGCAAGCCAGAGGCAGCTGCTTCAGTGTGAGTTCGATCCCCTATCCAGGAGGTGATCCACATGGCCCAGCAGACCTCTCCTGACCGCTGCTGCTCCCCTCAGCAGTGTACCTTGTCAATCCGCCAGTTCTGCTACCCACTCTGGCTCTGGTGAATCCTCTCACTGCTCCTGCACCTCTGGCCTGTACCCCAGTTCTATATGCATAAATAAATAAATCTTTCAAAAATATTTAGATAAGATTTGGAACATGAGTTGATATAACAGGTTGAGAATTTGCGGTGGAGTGAATGTATTTTCCATTTGGGAAGGAATTGGTGGGGTTGGTGGAGCAGACTAATAGTCCTTAAACATTTACAAATTCTAACCCTTGAAAGCTGTGATGATTCATCTAGTAAGAAGAACTTGCGAGTAGATGACTGGATAAAAAAGATGCGGTACATATATACAATGGAATATTACTCAGCAACCAAAAAAGAGAAACACATGTCTTTTGCAGCAACTTGGATGGAGCTGGAAAAGATCATGCTTAGTGAGATAAGCCAGAAAGAGAAAGAAAAATACCGGATGGTTTCACTCATAGCAGGAGTATAATGGACCAGGCGAGAAAATAACAAAAATAATGAACAACCATATACCAGAGACATTCTGTGGGGGCGGAGTGGGGAATGGGATCAAAAAGGGGGGGGGGAGGGTAAGGGAGGGAAATGCATGGGACTAGGGTGGTGGCACAGGGGTGATCTGGTGATGGGAAACCCGCGGGGATTACAATCGAGATGGAAAAAAAATGTGCAAAATGATGTAAAAATAAAAAAAAATAAAAATAAAAATAAAAATAAAAAAAAAGAAGAACTTGCGAACTTGTATGATTAAACTTGGAATCATGGGATGTGGAGATTATGTTGGATTATCTAAATATAATTGATGGGGGCTAAGGAATGGAAGGATGTCGAGTAAGACACTATGCATAATATAGTGCAAAATCTGCACATACATACTGTTATGGCTTGCCTGCTCTGAGATTAATTTTCCAGCCCAAGGACACATCTGTAGAGTGTGGGAACCAATGCTATCAGAAGACCAGACCCAGCACAATGAGACACATTTGAGGCCAGTGTCCAGGAGAGTGATAAGAAGGTCCAGGGGATGGAGATAAAAGCTTCTGGTAGCAGCAAAGGCCTGCTTACTGCTGAACTGTCTTTGTTCAGCTCACATAAAAAGCCAGCTGGAAACAAAATCTTACGGTGGTTTCTTCAATGTGTCTAACCTCTCTCTCCTTGCCCCCCCCCCCAGATTACTGGCTGTCTGATTGTCTGATTAAAGCACACTTTAAAGAGTCAATAACTATCTCTACTTTATTGGCATTTGGTGGTGACAGGTGGCTCAAGCTCCGTTCTTCCAGTTACATGATCACAAAGATCCTTATAAAGGAGAATTAAGAAGATCAAAGGAGGAAGAAGTAGAAATGTCAGCCAGAAAAAAGAAATTGGACTCAAGACAAGGGCTATGAGTTAAGGATTGCAGGGAAACCTCAACAAGCTAGAAATGGGAAGGAAACACATCCTTCTCTAGAGCCTCCAGAAAGGACCAGCCCTCTGACACCTTGTCTCCTTGCCTCCAGAACTGTAAGAGAATAAGTCTGTGTTGTTTAAAACCAATAACTTGGTGATAATTTGATATAGAAGTAATAAGAACCTAATAAAGAGGATAAAATATTGGCTAAAATTTACTGTCTTTAAATATTCCGTGAGTGAACAGGGCCCTCCTGGTGATGCAATGGGTTAAAGCACAGTACTGGGAAGCTGTCACCAATGACTGCAGCACGGAGTTCCACCCTTGGCTATGGCAGGGCAGACTTCTCCTATCCCACCTGCTGCTCCTCTCAGCAGTGTTTTTCAGTAGAGCTGCCTGTTTTGCTCCCCAATCTGTCCCTGTGACTCCTCTCACCCGCCACACCTCTGACCTATACCCCAGTTCTTGTATGGTTAAATAAATAAATCTTAAAAAAAATACAGTGAGTGGCTTTGGAAAGGAGACATTACTTAGTAAAATCAAGAAGGAGTTGGGTATAGAAAGGAGAAGTAAATTTTAAAAAAATGTAAGAAAAGGTGACAAATGTAAAATCAAGAAAAATATTTCAGAAGATATTTATAATGCATGTATGATTAACACCTGTAAACAAAAAAGATTGCTGGATATAGTTCAGAGGGAAGTTAAAAGGTTAAGATCCTTGTTTTGTTCAGAGGCAAGAAGTAAATATTGATTATATTTTTTTCTAACAAAATTTAAAGTCCACCCTCCCCCCCAAAATTTAAAGCCCATGTTCTTTTTTTTTTTACATATTTTTAACAGAATCTAAAGTTAAAGTGTATTTGAAAATTTAGGGTAGAAGTTAATACACAGTATTAACTAAAACATTTCTTTAAACTTTTCTGAATGCTTGAAATTTTTCATTATAAGGTATTAGGAATGAAAACCCATGATGAGATATCTACCAGAAAAGCTAAAGTTTAAAAGACTGATAGTATTTAGCATTGGTGAAATCATCAAGCAACCAAAATGCATACCTTTCTAGAAGGAGTGGAAAATGAAAGTGGTAGAATCTACTAAAGATAAACAGATGGATAGTCTTTAATATAGAACTCCCACTTGTAGAAATAATAAATAACAGAAATGATACTAGGTGTACCAATAGACAGATAAAAGAAATTTCATCATGGTTTCATGTATCATTCAAAAACTGAACACTATCCAAATGCTCAGCAAAAGGAGAATGGTACATAATTTGTGATAATTCATCAAGGTGTACACTGACATGATTTTCTTTTTTTAAAGACTTATTTATTTATCCTTATAGAACTGGGGTACAAGCCGGGGGGTGGGGAGAGGGGAACAGAGTCAAAACAGGTGGGAAGAGCATAAGGAACTATAATGATGGTACACAGGTGAACTTCTCGTGGGAACTGCATGGGGACCATACCTGGATGAAAAAGCATGCATTGTACAAAAATGAAAAATGATATTAGAAGTTTTTTTTAATATTCAAAAAAACAGATTATTGCTTTAAATTTCAAGATAACTACTGAGTCAGTAAGCTGATGGTAATTTCAAGAGTCACAGGATAAATATCCCAGGAAGAATGAAAAATTATTTGGGGGGAACTGAGACTAGAGGACCCCAGACCTTCTCTTTTACTTGGGAAATTGGGGAGGTGGTGATGCCATCAGAGTCCCCTGGGATCTACAGATTAAAAAAGAAAAGTGGGATGGAAAGCTGAGATCTTCAGAGAAGATGGAGGTCTTCTTATGGTCCTGGAGAGTCACAGAAAAGCAAAATGTCCACACCTTCTCAGGAAGGCACTAGGGTGAGCAACAGAGTCCTGTCAGGCTTATTCCGAGTATTTGGAGGGTCTGGAGCAAGCATGTAAATGGAGACCCCCCTACTATTGATGCTTAATATTTAGCAGTTGTAAGTAAAACTAGCCACTGTCAAAAAATATGTGCTGTATGTTCCTCCCTGACAAAAACACTTCTGTAACAACTGTGAAGGCCAGGAGACTCTTTAAAAGCTTC
Source organism: Condylura cristata (assembly GCF_000260355.1). Classification (NCBI taxonomy): domain Eukaryota; kingdom Metazoa; phylum Chordata; class Mammalia; order Eulipotyphla; family Talpidae; genus Condylura; species Condylura cristata. The sequence goes on from NW_004567105.1 coordinate 43,128,868, forward strand.
ACACTTGTCCATGGACATAATGGACAGTCAGCCCTTAGTCCTCAGTACAGGTCTTTTGCCCATCTCCTTCACCCTCTACCCCTGGCACATGCATAGAAACTCCTGCTCACATGTCAAACTTCATCCATGCCCCTGTACACAGCTGTCCTTTGGCCACCCTCAGGCCTCAGCCATCAGGTGAAATACTACAGATACAGTTTGCCTTCTGGAGAACTCAAAATGTGGCTTGTACCAGCCCTCGATATGGGCTGAGGAATGTTATGGAAACTTGGCTCCCTAGAGTGTGTTCTAGATCGAAAAGGGGCTTGGACTATAAAGGGTAAGGGCAGAGGAGGGCCAGACTTGAGGCTCAGCAGAGATCCCTCTAACTAGAGTAGAAGGAAATAGAGTTCTTGTCCGGACAGATGCCTCAGCACAAAATGGGACAGATTTTTATCTCTGAGATAGGACTTTGCTTGCCTCAGTGGATGCTAGAGTGGGAAGGTGACCATTCTTGAGGATCACACAGGACAAGGCATTCCTGAATGCATCTGTGTAAGAGAAATAGCTCTAAGGATCACACACTGTCAGGCCCAGCCCACTCTACTCAATGCCAGGATTCACTGAAAACACCCTAGAAATGTAAAGATTACTTTGGAAGAATCAAGGAGGAAGACAGTAACTGTGACCCCTTGAATTTACCCTAAAGAGAGTGATGAGAAACCTTGAAGTATCTGAGTGTGCCACAAATTGACTAACAAACACCTGCTAGAGAGAGAGATTAAATTCTGATTTGGAAAACTGAAGTTGGATTTTTTTGCACACCTGAATTTTGTGCGTTGGAAGATTATACCTCCTGCATATTGTAAAAATGTCACTTAGGTTCCTTGTCTTTTTTTTTTTTTTTTTAAGTTTTATTTATTTACTCATACAGAACTGGGGTACAGGCCAGAGATGCGGAGGGTGAGAGGATTCACCAGAGACAGAGTGGGGAGCAGAACAGGCAGATCAATGAAGTACACTGCTGAGGGGAGCAGCGGGCGGGTCAGGAGAGGTCTGCGGCGCCCTGTGGATCGCCTCTGGGATAGATGGGGATCGAACTCATGCAGAATCGGCTTAAGCTTCTTAGTGCAGTGCTTTAACCCGCTGCGCCACCAGGGAGGGCCCCCTTCTCTTTTTCTTTTCATCTTCCAATCCCTAACTTGATCAGACCTGTGTTCTGAATTTATGCACCCGTTTCTGTGATGAGGTGAACCAGGGAATTCCAAACAGTGGATGATCTTAAAAGACAAGACCCCCTGGTGGCACAGCGGGTTAAAGCACAGCACTAAGAAGCTTAAGCCACTTCCGCATGAGTTCGATCCCCATCTATCCCAGAGGAGATCCACAGGGCGCCGCAGACCTCTCCTGACCCGCCCGCTGCTCCCCTCAGCAGTGTACTTCATTGATCTGCCTGTTCTGCTCCCCACTCTGTCTCTGGTGAATCCTCTCACCCTCCCTGAATCTCTGGCCTGTACCCCAGTTCTATGTGCATAAATAAATAAATCTTAAAAAATATTTTAATAAAAAAAAAAGAAAGAGGGTAGGGGGCTGTATCAAGATTAAGTGAAGTACGTAGGTTGTTCAAAGTTTGCCTTTATCTAGATATTCTTTTAGCGAACTCAGAAAATGACTTTCCTATTAAAATGTATAAACTCAATAAAATTTTCTAGTGATAATAAATATTAGGCTTCCTGGGATTTTGTTTTTGGAGCTGGACATTATGAAACAAAAAATATGGAAGGCACACCATCACTGCTATGTACCACAATGCACTAGTTAACTCTAGGGCAGGATGGGATTGTTCATTGATGTCACTTGGTAGAGTAGAAGCCCGAGAAAGATTGGCCAATATGAACCTGTGCTGTGCAGTAAGGAAGGCTTTTCAAGTGGGTATGGAAGGGTGATTTTGAGGTAAGCCAACACTATAATTTCTTCAGGATGGAATAAAAACTTGAACATAAACTATAAAACAGCTAAAACAAAACAGAAGTAAACAGTTTTATGAACTTAGTTTGGAGAGAGAATTTTTTAGCATAGCAACAATCTTGCTATAATGATGAACAAATTAGGTGTCACAGAATTATTTCATAATTGGACTCAGATAACAAATAGTGGTACATAAATTTAACAAAATGTTATTGATATAGATTATTTGAGACAGCATTCATTTTAAAATAAGTTATCAAAAAGTTTGTGCAGTTAAGTGTTATAATGAAAAGAAGACATTCATATATATATTTAGCAAAAAATGTACAGAATATTAATACTGTAGGTATTTCTGAATACTGTAGGTATTTCTTCTTCGTATTTTTCTGTATTTTCTTACTTTAACAGACAGCCCTCAAAAGCTCAAAAGCTTCTGTCAGTGATTTTTCTATATTTAGAGATCTTTGTTACTTTAAAAACATAGTGGAAGCAATCTGTTCACAACAGTAAAAAGAGAGAAACAAGTCAAATGTCAATAACTGGAAAATGGATAAACAAAATATGTCACACCTATAAAATGGAATACTACTCATAATAAAAAGGATTAAATTTTGGATGTATATGACATTTAGCTGAATGTCCAGAAAAGGCAAATCCATAGAGAGTAAATTGTTTATGATCTGTAGCTTAGGGTGGAAACAAGCAACTCTTACAAATTAGGATTAATTTGTATATGGAAGGGAGCCTTTACTGGCATGACGAAAATAATCTGAAACTGGACTGTGGTAATCAACATACAACTCATATTAAAAATCTCTGAATTGCACATTAAAAACAAGTGGGTTTTATGAAAAGTAAGTTGTACCTCAACACTGTTTAAAAATTGAGAATTTCATGTAAGTTCGTAAACTGATAGGTTTAGAGGTTTTATTTTGAACATAAAGGGAGACAATGGAGAAGGAATGATCAGAGAATTTTGTGATCCACAAAATTAAAGAATTTGGCTTTAAATTCTATAGTGTATGTCCAGATATGTAGGGTGGATGACATGTTTTATGCCAGAGGAGAAAGCTTATCTAGATTTAGATACAGAACAGGGACCCTGTTTTCCAAATCGACTATGGGTTTCTGCAGGAAAGAGACCCTGCCTCAGCCTTGAGTATTAACTTCTGCAACCAACCAGCTACAAGACCTCTTCCCAAATCACTCTATTTCTTTAGGTTTCAGTTTATATCTATATATGTGTGTATATATGGTAAAATATAATCAAATGGAGTAAGTATATTAAACCATAAATATAAAAACTTATTATGAAAGTTTAGGTAAAATTTTTATTTACATAAACATACATCTACATAACTATATATAAAATATGAAGCAATATTACATAATATTTATATATAAAATGTATATATACATTTTGTCTTTGTTTAGCTGTGGAGTTGTTTTCCTGCTGGGATCACCACCCTCACCAGTTTGCCCTGAACTCTTTTCCAATCCCACTCTCTGGCTTCCACTCTTATTTCCTTCATCTCAGATAGGGTGACCCAGTTCCATCTTTTTTTATCTGTACTTTTTCTCCATTGAGTCTTTGCTCAGGCTGCAGAAATCCCTATCAGAAATAAGATTATTCTAGTTGTTCTAATCTCCAATCACGTCTCTGCCTCTGACTCCCTCTGATTTAGTTGGTATACTTTATAGACTTTTAGTATATGTAGTTCATTTATTGATTGCTGTTACAAACCTCTTCAAATCTTGTAAAAATAATGGCCATTTTTATTATTATTATCACTCACAGTTTTGTGAGTGAAGAATTAGGACAGGCATGGTGGGGTGGCTGTCTCTCCTTTGACACTACTGAAGTCACATCTAAGATGACTCAAGTACTGAGGCAGCTGGGCTGTGTTATAAGCCTACAACCTTGCTCTGCCTGTCAGCCGGGTCCTCCTTGCCACCTGCCACCTGCTGGAGTTCCGCTGTGTATGAAGCTTCCTTTACTCACATGGCCGGTGCCTGAGCTGGCCTGGCTGAGGCAGCTGAGACTGGCCACTCAGCCTGACCACTCAGCATCTCCCTGGGGCTTGCTTGGGCTTCGTCACAGCATGGTGGTCTCAGAGCAGTTGGATTTCTGCTGTTGGTAGAAGTGGCAAGACTTTTCATGACATGGCCTTTGGAAGACACATAGCAATGCTTCACTGTCCAATGCTATTAGGTCCATAGTCCAGCTAGTTTCCCTGTGGGGAGGGACCCTCAAGGGGGTGATGATTGGGAGTGGTGGCTCGATGCGGGAGACATCATTGGGAGCTGATGACCACCACTGCTAAGCTTTCTGTGTTTTATTTTCAGAACTAGTGCCTAAATTCTTTGAAGTATGTAAAAGGATGCTCAAGGCAGCTAAACAAATGCTATCTTGTGCCTGAAACCCCATCTTTTTAACTTTTAAAATCTATTTATTAACTGTCAAGAATCAGTTTCTTTCCAGGCACAATCTTCTCTCAGAACTGTGCAAAAATAATTTTTTTTCTCTTTCCATAGTAACCAAGGTTAGCTTGATTAAAGTCAATGAGCTATAATATAATCTCTCGCCAACTCTAACTGTTGACAAATGCCTTTTGAAATCCTATCCTTTTCCTCTCTTTCAGTTTTGTCCTCTAACCCCTTCAGTGGGACACAATATGGGCTGTTATTTGAAATTGTTCTACTTGATAGGCAATTCTAAGACCGTTTCTTTTTCCCCAAAGAAAAGCTGTTTACTGGAAATTTCAGGGATGCTAGGAATCTTTTCCTTCCTCTTTTATTATCTTCCCTCTTGTTCTCTCCTCCCAGAGATTCATGAATTGGACCGTGTACATACAGTATGTTGAAGGCAGGATAAGTTCAGGTGTTCCAATCTTAGCTCTATCTCTTACAAGCCATGTGACTTGGGCAGTCATTCAACCTCTGAGTTGAAGTTCTCCATTTATGAGTTCTTCCTCATACAACTGATATGGGGATAAAATAATGATGGTTTGCAAATAACTTGGAAAAATGGCTAGTATACAACAAGTGACCAGTAAATACCAGGTACTCTTGATTAAGTTTATACCAAAGATTTATATTTGGGGACAGTACTGTCCAGAGAAAAGGAAAGAATGCAACCATTATTTTCCAAGATGGCAAAAAATTAATAAATTGTGATAACGGAGGCAACTAATACAACAGTTCCCATTCACCTCTGTGTCATTGGCTATGAAGACATAATTTAAAATTTTCTTTTTTAGTATATTCTCTAAAGAAAAAATGCATCTAATTGACTATGACTTATAATTTTTAAAATCACTGTAAAAAGACTTCTAAATACTGAAATGACTAAGTGTAAAAAATGAAAACCTATAAGGGAAAAAATTGATATGAAACAAAGAAAATGCCAATGAAGGAAAAGAAAAAAATAAATAAGTTACAGAATAAATGAACACTTAACAGAGAATATGCAAAAGCCAGAGTACAGATGGAACAAAGCCAAAGGAGGAAATGGAAAGAAGGATCCAAAGCTATGTCTTGATTATGTACAATTGACAATAATATAATTACTACCTGCATTTTAAACACTAAGGCATCTTGTTGAAAGGACTTTCCTTATTTAGGAAAAAAGTGACTACTGTGAACTCCTCTGGGAAAACAATATGTAACAATCCAGTTATGCTATTTTAACTTTATAGAGAAGTGCTTATAATGCATTTACAATGCTTATAATCAACAGAAATTGTTTGAAATTGCAGGGTGGCCTATTTTTTTCTTTTTCTTGCAGCTCATAGCTTTGTTGCACTTTTTTTTTTTTCTCACAATATTGGTTTTCTTCTGGATGGCTGCAGTAATCAAAAGGCATTCAAGAAGATCGAGATCCCTGGCAACAGTTTTTAAAATTGCTGGCAAAATCATGGCTGTAAGATTACTCAGTGAAGAATACTAGGAAATGATATTGCAGAAAAATCAAGAAGGTGTTCATTTGGCAATTTCAATATTAAGAGGAAGACAGGGATCCCAGGATCCCAGTGTCCCAGTGTGTTTATAAAACAGATGTAATTTGAAATTCAGCTGGAATTTTAGATTGCGAATGCTGGAAACAGAGTCTAAGAGAGTCGAGTGTTGATAGCTCTGTGGAGGTGCTCTTGGGTGATAAACTTGCCAGAAGAGGAAAATGGACTGGACAAATGCAGTTTAGCCAAGTCTTCTGCCAACTCCACATTGAGCTCTGGAGCTGGATAGCTTTCAGAGTTGTCCTGGGTGAGCAGGAAGTTGGTCTTCTCTTTACACATTAGCCTTCTGGAGATGGATGTTTTGGACAAAGTGCTTGTCTACAGTCAAGGGCAATGACCTGTGAGGCACACAGCTATGAGCCATCAGCAGCCTAAATTCCCAGTATGCAGAGGTGAACATGTTTTCTAATTGATTTTTAGTCATTCACAGAATTCATTTTTTGTTGTAATATTATATCCATCAACTGCATAAATCTGAAATATATAAAAAACTATGAATTTAAAAAAAAGATTTATTTATTTATGCATACAGAACTGGGGTATAGGCCAGAGGTGCAGAGGCGGCAAGAGGATTCACCAGAGACAGAGTGGGGAGCATAATAGACAGATCTACCATGAAGTACACTGCTGAGGGGAGCAGTGGGAGGGTCACGAGAGATCTGCCATGCCATGTGGATCACCTCCAGGGCAGGTGGGGTTCGAACTCATGCTGAAGAGGCTTTAGCTTCTTAGTGCTGTGCTTTAACCCGCTGCGCCACCAGGGAGGGCCAAAACTCCATGAATTTTTACATATACACATATCAGTATAATTTCCATCCAACAAAAAGTATGCCTAAAATTTCAGGGCTCATAAGTTTTTCTCATGCTTCTCACAGTCAATAACCATGCCTCCAGAAATAACAAGTATTCTCATATCTTTGACTGATAATGAGTCTTTTTTGAACTTCATGGAAGCAGAAACATTTAACATGGATGTTTTAGGTCTGTTCTTTTTTCATTTAGCATGTCCATGTTATATATAACAGTGGTTTGCTCATTCTTATTCCTGTATAGTAATACTGAATTGAATATGGAAGTACAACATATATGAATATATAATATGAATATAACATTCAATTTTTTAAAAGATTTATTTATTTATACATACAGAACTGGGGTACAGGCCAGAGGTGAAGGGGTGGTGAGAAGATTCACTAGAGACAGAGCAGGTTGCAGAACAGGCCGACTGAGGAAGTACACTGCTGACGGGAGCAGCAGGCGGGTCAGGATCCACACCATGCGGATCACCTCCAAGGTGGGGAATGGAACTTGCACTGAAGTGGCTGCAGCCAGTCTGCAGAGCTGCATCCCAACCCCGTTGCTCCACCAGTGAGGGCCTAAATGTTTTTTTTTTTTTAACTTAAAAAAATCATTGTTTCTTTTTTCACAATATTGGATCTCTCCCATCAGAGGTGTTCACCATAGTTTTCCCACCTCTGAAGTGCCCACAGCCCTCTACCACACTCTACCATGCTTTCCTCCCCACCTTGTCTTCTGCTCTCCCTCCCACACCCCCTCCTGAATGACTCAGATCTATGGTCTGCTTTCAAGGCTCAATCTTATAATTTGTCTTTGTCTAATCCTTTATTTTGTTTCTCTAGATTCTACAAATAATAAAACCATCTGGTATTTGTGTTTCCTTCTGACTCACTTCCTTTAGAATAATCCCTTCTAGTTCCATCCACATTGCCACAAGTGGCATGAGTTTATCTGTTTTGATTGTTGAATAGTATTCCATTGTGTATATATACTACATCTTCTTGAGCTACTCATCTGTTCTAGGGCATTTGGATTGTTTCCATATCTTGACTATTGTGAATAATGCTGCTATAAACATGGGAGTGCAGGTTTCCTTTAAAATTAGTGTTTTGGTGTCCTTTGGATAGATCCCTAGGAGTGGAATTGCTCATTCATATGATAGATCTATTTTTAGATTGATAAACCTCCACACAGCTTACCATGGGGCTGGACCAGTCTACCTTTTCCCGACAGTGTAATAGGGTTCTTTTTCTCTATCCTCTTGTGGCACTTATTGTTTGTGGGTTTTTTTTTTTCTTTTGATATGGCCAATCTCACAGGTGTGAGGTGGTATTTCATAATGGTTTTGATCTTTATTTTCCTGATGATACCATCATCAGGATGAACATATTTTCATATGTTTGTTGGCCATCTGCCAACAACAGAAGTGCCTATTTAGTTCTTGTGCCCATTTTTTGATTGGATTGTTTGTTTTCTTTTTGTTGAGTTGTATAAGTTTTGTAGCACTTCAATATTTGTCCTTTATCAGATATTTTCCCCATTTGGTAAGCTGTTTTGTTTTGATCACTGCCTCTTTTGCTGTGTGGAAGCTTTTACTTTGATATAGTCCCCATTTATTTATATTTTTCTTTGTTTTTCCTTGCTGCTAAAGATGATTCTTCAAAGATGTTTCTAAGGTTTATGTGATGGAATATTTTGCCTATGTTTTTTTCTATGTGTTTTGTGGTTTCAAGTTTTATATCCAAGTCTTTTGTCCATTTTTGAGTTGATTTTCATGTATAGTGTGAGATAATGACCCAGTTTCATTCTTTTACATATGGAAGTCCAATTTTTCCAACAGCATTTATTGAAGAGGCCTTCCTTGTTTTATGTGCATAGTTTGTTCCTTTGTCATATGTTAATTGTCTATAAATGTGTAGTTTTAACTCTGAGTTCTCAATTTTATCCATGTGTGTGTTTGTTCTAGTGTCATGCTATTTTAATTATTTTGCTTTATAGTATAGTTTGAAGTCTGGGAGTGTGATCTCATTTTTCCCCTTTTTGGTCAGGAGACCTTTGGCTAGTCAGGGCTTTTTTGTGGTTCTGTATAAATTTTAGTAATCTTTGCTTTATTTCTTTGAAGAATGCCATTGGGATTTAATGAGATTGCACTTAGCCTATAAATTGTTTTGGGTAGAATGGCCACTTTGACAGTATTGGTACTTCCAATCAATGAGCAGGAAATATCTTTCCATTTATTGGTGTCATCTTCTATTTCTTTTAGCAATGTTTTATAGTTTTCCTTATGTAAGTCTTTTACCTCCTTTGTAAGGTTTATTAATTTTTTTTGGGTGAGATCATAAATGGCATGGCTATTTTGATTTCTTATTCTTGTTCATAAATAAATATATATGACTAACAACACACATTAAACTGATTTTTGTGTGTTGACTTTGTATCCTGCTACTTTGCTGAAATATTTTATTGTTTTGATTAGCTTTTCTGTGAAGTCTCTGGGGTTTTCTATGTATGTTGTTATATCATTGGCAAATAATGATACCTTTATTTCTTCTATCCCAATTTGAATTTCTTTTATTGTTTTCTCTTGCCTAATTGCTCCAACTAAGTCTTCTAATACTATATTGAATAGTAGAGGTGAGAGTGGACAACCTAGTTTTGGTATCAGGTCTTATTAGAAATGTTTTCAATATTTTACCCTTGAGGATGATGTTAGCTGTGAGTTTCCATACATGACTTCTATTATTTTAAGATAAATTCTATTTATTGACAATTTTGCAAGGGTTTTCATCATAAAAGAAAGTCTGGATATATTTGTGGTTATCACAACAGTGGTATGACACTGAGGTGCTATTAAGCACTTTACCGTTATATAAAGATCTCAAAATGAAGAATTACCTGGTCCCAAATACAGAGGTATAGAAATCTCAGGTTAGAGCATTTCCTTAGAGATGGGGCCAGCGTCAAGTCATTACCAGCACTTATGGCTACTGACACATGGTTCTATAAAATACACAGGATAGCAGGACAGCAAAACAATATCTTATATAGATCTCTTTTTCTTCTCTCTCTTTCACACACACACACACACACACACACACACACACACACACACACACACACACACGATGTTAAACATGAATGGAACTAAAAATGCTCTTCAGTGAATATTCCCATATAATCTGAATTTCAAATGATGGGATGGGATTAACAACTTGAAATACATGTTGCTCAGTTCTTAGCTACAAGATGTATAAATATGTTAAAAACTTCCTGATTTAGCTGTAGACATTTTCAATTTTCTTCAGAGCTTTATTGAGTTTGTGTAAAGTTGGAATTTGGTCGAAATTAGAGATGGACTATATCCTACCTGAAATGCCCCTTCTGTGCTGTTAGAGCCAACACTGTGCCCTTGTAACAATTGTCGCTTGAACAGACTGAACAACAAGTCTGCAAGAAGTAAAAATACTGTGTTAGTGTAAAGCAGTTTAAAAAAGACTGTGGATATCAGCAGTGTCAGACCATGGTCTGCTCTGTCTGCATCTCTTGGGACTATTCTTTAAACTGCTTTTACAATCTAGTCTTTATCTGTAAATTAGCCATGAATCCTTCTAAGTCCTCTAAGAAGTGATTTATAACTTGGAGTTACAAAACATGGGGTATTTATTGATAGCCCATAGAATTTCCACTGTTATATAAAAGGATATTTCCCCCTGCCCAACTTCAAGATGTGCTACCTGGTTATACTCTAATTTTTGTATGTTTACGACACTTTTGTGATCTACGTTTATGCTGTACTGTTGGTTTCAGTTTTTCCTTTCTCAAAACAAATCACCATCTTGTTCATTATGCCTTAAGAGTCACAGTATGACACTAATAAATAAGAAGGGTAAATAAGGAGAGTACAATTATAATATTTTTGACAAAAAAGTAGTCTAGTAGAATTATTTCAATGCTATGCTAGGTGAAAATACAGCATATGATATGATTTTTGTTTGAAACCTATACTTGTATGAATTAGAATAAGAATCTGAAAAAAAAAGTATACCAAATTAAAAACAGTGGTTATGGTATAGTTTGTATGATCTGTGCAAGGTCCCATCAGCAGAGTCCTTGTTGGCTAGAGTTATAAACTGCATATTCAGGAAGCTATTTCCAAGATTGGCTATGAGCTTAATAGTCTCAATGCTTATATGCATGCCACCTTCTGGAAATGGGGAGCATTTCACCATTAAAAGACTAACAATAGAACTTTGTAATAAAACTGAAATTGGAATTGCTTATGTAAATTAAAAAATTAATATCTAATTAGGAACATTGTAGATGACTATCATTTTGTTAGCTAGAAGATAAACTAATTTAAGATAATCAGAAATGATTATCTTCCTAAATTTATGATATAAATTTATCCTCAGTAAATTGATATGGTAAAAACTATTTTTAAAATGCTGAGACTATCTTAGCCAAAAAGTAGTCTTAAGGAAGTAGAGGAAAAAAAAAAACAGTAAGTACAACAAATTTTTGAGAGGTTAAGAAAATGTTGTAAATTTCCTTTCTTGTTCGTTTTTCCTTTTAATCAGTGTTAACACAATGCTGAAATAATATTTTTATTTCCAAACAATGTCTCTGTCTAGAAACATGAACTTAAGTGGGGCTGTAGATAAAAATATGTCTAAGAAAAATACCATAAAAAAATAACATTGCAGATTTACATTTACAGTGTGAAAATGTACCTATAATAATATTAAAAGGTCTACAATAATAATATTATTTATATAATAATATTAAAAGGTCTACAAGGGTGGCTAGAGGCCTTAACTTTTAGTGAAATGGGAGAGAGAACCAAAGGAACTTGATCTGTAATATTTTATTTTTTAAAAAACAGAAAATTACTTTATCACTACGTAATTTAGAATACAAAGATAAAAAAACTTTGCTGAAAAACCCTCATCCTATTATATAGTTGCAATGGTCAGTATTTTATGATATAGCAGATGCAATATAAGCAGCAATGAATTATGTTGTCTGGTATCAGTAGTGCTGTAGTTCTGTGCATGTTGCCAAATGCAAAATACCTAGTAAATGTGCAGCTCTACTTTGTAAAGTGCTTTCAATTAGAGTTTTCTTGTGGTTAGCACAGCTTCAGTCTCAGTTAATTCTCTGGCATTAATAATTTAAAAATATTAATGCTTGTGATCTACAAGAATAAGTTCCTTGATAAATATAGACTCTTTCTAGAGTAGCTAATTCAGAATGATTCTGTAAAGTCCTATTTCAAGAGACCTTTTGAGCTATACTAATTTCAAATTAACATCAATTCATTTTCAATATTGAATGCCTATCATTGCAAAACAGGCAGACTTGGGCTCAGCATGTGAAACAAATTGGATAGGTGATAATATAGAATGAGTAAACTCTGTAGCTTTTAGAGTATGGACCCAGGAAACAGACTTGCTTGAGTTTAATTTTCATTGCACCTTTCCCTAAAGTGTGATTTGGTACAAATCATGGTGATACATAATGTCTATTTCATAGCTTTGTCAGGAGGGGAAAATAAGATTATTGTAATCAATTTGTTGCAGTTTTTGGGCTCTGATAAGTGTGCAATTAATTCAGTTAATCCCTTTTCATTCTGAAGGAATGGATGAATGTTAGAGTGCTCTTGAGATTGATTCACCCACAGCTTGTTTTGCCTTTATCAAAACTCCCAGATTTAAGCACAGTGGTGTTTATTTTTGGAAGTTTTAATATTATTTGCTCCTATTCATATGATTTTCTGAGTCCTAATTAATTTTCAAGACCCACAAAACTGGAAGCTGGAAAGGCTTTTGCGTTTATCTGATACATGGTCGCAGGAGATGACTTACCCGCTTTCCACTGATATTTGCAGGAAATAATTACTATTTCTAGGACTTTTCCAGTTACTGGTGGGCTAACAGGAAGTAAAATGAAAAGGACAGCATTCATTAATGCAGGGGCTTTGGTTTTCTGATAATCGTAAAATGCATAATTGTAAGACATATTACTTACTATTTCTAGTTATATTCTTTGGAATTGATCATACAGATTAAATGAGACTAGTGGACGCTGTGTAAAATGAACACTCTATTCAAATAGTGAATTAGGAAGGAGAGAAAGTGGTAAAAAATGACAGAGAAGAAGAGGGGAGAGGAACCGGCAGAGAAAGACTTAGAGAACTGGGAACTGTTAACAAGGCAAATGAGAAGGAAGAAAAACCAGTAACGATACTGTGAGTACTGCAGTGACTGCTCTCCCACCACGGAGCAAAGAAATCCGCAGGTACGTTGTTAGAGCTTTACCGGTACACTCTCATATTAACCTCATAGCCTGTCTATGAGACCAGATTCTAGTATTTTCCTCATCTTCTTGAAGGAGCGTAAGGAGCGTGCCTTTCCTTATCTTATTCAGATATGCTTCAGCTATCTGAAGCAAAGTGAGTTCTTGTAAATTTTTCAAGGTCTTCTGACAGCTGGAAACTGGTCGAGGAAGGATTTGAACGCAGATCTGTTTACATGCAAAGTCAATGTCGTCAAAATCACTTTTAAGAACTTCGAATGAGGCTTGGCGGGTTTAATGAAGGCGCTTTTCGTGTTTCCCAAGTTATTCCCTGGGTTCAATTCAAGGAGCTCAAAGCTACCTCGCCGGGAACATTTTCCTCCTGGTCATTAGCAGCGTCCCATCCCCATGGAGACCGACGTGGGCCGGGACTTCCCGTCCACGCCAGTGCACTTCCGCCTCAAGCCGGAAGCGCCGTGCGTGACAGAACTGGCGCGGCGCGTGGGGACTTCTTGTGGACTTTGCTGGCTGGGCAGCGGCGGCCGTGAGAGAAACCGCATCGGGCACCAGAGTTCGGCGCGGAGATGCTGACCCCCGCGTTCGACCTCAGCCAGGACGCCGACTTTCTGACTGTCGCCATCCGTGTGCCTTACGCTCGGGTTTCCGAGTTTGACGTCTACTTCGAGGGGGTCGATTTCAAATTCTACGCCAAGCCGTACTTTCTCAGGCGAGTTCCGGTGTCTGGTTTTAGGAATATATTACTTTGGAGATTCATTCATCTTTTCACTCGACAGATGACTGCTTATCGAGGAAGGATGAAAGATGGAGGGAGCACTTTTAGCTTGCTCCGTTTCCCGTTTGGGCCGATTCACCCCCTCCTTAGGCAACGTGGTGGTCTCCCCGCTCCAGGAAGTCACCAGAGTGGCGCCGAATTTCGTGGGGACACCAGATAGACATAGCGCGGCATAACCCAGCACTCCTGGGCTTGAGCGATCGCGTAGTCATAGCCACTGCCTCCAAGTAGCCGCGATGACTGGCGCGCGCCACCACACTGGGCGAGGGAGAACTATTAGTACTATTAGTTTTAGCAACTGCCAGAGATGCCGCCCTTTGTTCGGTGTGACTTGCTACAATCGCTGCAGGAGCACATTTCCTGCCCAAACCTTCCGAATTCCCCTTATTAAGGAGATTTTGGAGCCATTGTAAAACTTGGTGTTGGGGTGTCTGTCACATTTCCAGTTTCTGTTCTGTAACTATCATTCTATTCTCTTTCTGTGCTTTCTTTTCGCTCTTCCTTAATCCTCCAGCTTCTACCCTGACCCAGGATGGTCCTGCCTCACCAGTGGACTGGGTCAATTGACTTCTTAGTCTCATGTTGTGTTTACCCTCTTCTTGACTTACTGCTCCCGCATTCCTGAGATGCTCACCGCTTTGGCCCTCTCAATACCAAATTAGTCTACTTCTATCTCTTGGTAGTCTGTTACTTCTCAACCACAATTAAGGAGTGGCTTCATAGTGGTTGATGTCTCCCAGGTCTTAGGAAGGGATCTTCAGCACTTTTTCAGTGTGCATTTTTCTACTTACAAAACAACAAAGGTAACAGCTAACACCTCTCACCTCTGGCACTGGCAAGCAAACAATGTGTTAAGTGTTTTACCATACATTACCTCATTTAACTTTGACAACTCTCCTTGCAGATAGACATTATTATTGGCCCATTCCAATTTACAGGGAGATTTGCCAGATAGCTCTGTCTAGAACATTGACAGTCTTGTCCTCCCATTTCTTACTAGGTAAAATCCATTCTAATCTTATCCAAATCTTATTCAAATGTAGTACCACTACACTTGTGTTTTTGAAAATATGAACTTTCCTTGAGTCAGCCTGGTTCTTTCAGTGGGCCTCCACCAGCTTTGCTCAGATAGCCATTAGGCCCTCATCTAATCCACCTACTTGAATGTACTTTCTTTATTCAATTATTCCTCTGATGTGTTTATTGAGCTCAGGTGCATACCTCACTGTTTTTGGTGTTGGGAATGCAGTGGTGCCTCATGTGGTTTACATTCTAATGCAGAGATTAAAAACAATAAGCAAATAAAATACTAAATATGTATGATAGTAAGGGTACCATGATAGAGAATAACTGGGGATCTGTGTTTTTCTAACGTAGCCAGGGAAAACCTTTCAAAAACACTGATATGTAAGTCATGATGTGAAGAATAGGAAGAAGACAATGGTGGTAGCATACCACCATTAGATTATCTCATTTGAGTTTAGGAAAGTTCTATAATGTAGATTCTATTATCCATGTGAGAGAGAAGGTACTTGAGGCTCAGAGGGAGGGTCTTAAAGTGAGATAGTATTGTATTCTAAAATAAATACAATAAAATAAAATTTCAAATGAAAACACTCAGCTTAGGTTTGGAAGTTTTGATGAAACAAAATTAGAGGTTAGGTGTGAAACAGTTATTAATTTCTTTATTTTAATCAAATTTTACTGATTTGCCATTCATTTACTTAACTGTAGTTTTGCAAGTACAACTTCACTTTTCTATATGTTCACTTGTTTCATGCACCCTGCACCAGAGCTTGGCTTGTTACCTTCTCTTGTCAGTCTTACCTCTTCTCTCTCCCCTTGTGTTCCCTTCTGGTAACTACTGTATTTTTCAGAGGTTAAGACTTATTTTTGTTGTGCTTCACCAGTTTGTTTTCTTTAGTTATTTATGTTCCACAAATTAGTGAAACCACCCAGTAATTGTCTTTCATTTCTGACTCATTTATATAATAATGTCAGATACATCTGTTTTATTCCAAAAGGTATTTTTTTCTTAAAAAGAAGATTTATTTATTTATGCATATAGAACCGGGGTATAGGACAGAGATGCAGAGGGTGAGAGGATTCACCAAAGACAGAGTGGGGAGCAGAATAGGCAGATCGATGAAGTACACTGCTGAGGGGAGCAGCAGGCATGTCAGGAAAGGTCTGCCTTGCCATGTGGGGGCATTCGAACTCATGAGGAAGTGGCTTAAGCTTCTTAGTGCTGTGCTTTAACCCGCTGCACCACCAGGGAGGGCCCAAAAGGTATTATTTTATCTTTTTAAAGAGCAGAATAGTATTTCATTGAGTATATAAATGTCACTATTTCTTTACTGTTCATCTGTAAGTGGTGTTTAGGTTTCACATCTTGTTATTGTGAATAGTTTTGCTGTGAACATAGGGCTGTTAAGTCTCTTTGTATTAGTGCTTTCATATTCTTTGGGTAAATACCTTGAAGTGGTTGCTGGGTCGTGTATTTCTGTTTTAAGTATTTTGAGGAATATCCATTCCATTTTCCACAGAGGGTACACCAATTTATATTCCCACCAACAGTGGATGAGTATTTCTTTTTCTTTCCAACATTTGTTTTCACTCAATTTGGTATGGGCCAAAATGTTTCTCACAAGGGTGAGGTGGTATCTCATTTTGCCTTTGATTTGCATTTCCTTTATAATAAGTCATCTCAAGCACCTTTTAAGATGCTTGAATGTCTTCTTTGGAGAAGTGCCTATTTAGGTCTTTTGCCCATTTTTTATTGGTTTGCTTATTTTTATTGTTGAGTTATATGAGTTCTTTATATATTTTTGAAATTAATCCTTTGTTAGATATGTGATATACAAATATCTTCTCCCATTACATAGGTTCTCTGTTTATATGATGGTTTCTTTCACTTGATAGAAGCTTTGATATAGTCCCCTTTTATAATTTTTGCTTTGTTCTCCTTGCCAATGGGGTTGGGTTCCAGAATACAGCTCTGATGTCCAGGAGTTATTTCCTATGTTTCAGGTTTTATATCAAAGTTTTAAATCCATTTAGAATTAATTTTTCATGGAGTTAAATATGGTCTAGTTTTATTTTTTAGTATGTGGCTGTTCAACTTTTCCAATACCATTTATTGAAGAGGCTTTTCTTTTTCTGTTGAGAAATGATGGCTCCTTTGTCATATATGAGCTGTCTGTGTTTGTGTTTAATTCTGGACTTTCCATGCTAATTTATTGGTGTGTTTTTATTTGTTCCTATACCATTCTGTTTTGATTAATATCACTTTGTAGAATAGTTTGAAGTTAGGGAGTGTGACCCTTCCCTTTTTATTTATTAATTTTTCTTCCTGTTACAATTGCTTTGTCTATTTAGGGTAGTCTGCTCCATACAAATTTAGTTTTTTAAATTTTATATAGTTTTTTTATATTTTTGATATTTAGTTAAGTAAACAAGTTTAATTTGTTAATTTAGTTAACATACATACTTGACCTTAAAACTTCAAAACCACTAGAAAGCTATCTCTATAGTGATTTTTCCTGGGCATATATGCAGATGTAACTGAACTTGACACCTTCTTAACTGGCAGAGGTTCAATAAGCTGGTACTGTGTGCATAGCAGATTTACTCTGAGGGTTATAATAGACAACAACCACAAGGAAAAGAACTTCTGTATTGTTTCCTCTTAGTAGAGAAAAACTTGGCCTAATTTTGAGACCTACCACAATACAAAGCAAAGCTGCATTAACTTGTATAGAATATTAGTAATATATGCTGTTGTTGTGAATAACTTGTCTTATATTTTAAAATCATTATAAATAAAATTCATCGTTAGTGTTTCCATTATCATTTGGAGCGTTAGTTAAAATGTGGTAGAATGAATACTTAACCTAGGTATAAAATGCACAAGGCATTTTTACCATTATGAAAACAAGTGTGGTGTAGTTAGTAGAAAATCAACTGGACTGTAAATTTCACATACCTAATAACAATACTCATTACATGTGAGTGTAAAACAGTTAATTTAAAACTGGTTACTCTATAATATAAAATAACTGTTAAATAGATATATTATTTTGAATAGCGGCCAAGCTTACCTCTCTTTCTCTCTTTCTTTAAGTAGACTCTAAGTTACAATGTGGTTAAGACGTGTGCCTTCACCCTTGAAAAAGCCCACATTTCATCACAGTGATGTATGGTCAGACATAACCCACATTATTAAATACTTGGATCAACTCATAACCAGTTTTATTGCAAATGGACCCTGAATACATTTATCAATTTCTGCACCTTAGTAGCTATCCAGTAAGTCATTAACATACAGAAACATGCATCATGAGAAGCAAGAAATATCACCTATCACATCCCTTCTGCATGTTAACTTGTCAGTCCTGAGCAACAGGGCTCTCATATCACTGTGAATTGTCACTTTTCTGACTCATCCTGAGTGAAAGATGGAATGACTTAATTATAAAAGCAATGTATTATAAATGATTTCTTACAAAAGTAGGCAGTATTTTACCGAATTTACTATAAAGTGCAATAAAAACTGCTTTCACTTAAGTGCTCTTTCTGAGGTGTATCTGAACAGCCAATTGGATGTCTTTGGGCAGGGTGTTGACTCTCTTAATGTGGATGACACAGAGGTTAGTATATTCAGATTAACCTGTTGGATACTTAGTAGCCTACTGAAGAACACTGATGGAAGAAGGACCCTGAAACTTTAAGTTGAGTTTGAATTCCCAGGTGATCTTTCTCTCATATTTATAAAGGCAATTTCTGGATCAAAAGCTGGGTGATGACATTCTCAAAGATGAGATTAATTTCTCTAATCACAATAATCCAGGCCTGCACCAGTAAGGTTTTTGTCACTCTGCTGATAGAGGAGGAACTTTTATTGGCAACTTTAATAGTCAGTTGTTTGAAGGGTCCTTTCACTTTCACACAGTTTGTTTGGACTTGGCCATTTTCCCTGATCTAATATAAAGTCTCAGTCCATTTCTCTGACAGCTGTGCCCCTTTGGTTTCCCAATGAAGAACTGAATTGCTGAGCCAAGGAAGGATGATCCTCCAACAAAGGATCAAACTGCTTTGCTGGTTGCATACAAATTTTAGGGCCATTCTGTTTCCCTTATAAATGCCATAAATAGTTTTTAGATAATTCACTTCTCTCTTCTTAGTGAGCTTAATCAAGGGCTTACCAATTTTGTTAATCCTTTCAAAGAACCAGCTTGGTTTCATTGATCTTTTGTGTCATCTTTTTAGTGTCAACTTGTTTTAATTTTTATTATTTCCCCCTCTCTACTGATTTTTGACTTCATTTATTCTTTTGCTAGTTCCTTCAGGTGTTAAGTTAGATTTTTGAGATTTTCTTGTTTATTGATGTGGACCTGCATTGCTATGTACTTTCCTCTTACTACTGCTTTTGCAGTATCCCATAGATTCTGGTAGTTTGTCTTTTCATTTTTGTTGGTCTCTAGATATTTTTTAATTTCTCCTTTGATTTCTTTGTTGATCTAGGAATTATCAAAAACATTATGTTCAGTTACCACATATTTGACTTTTTTTCTGGGTTTCTTTTTGTGGTTCATTTCTGTCTTTATACCATTGTGATCAAGAAAGATGCTTGATAAAGTTTCAGTTTTGAGGCATGTTTTGTTTTCCAGCATATGATCTATGCTTGAGAAAGTTCCATGTGCACTTGAGCAGAATGTGTATTAATTTCTTCTAGGAGGGAGGGATTTGTATATGTATATAGCCTATTGGGTGCATAGTTTCACTTAAGGCTGTTATTTACTTATACCTCCTTTCTGGATGATTATCATTAATGTAAGTAATGAATGGAGATCCTACTATTACTGTGTCGTCAGTGTGTTGCTTTAGTTTTGGTTAGTAGTTTTTTTTTGGTTTTTTTAAAAATGTATTTGGGTGTACCTCTATTGGGTATATAAATAGTGATAACAGTTCTACTTGAGGAATTGTCTTTTTGATCATTCTAGTGCCTGACTTTGTCCCTTTTTACCTTTTGAATGTCTAATTTATCAGATATGAGAATGATCTTACCTTGTCTTTGTTATTGGCTTGAAATATTTTGCTGCAGGCTTTCAATTTAAGTCTGTGTTTGTCTTCAGATCTGATGTGTTTGTTGTATGCAGCATATCTGGATAATACTTTTTGTCAAACCTGTCATTTTTGTCTTTTAATTGTTGAGTTCAGACCTTTCACATTTAAGGTGGTTATCGATATAATGACATTCTTTTTTTATTTGGATAAATAAGATTTTTTCATTTCTTCTTCTAAAAGTCTTTATTCTAGGTTTTTGTTTTGTGGTTTGCCAGAAGGTTTTATCAGACTTTCTGTATCAAATAGTAGGCCTTTCTGCACAGGTATCAACTTGTCATCATTTGACTATAAAGATTCCTTTCCTTCTTTGTATTTGTTTCATTACTATTGTTTATCCTTTTGGTTCCTTGTTTACTGTTTAGCACCTTAGATCAAGATTTTGTGGCTTTGTTTTTTTCAGAATAACTTTTACAATTTCTTGTAGGATTAGTCTGGTGGTGGCAAACTCAATTAACTTTTACTTATTTGGGAAAACCATCATTTGAATGATAGCTTTGTAGGAGTTGTATTGGCTGGCAGTTTTATCTTTTAAAAATTTGAATATGTCATTCCAATGTCTTCTAACCTTGTGTTATCTGCCAAGGAAAATCTGATAAAAGTACCTTCATATGTTACATCTTTTTTGTCAGGCTTATGCCTGATCCTTGTCCTGTTCTGCTGGCTGGAGTGGCTGATGCCCGACCACACGCCTCCCTTTGTCCTGTTCCCGTGATAAGCTTGAATAAAATATCCAGCATCCCTGATGCTGGCAATGCACAGTGAAATTTCCTATGAGCAAAGTTTAGTTTTTTTTTTTTTTTCTGATTGTGTTTATGGGAGAGACTTATCAAATATCTCTATTCCATTATGTTGTGGTTGAAATCTGAAACAATTTTAAAGAGTCTCTTCACCCATATTCATCCATTCCTTGGGTACAGAGGCTTGGGATTTGGATACTTTTGGATTTCAGCACACTTATAGTTCTGTGAATTTGGGCAAATTATTCAGTCTCAGTTTACTAATCTGTAAAATGGGATTCTACTAGTGCTCTTAAAGAGTTGCTGAGTATTAAGTTACAGTCCTTATATCTTGATACTCATTTGTTCAATAAAATTATTACTGTTTTTTAAGGGGGGATTTTGGTTATCTTGTTGCTGTCAAACGTTATAGTGTAAAACAACAATCATTTAACCCCTTGTTCTGTTTTTTTTTTTTTTGTATTAGGACTTTGTGGTCACATGTTTGCTAGACCTACAGCAGTAAGGGCAGAGCCAGCTGGGGGAGGTGATGTGGTGATGACATGCTTGTCGTGGTCTCAGGAACTCCCTACATGGCTGGTCTATTGTCATGGGCCTTTAGGGAGTTGGGCCACTAATTCGATCACCTTTTATGACCTAACCTCAGAAATCACAGTTTCACTTCTGCTTTATTGTATTAATTAAAACAATTCCTGTG
Organism: Condylura cristata; assembly: GCF_000260355.1. NCBI lineage: Eukaryota > Metazoa > Chordata > Mammalia > Eulipotyphla > Talpidae > Condylura > Condylura cristata. The sequence goes on from NW_004567105.1 coordinate 43,150,276, forward strand.
CCTGCTCAATTTTAAAGGGAAGGGACATATACCATCCACTGTTTGGAAGACTTATGTGAGATGAGCCATGTTGGAAAATACAGTTCACTATAGTAGACTGAAGATAATAAATACATACCTGGTAATGGTAAAAATGGAACTTGATTTGGATCCTGATGTTAAAGTTAGTATGTATAACCATTATAACAAACTAATTTATCCATATACTGGCTCCTTATGTTGGGTTGAGAAGGGATCTTGTTTAGTAGAATGCTTTGTAGCTCCAGGAAACATTAGGATCAAAGAGAACTAAGTTGTAAAATCCTGGGCCTTTGGGTTTGGGGAAGTTTATTATTATTGTTATAATGGGAAGCAAGGAGAAGTGGGCGTGGAAAGAAAGGCAGCTCAGAGTTGGGAGTAGAATCTTGCCTGCCTCTATGGACCATACTGATGAGTTTAACTAATATCAGGCAGCCACAGAAACTTTTTTTAAAGTTCATATGTGAGGCCTCAGTAGAGGCCTGACTGTACCAGGGTGAAACAGGAAAATCAGTTCATTTCCTTTAGTATGAAAGAGGGGGAAATCCCCATATAGTAATAATGGGATTTGAGCAAAACAGTTTTGTTTTCTTTTATTTAAGTAGTTGTTTGCCCCCTATAGACAATTGTTTCTTTATTGTTTGCAATTTATTGTCTTTTTGGAAGCCAATTAGTATACTTTTATTGAACCTCTGCTGTGTTGGGTGCCAGTGTATAAATAATTCTTACTCACTGTGAAGGACTAAGTACTGTAACAGTAATGACACCTCATTTGTGTAGCTTTTCTTAAGTTTCTGTCGTATTGGTGAGTAGGGATTATTCAAACAGAAAGATAAATCATCTATGATTTCTTTTTTCTTGGCTAGAGAAGAAATCTAAGTTATTCAGTTGTAGAATATTAAGGAAATGCTGAGAAATTTCTTTTAAAATGGCTGATAGACTTTAGTGTATAAATGTGTAATATCATTGATGGTTACTTATGCTACTTTGTAATTTGGAAGCTTCATGAGACTTTATATTAAATCTGCAGATTAACCCTCCCTGGCAGAATTGTGGAAAATGGAAGTGAGCAAGGATCCTATGATGCAGATAAAGGTATTGCCTTTGGAACTTTTGCTAATTATTATTATCTTTGATTCTTCAGTTGGACTAATTATATAATAATCTTTCAAGATATAGTTGGACTTTTAGACATGTTGTAAGTAGAATCTATCCCTGTCATTCTATTATTTCTTAATTTGCATTGACTGTTAGTTGTAGGTTTTTGGATAGTTGCACCTTTCTCAGTCCTTTAAAGCATTTCATAATATTTTTCAAAGTAAAGTTCAACTAGTTAAATATGCTGGTTCTGTTTACTGGAAGTTTTATTTTCTACTTTCCCTAAAAGTAAAAAGTATTGAAAAGTAAAAAGTTACATTCTGTGAGGTGATTGACTAGGAAAGATTAGGATGAATTTGTAAGCTGTGAATCAGATCTTATACAATTTCCAACTAAAAACATGTAGGTGAAAGAAAAAAATGTTCATAGGTAACTGAATTTAAAAACTGAATTTTCTTCTCATGATTCATTTAAGCTAGGTATGAGACAATTTATTTTCCCTGTAGAATCCTGTGGATTTCCTACTGGACCTGGAATTAGAACACCTTGTATATTTTTACATAATATATGAATGAGTAATTACTTACCTTAATGAACCCAGGATAAGGGAGGAGAGATGGGATGAGAGTTAAATCACTGAGTTTTAACCTAAAACACAGTGTTATTAGTGTGATAGTGAAGTATAATGAACTTGCCTTTGTAGGTAGTAAATCTTTTAATTTTAGATAATTGCATGTTGAAACAAAGTTATTCAGTTTTAAAATTGCATGGGGGTTTAGGAATGTTGTACATGGTGTAATGTTTGAATCGTATGTGATATAGTAGACTATAGTTAAGCATACTTGAAGAGGTAAAATGTTTTAAGAATATGAGAGTAGTAAGTAATATATTAAGTTCATAGAGAATCTAAAGTTGATGAACTTAGGAAAGATAAAAAATAACAGTTTGAGTCTGCCTTAGACAGACTTTAGGGGTATATTTCTTGGAATATCAGAGAACTTTACTAAGCAGTAATATATTATTTAAGACTTTGTATAGTTTTGAATTGCTGTTAATCCCCATTAACTACCTTGATTTCCTCTTTGCCCATTGATTCCCCACCTCTAGAAATATATTTTATTAAGTAGCAGCTGGTTAATTCTCAGTTATTACCTCCTCAGACCATTTGGCTTACTTTTAATATTATTAGTAATTTAAGGTGATGTTATGTAAGAATAAAGTATTTTGCAGCTTAACATATTAACTTTATAGAGGTAGTAGCTGACTCAGTGGTTCTGAAGAACTATATTTGAGCTTTTTTCTATTTTGATTTTTATTCACTAAATAATAGGCATCTAATTTTAGAGTTCTATGAAATGGAGTAATGCTTTACTGAAACATAAATATTTCTTAGATATATTTGGGAAGTCTTTGAGTATTTTAATCTAGCCAAATATAATACAAGTTTATCTTTAAGGAATCTTTACCATTCGCCTGCCCAAAGAAACTCCTGGCCAGCATTTTGAGGGACTGAACATGTTAACTGCTCTTCTGGCACCAAGGAAATCCAGAACTGCAAAACCACTTGTGGAAGAAGTAGGTATGTTTATCACAGTTGGGAGGAAATAAAGATAAAGCACAATATTTGGACTGCTGTGTGCTTCTAGGGGGAAAATATAGCAATATGAAATTGTCTAAAATATTACAAATGAAAAGCTGAGGTCATGCAAAAAGAGCACATTTAGTGATACATGATTTAAAGACAAGGAGTTCTATTGAATCAATAGGTCAGTCATATTTTTGGATCAAGCTGTACTTCTGTCTTTGGCAAAATATTAGCCTCTTGGGTTCAGATCAGACAAGTTGAATAAATTATGTGAAGTAAACGAAATGAAGAAATGGAAATTTTTTTTTAAAAGATTTATTTATTTATGCATACAGAATTGGGGTACAGGCTAGAGGTGTAGGGGCGGTGAGAGGATTCACCAGACAGTGGAGAGCAGAACAGGGAGACTGATGAAGTACACTGCTGAGGGGAGCAGCAGGCGGGTCAGGAGAGGTCTGCTGCACCATGTGGATCATGCTGAAGTGGCTTTAGCTTCTTAGTGCTGTGCTTTTAACCTGCTGTACCACCAGGGAGGGCCCAGAAATGGAACCTTTTTAACATCAGCTTCCCACTGTCTTTTCTTTCCACCCTTCCTGCCAACTACCCTCAATTCTGCCTATTGTTGAATTGTATATATAAACCAAAAATATACATTCTTTTTTGTCTGGTTTCTTTTGCTTAAAACAATGTATCCATAAAATATGTATCCATAAAATATAGCTGAAGTGTTTCTGCTTCTATTGCACTTATTATTTAGGTGTCCTACTACTATTGATGACCTTTGTATTGGTTCTTATTTTGGACTATCAAGAATAGCAGGCCCTGCATACTCTCATACATATCTTTTGCTATATGGAAGTAGGCATATTTTCCTTTAATTTACTTTCCCAAGTTGTACCTAGAACTACCAAAACTTTAAAAAAAAACCTAACATTTAACATATTTAGGTGTTTCGGAGGTTTCTGAGGAAGGTGTGGAAGATGATGATGAAGAATTTGATTGGGAAATTGAACAGTCACCCTATGAAGAAGTATCCGAAAGTGCCCTGAATCTACAGTGTCACTATGGATTTGGAAACTTACGTTCAGGAGTATTTCAGAGGCTACAGGTATGTTGTCTTTCTCAAAGACCTTGGTGTATACTCAGTTTGTGTACTTGGAAAGTATAGCTTGAAGTGAATATATGTGTATATATCTATATATAGATATAGAGATATATATACATATATATGAGTTTGTCTCATGTTTGATCAGATTGCTTAGTTCTTGGGATATAGTAGGTACATCTGTCTGTTTCTCTTTGAGTGGAGGTTGAATGTAATCTCTTCCTAAAACTCAATTCTAAAAAGGATGACATCCGTTTTTCTTTCTTTCTCAAATAATCTGGAAATTCTACTTCATTTTAAGTTGTATAGGAAAATAGAATGTTGAAGAGCTTTTTGGATACAAAATGTATTCCTAGAATGTCACATGATAAAAGTGTTTGAACTGCTAGCAACTTGAAGTCTTGATTTTTTTTTTTTTAATGAAAGAAAAAAGTAGCAGCGTTTTTCTTTTCTCTCTGACCGGGTTAAGGATGTTAAACCAGTTGAAAATGTGGCTGATTTTAATAGTTTATATTTGAGTTTGCCAGCAAAAGGTGAAGAACCTATGTTGTAGTCCCATTTCTATCTCTTTTTAGATTTAGGTTGCTTGTTTGACCACAAGTAAGTTTTGTTTCCTCTTTGTAAAATGGGATAAGGTCACTCACCTACTTTATATGACCATTTAGGAAATAAAAGGTGATGAACATTATGAAAACTCTTTGAAAGAAGGTATCGGATGATTAAAAGACCTCTGCTCCTGAAAAATACCAAATGCTTTCAGGACTTGTTAAGGGGAGCAAAATTGGGAACTTAAGAACAAAATTACTTAAGAGCAAATAATGCTTATGAAATTCTTCCTTCAGACACATTAGATGTCTTTCTGCTGGTTATGGTCTCTCCACACTCCTCTCTAATCAATTCCTGAGATAGTGAGAATACTCAGTTTTGCCAACTCTGGAAACTACAATGCATGAACCTCAGTTGCTTGGCTGAGCTGGGAGCTGGTTTGTGGTCAGTCTGTTTGAGATTTGCCAGTCTAACGCTATAAATGAAGGAGTAAAAGTCATATAGGCTAAGTGCATATTGTACATCTGAGATTCCTGAGCCAGAAAACTTGGCTTCTTAATTACTGCTGCTCGTGAGGGAAGGCCCTTGGGAAGGATTATTGTCAGGTTGCTGAGGATATTCAGGAAGGATGTCATGTGAGCTCAGGTCAAAATCCTGTTAGGTCAAAAGTTTTTGCATCTATTTAAAGTGTTCATCAAGTTGTAGTTTAAGTTGATTCAAGAAAAAAGTTATGAAATAAATATTCTTTGTCTTTTTGAATGCATCAAATCCCTATATACCTATTGCCCAGTTAAAAAAATCAAATGTGGCCCTCCCTGGTGGCACAGTGGGTTAAAGCACAGCACTGAGAATCTAAAGCCGCTTCCGCATGAGTTCAATTCCCGCCTGCCCCGGAGGTGACCACATGGCGTGGCAGACCCCCGCCCGCTGCTCCCCTCAGCAGTGTACTTCATTGATTTTCCTGTTCTGCTCCCCACTCTGTCTCTGGTGAAGCCTCTCGCCACCCTTGAGCCTCTGGTCTGTACCCCAGTTCTGTATGCACAAATAAATACATCTTAAAAAATAAAAAAAAAAATCAAATGTTCCCAATATAGTTGAAGCCTGTATGTATCCCATCCTGACTGCATGCCTCTTGTTTCCTCTTTGGAAATGAACCACTGAATTTGTTTATTGTTTTCCAGCATTTTAGCTTGCTTGTGTAAAATCACTAAACTAGTCTTCAAATTTTAATTGAATGAAAATTTGCTATTCTAAACTGCTTGGATACATATTTTCTTCAGTGTATATGTGCTGCCAAAGTAAACACCATATTTTCCTCAGTGTAGAAAAAAAAGGTTGCACATGTGAGAGAACTGTAGGGGATAATCAAATAGTAAATGACAATACTACCTGTAGTACATGTTTATAACCCCACATGTGCAGGACTGGAGATACAAAGCTGTAACTGTGTATTTTTTAATTCAGTTTGGTGACAAAACCTGAATTGGTATGAATCTTTTCATAGTTTTTTTTTTTTTAAACTCCCAGTTAATGTGCATATTAAGAGTCTCATGCTCTACCGACTGAGCTAGCCGGGCTCTCTAATGTGCATATTAAAAAAAAAAAATTACGGTAGAAATAAAACATGAGGTGCTGACCCAGACTTCTTGGAAGGGGTAAAAATGAACTAGAGGTGTGTACCGGATATGCTTCTAAACTCTTCAAAGAAGAGTCTGAATGCTGAGGCTCATCCATCTCCTAGGGTTTTGGAGATCAGAGATGGTCCTATGGTGTCTGCCTGGCAACACCCGGCTATTGTTGGTCTTTCCCTGACAAGGCACGTCGCTGGGCTTTTGTGTGTCCATGCAGCAGCTGTTCTTAGTAGGTGCATATTTTTGGTGGACAAATTAATTGAAAAAAGTTTTCAAAGCAATTGTATTTTCCTACATGAAGTAAACTTGAGGATTATGATGCCTTTCATGACAATTATAAATGAACAACTTTACATGTGAACCAAGGTGCCAAGCGTTCAAGGACGCTCCCTTTAACATATTTTGGCAGATAGATGTACTTTATGAGATGGTGCCATAGAAGCCTCACACAGTTGGTATTAGCTACAAAGTTGGCTTGCTTTTACAGCCTCTTCATTTGTGTCATTCCTACCATGTGGATGGCCATGTAAGATTAACAATATGACATGTTTCTCGCTTGTAGAGAAACTAGTAGAAAATCAAGATGAGTACTGAATAAATAAGAGCTTTGAGAACATAGCTTCTAATTTAAAGTGATGCATTTAAGAAGCCTAACTTTTTTTTTTTTTTTTTTTTTCCACACGGTTAGAGTTTCTCTAGTTCTGCCTTGGATGAGAAAATAGCCACAAAGTTTTACTGACCATTTATACTAGTATTTTATCTCTTGTTTTCCTGATGATAATAGCAATATATGTATATTCATTACAAAGATAAAACAAAGAAAGTAGAAGTCATCCATCATTCTAATTCAATATTAAAGTATCTTCTCTTTATTGGACAATTTAACTGTTTATGGGAGACGGGGTATATAGTTTTTTAAATTTTACCCTCCAACCATTTACAGTGGTTGTGAACTTCTGTATTTTACACTAAAATAAAGACATAAAAATGTTTTTGCTGAAACAAATTTCTGAACATTCATCTCTCCTCCCTGTGCCCCCTACCTCTTTTCTTTTTTTTTTTTCCTGAAATTTCTGCCAGTTACCACATGCCTTTGGAAAACTGCCCTGGCTGCTCAAAGTCAGGGCTCCACAACACGCCTCTGGCAGTGGGTGGCTGCCAGCAGCAAGCATCCTTAAGTCTCTGGGCACCAACCCAGCAAGCTCTGGGGACCACTGCTGCCAGCTGCCATGGGACACAGGCCTGCTGGCCCTTTTCTTCCCTTGGCAATGGGGACCTTTGTTTCCAGGAGCTCTTTTGGCAGGATGTGCTCCTAGTTCTCCATTTAGTTATGCCTCAACTTACACAAGCTTCATTTCAGTCCCCACGACCTTTTCTTGGCAATGTCCATCATTAAATAGCTCCAGTAACAGTGGCCAGAGCAATGCTGTAGGAAGAATCACTTTCTTCCTGCTGTACTTCCAAAGTTATCATCCTCTTTTCTTCCTTCCTTTGGTTGATTGGTGCCTGGGGCATATTGACTTTATGCCAAATTGACTTTTTTGCCTTTTAGTTTGTTCCTCGTTCGTTTGAAGGTCTAACTTAAACAGGGTCATTCTATGTGATTGTGTCTAGGACAAACCTGGGCAGGGCCTACACCCCTGTGGATGGTCACTTTCTGTGGGGAACAAGGTGCCTAGCTGTGAGTGAAGGTCCTGAGTCTGGAGGCAGAGGGGAAGAGGAGGAGACAGAAAGAAACAAAGGCATTCTTTTGTTTCTCATTCCATGAGAGCAGGGACCTTGTGTGTGTATTTATTTCTGGATCCCCAGCACCCAGAACATTGTGTAGCCTAGAGCTAGCTGACACTCATGCACTGTTTGCTGAAGGAATGATTTAATACTGAAAACTGGTCGGGGGGCTAGGGATACAGTGAAGAAGACAGACCAGATCCTACCTTCTTGGGACAGCTAGTGAGAAGGTAGACAATAATTACGTAAATAGCAAATAAGATGATTTCAGATAGTGTTAAGTGAAGAAAAAGGGTGGGGTGATGTGACAGAATAGGGTGCATTGTTTTGACCAGGCTGCCCAGAAAAGGCTCTTGTGAGGGGGTGACCTGAATGACGACACAAGTCCTGAATGATGAGAAGGCTAGTGTAAATGCAAAGGTTTAGATTTCCAGAAATGGTAAGAAATCAGATGAAATCCAGGTAAGGCAGAAGATGAGATTGAAGTATAGGACAGGGGCTGAGATATGTAGGGACTTTGAGCTGTGATGATTTGGGATTTATTCTCAGTGGAATTAGTGATTTGAAACCCCTGGGGTTACTGAAGTTCATTTATCCTGGAAATGTACAGTTACCCCCAAAGACTCATAAATTATGCCTTATTTATGATCTTAAACCAGAGGTCCAAATGAAATAATGAAGCAAGATATTTAAGCCCATTTTAAAATTTGCATTTATAAAAAGATGCTATTTTTTATAAAAACATTCATTTTATATTCATGCAGATACTCTGTTTTTAGCAAGTGAGGAAACCGAAGGGGAGAGAGCCAGGAAGTCAGCCAGTGACTAGTGGAGTGACCGTGGAATTGAGAGACAGAAAGGAAACTGACATTATTGGTGGTTTGAAGCCCTAAATTTGATGTCTTACAATATTATTTCACTTAAACTGTTTACAACGGGTAGTCAGAATAACTATCCTCTTCTCCAACCCCTCCCCCCCAAACTTCCCACAAACAGGCCAGTCCCCAGAACATATGAATGTTATCTTATATGTCAGAAGGAATTTTGTGGATAAAATTAAGTTAAAGCTTTTGTGATGGGTAAATTATTCTGGGTTACTCAGGTGGGTATAGTGTAGCCACAGGTACTTAATGGAGGAGATTAGAGAGTCAAAATGAAAAAGGAGACAGCCATATTAGAAGCCGTGGGAGCTTCTAATTAATTAATTAGAAGTGTCTAATTAATTAGAAGCACTGTAATGTCGGGCCAAGAGCCAACCTATAAAGTCAGCTTTTAAGGCAGGTCTAGTGTAAGCATGAACAGGACAGGTTTACTGTTGGCTCTGGCAGACTGACAGAGTAGAGTCTTGGAGTCCTTGATGGATTTTTACAAGCCTTTAGTACTCGGGAGCCAGATACACAGGCACACCAGGCAGGGAGACTGGCATGCAAAAAGGCAGGCAGGGGCTGTAGAAGGGGACTCAGGGTTGGGCTGGAACACTTGGTTGCACTCTTTCTATGGCCTCTCTCTGGTGTTCTCAGTATCATCTTCTCTCAGAGTGGTCTTCCTCCTGATAGTCTTTTCTATGAGTGACACCTTTTATCCATCTCTCTGGGCACAGGTGAGCATTTATGCATGTGCATGCCCATGTTCTCTGGGCCCAGGTGGCCAAAATTAGTGGCTTGTGTGCCCTGTGCCCACCCCACCTTGGCTTGGGGCATCCACACCAAAGGAGGCTGGGCAGAAAAAAGCCTTATAACTTCATTTACTCTGCAGCAGGACAGGTGAAGAGACAGAATCTCCAGAAAGAAGGCCACCTTCACTGCCTGCATTTCATTTTAGATCAGGGAGAATGACTGGATTTCTGACCCCAGACTGTAAACAAAAAAAATAGTGTTGTATTAAAACACTAATTTGTGATCATTTGTTATAGCAGCAGTAGGAAATAGTACTCATTTGTTATAGTGAGACTTGGGAGAGGTTACACAATTAGACAGAAACTGGGCTTTAAAATTTTGGTTTGTTTGGCTGCAAAGTTGCATGCCTTTTCTATTTTATCAGATTATCAGAAGAATTGGGTATGTGTGTTGGTGGGGGGAGAGGGCAAAGTTGGGAGGCAGGAAAGAGGGCAGGGAACTTCATGGGGCCAGAAAGAGAAAAGGTGCTAGGGAGAGGGACTTGGGGTTCCAGGCAGGAAATGGCTTGCACTTCATCTAGCTGAGGTAAGGCCTGCCCATACATAACCTATCCTTTCCCTTAAAGCCTGTGTCCATGCCCTTTCCAGCTCAGTGGTCAGTGAACCTAGTTTTAGGCAGTTGAAGAAGTGTGGAAGAGAGAATAGCCAGGATGCACTGCTGGGGAAGAGAGATTTCTGATGGATTAAATTACTCTGAATGTATTTTCCCATGGAAACATTGCTGTATGCTTGTTAAACAATTTGTATCATGAGTACTCTTATTTCAAGTTTATTATGAATTGAATAAACTTGTGGGTTGCCCTGAGCCTCTACTATTTAAAATAGTATCACCATAGGAAAATACATTCTAATTCTCCAAAAAAGTAAATTACAATATAATTTTGGAAATGCAAGTTTTTATAAACTTGGGGACAGCCAGTAATCTGATATTTGCCCAGAATGTTTGTACTTAGAATAAGATGTTCAGATGTTCTAGTAACTTCTAAAAAGGTCTCAGGGTCTTTCCATTGTATTGGCATATATTTAGAATAAATGTTGTTGATAGTACGCTAAATGAAAAGTGTGGGGGTGATTTTTTTTTTTTTAATGCAGAAATGTTGATTGTGTCGTTAGTCTGGTTCCCAGTTTCTCCCTTACTAATTCAGCTTAGGGTCATTTCATTGTAGTGCTTATAAAGTATAGCTGTTGACGTTTAAACCTAATGATGAGGTTGTAGTACCATTGCCAAAATCTGTTTTAACAGTTTGCTCCCAGAACTCTTTACCAAGTTATTTTCTGTGATTACTTTTCAGCTAATACTCCCAAACTTCTTCTGGTTTCATTGCTTCTTAGTTGGGGTTGGAAGTAGGAGTAGAGAAGCTGAAGAAAGGAAAAATGGAATAGGTTTAGAAATGTTTGGTATTGCATAAGCTCCTTTGCTTCATAATTTTAAAGAATACAGACTATACAGTTTTCTAGTCATTTTTTGTAGGATTCAACACTGGAAACATGCTATATATCACATCTAGGTGCAGATGACTACAGTAAAGGTGATTGGATTTTTAAACTTTCAAATGAAATACTGTAATTATGCTTATAAAGTAGGATGTATTCATTGTATATGACATTGTATATGTCTTATCTGATAAATCTTAATTTGAGACCAGCTGAGCAAGACTATACACAAAACAAAAGGAAAGTCTGAGGATGACTGGTATTCAAGCCCTTTTATTTAAAAAACTATACTCACAAATCTCCAGGAGTAAATAAGAGAATGAATGGAAAATTAAATACTACTTTCTGCAGGGGGTTATTCTGTGTTTTCTGTTAAATTTATAGCCTTCATAAATGTTAATCAGTTTGTTTATTGTAAGGATTAAATGAGATAATTTATGTGAAAGTTTCCAACAGGTTCTGGCAAGTAGTAGGTCTTAAACATTTGCTGGATTTGAATCTAAATGTCATAGGTGGTATCATGGCTCACTAAGCAATTACATTCTTTCTGTTTTGGCTTTTTGTGTACAATTTGGTTTTTCAGTGCTAACATTGTAGATAGCAATTATTCTTTCTTTTCTTGGTGTTCTTAGGATGAATTGAGTGATGTTATTGATATTAAGGATCCAGATTTCACTCCTGCTTCTGAACGAAGGCAGAAACGCTTGGCTGCTGAGCTGGCCAAATTTGATTCTGATCATTATCTGTGAGTATGGAGTATTTTGAGGATTAATTAATTTACTAGAAATTTATTTAAATATCTGTGATTTTTTAAAAAAGATTATTTATTTTTATATACAGAACTGGGGTACAGGCAAGAGGTACAGGGGCAGTGAGAGGATTCACCTGAAACAGAGAGGGGAGCAGAACAGGCTGACTGAGAAGTACGCTGCTGAGGGGAGCAGCAGATGGGTCAGGAGAGGTCTGCCACGTCATGTGGATCAAACTCATGCTGAAGTGGCTTTAGCTCCTTAGTTCTGAGCTTTAACCCTCTGTGCCATCAGGGAGGGCCCTAAATATTCTGTGATTTTTAACACTATACTAGATACCCACTTTTTGGATTCTAGAAGGTAGTGATGTCTCAAAAAGTGATACTTCATCGACTTATAACTAACCTACAGCTGCTAAGCCTCTGTGATCTTTGTAAGATATTGCTTAATAGTTCATTCATAGTTCATTTTAGGACTAGAGAATTTATCTAATGTACTTTGAGTTTTCATTACCAGGCTTAAAATAGAACAGTGAATTCTTGAGAATAATTCTACTTAGCTTAGGTAGACTTTCCATTCTGATGAATGGTTCTATATAAATGAAAATGTTTCCATTTTCTTTAAGAATTTATATCTCCCTGTACTACAATTTTTGGCGGATACAGGGTATTCTTGTCATCCACTAGCATTTGCAATTAAGGATGTTTCAAATGAAAAGAATTTTTTTTTTGTAGTAGGGTATAAATAGAATGTAATGTTAAGTTTTGCTTTATTTGCCACCTGCATTAATTGTGTCTTTAGCCATATATGTCTCTATCAGGCTTTATTTGCCTACAGAACTTAGCTAATTAACCTGATCACTTGAGAAGAAACTGATGTGTCTCATTGGCCAGGATAGCAGCACTCATTCTAAGGAACTGATTGCCATATGGCTTCTTTGGACACTGCACTCTTCAGGATGTGGCTCACATGTTGACGCAGACCTCGATTATTAGTCTTCCCAAGCTTTGTTCTAGCAATTGCTTAAACTTACATTATTTGCAGCTATTATGATCGTGGTGCTCTCAGTTCAACTGCGTTCATATAATTATTTCAGTTTCAGAAAACAGGAATGTAGGTTAAGGGACTTGCCCAAGGTCATACAACTGTCAAGTGGCTTGGCTAGAACTTTAGAAGAGTCTTTCCAGATTTGTCATTTTGCATTTCTTTTTCATGTACACTCTTGCAGTTTAACTGCTGTTGCTCTTGTGATTAACATTCTATCTCCTGTGACACAGTGGGAGACTAATTGGAATGGCAGAATGTAACTTGTGATGTGCAAATGCATTGAGTGATGTGTAGTGATAAGTGGTTGAACTATTCCCCATCCTATGGGCTAAGAGCAGAGAGCGTGCTGTATTTTGGAGGACATCTGAGAGAGTTAACTCTATTTACATTGCTGTTTCTAATTACCTTTATCGCTCCAATTGTGGTTTTAAAGGTCCACTGAAGAATAATTTGAAGGAAACTACTTAAATCATACTGCATATTTAAAGAGGAAATTTTACTGTCAGCAAATTTCTTGGACAAGTATGAAAACAGAATGAGTTTTACAAGGCTGAAAGTGGGAGTGAGCTTAATTAGAAGACCTGCTTGTCTCCTCTTTTCTTAAAACTTGGAAAATATCTGTGTGGCCTGAGAGTATTAGGAAATTGCAATTTATAGTTAGCAATATATGATTAGCAGCCCTTACTTTTTTATTTTCTATGCTCTGTTTCTTTACCCAGAAGCTCATTTTTTAAAAAAGAAAGTATATACAAAATGCTCTTTCCATTTCTTTAGGATGAGTCTTACACATGTGGTTTAAATTTAGTCAAGGGCCAAGTCAAAGTGAGAATTGTGAGGTAAAGGTTCTTTGTGACTTTTTGGGTAACAGTAAGACTTTGGCTAATTGTAATTTTTGTGTTACTCATTACTCATTTTATATTAGGTGACTGACTGACTCCTCAAATGAAGTGCAAGTAAAAGTCTCTTAAATTTTCAATGAAAAAAATTTTCCAGTTTTTTTTTTTTTTTGCTGTTTCTACATGGTTAATACAACCTCTGTTAATACAATGGAGGAAAGAGATTCACTTAAAATTCTTTATTATCTACCATGTAAGTATTATTATCTAACATATTTAAATATAAAAACACATGTGTTATATATGACATATGTTAGGGTAATAGATGACACTTTGTCCTTATAAGTCATGATATCTCCTGATGTCAGGTTTTTGAAGTGCTTAAGGAAAACTAATTTGACTTCACTCTGTAGCACAACACAGTGGGGTAAGTTGATTATATGACAAAATTTTTACACTGCAACAGCACAGATTTCAGTTGTGAAGTGTGGATGTGAGTGTGGATGTACGTTGATTATATGACAAAATGCATACATTGCAACAACACAGATTTCAGTTGTGAAGTATGGATGTGAGTATGTTTTGCTGTGTTTTACAGCACACTAGAATACCATGTGTGTGTTGTTTATATATATATCTATGTATATAGATGTAAAATAGGTGTTCCCATAAACTCTTACTGTTTTTTATTATCCATTATATGCCATTTATAATTTCTTTTGGATATTGTTTTTACATTAGGATATGTTGAGGGCATATTGAAACATTATTCTTTTGTCTACTCTATCTAAGTTTTCCTATTTCTCTTACAATGGATGGTTTTTCCCCCTCTCCTGGCAAATTATTTTTTAATTGTTGGCTTATTTTTTACCCTAACCAATTCTTAAACTCTTGCCTACTTAATTCTTTGGGGTAAGAAATGTTTAGAAGAATTTGGTCAATATTCTAAATTATCTGTGAGATTAAAAAAACCTGTAAGATAAGGAAAGGGGCAAAAATATATAACCATTTTAAACAGTAATTTTTGTCCTATAATTTTGTTAAAGAAGATGTATACTGACAAGAGTATGGGTTTTACTGAGGTCTCAAGAGTAATTAATGAGGTTCAGAAGAAGACTGCTGTTTATGCAAATCACCAACCTTAGGGAAGACTTATTAGAATAAAATTTTCGTATTCATTTTTTTCATGAATGCACCTATTTGTTCCACAGATACTTGTTAGAATGAGTTATGTGCCAGGCAGCACTGTAGAGACAGTACAACAGGCATGTTGAACTCATGGGGTTATAGTCTAGTCTAGTATTTTGATTGTTATTAGTGCTATGAAGAAAAGTCAGGTTAAGTGTTTAGGGATGGGGCATCTTGCTCACTCCATGTTTTAACATGTCCAAAATCAAGCTCATCAATTAATTTGTTAAGTCTTCCTAACTTTTCTATTTGATGTAGTGCCCCATATCTCACCCCAGTTCCTTCCTTAAAAATCTGGGATGCGTGCCCTCCCTGGTGGCGCAGTGGGTTAAAGCACAGCACTGAGAATCTAAAGCCGCTTCCGCATGAGTTCGATTCCCGCCTGCCCCGGAG
>NW_004567105.1:43165408-43181343 GCF_000260355.1 Condylura cristata
AGGGAGGAGGCAAGCTAGAGCGAGCGAGAGAAGCAAGCAGGAGAGAGAGAGAGAGAAAGAGAGAGAGAGAGGGAGGAGGGCGGCAGCAGTGCTCTGAGTGGTCAAAGAATGCTATTTAAGCAACTGCCATAACGGACTCTGGTGGGGAGGGGACTCGGAGGCAGCAGGGAGGAGGAGGAGGAGGAGGAGAAGAGAGAGAGAGAGAGAGAGAGAGAGAGAGAGAGAGAGAGAGAGAGAGAATACAATTTCAAGATAATAGCTGCTCAGTTTTGTTCACTATGTACTTTATTTCCTTAAGCATAAATGTGGAATGCTTAGATTAGTTAAGAGCTTGGATTCTTGAATAAGACTTAAGTGGGTCCATATCTGGCTATATTCTTGTTCTTTACCTTGAACCTGATATGTACTCAGTTTCCTCCCATACAAATGGGAGTACTAATAGTATTCTTTTCTTATGGTGATGGCGTGAGGAATCAAGAAATAATAGATTAAAAGCATTTAGGGCAATGGTTGTTACATATGAAGAACTCAGGAAGTTATCTCTGAATCTTTGGACTTTAAAAGATTTCAATATCTCAGTTCTTATATGCACATATAAATGCATTTGAAGTACATACTACTCTAAGGTAGAAAATTTATTTTATCAAAACTAGAATTCCTTGTGGTTGTAACTAACTGAAATATAAATGAGTTTTCCATCACATGGGATATACTTTTTTTATCTTTTCCCAAGAATATCACTTTCCAACTTTAAATGCAAGACAGCATAATTTCTGAATAAGTTTCCTTTGAGAGTATATTTGAAACATATCAGTTATTTTTCTATTTAAAACTGAGAGAATAAAGTACAGAATTAATTTTCTTTTTGATAAGATCACATTTGTCTTTCTCAATAGTTTTCAAGTAAGAAATTATTAAGAATTCATAACTAGGCCTTCTCTGGTGGCGCAGCGGGTTAAAGCACTGCACTGAGAAGCTAAAGCCACTTCCGCATGAGTTCGATCCCCGCCTACGCTGGAGGTGACCACATGGCGTGGCAGACCTCTCCTGACCTGCCCGCTTCTTCCCTCAGCAGTGTACTTTGTTGATCTGCCTGTTCTGCTCCCCACTCTGTCTCTGGTGAAGCCTCTTGCCACCTCTGAGCCTCTGGCCTGTACCCCAGTTCTGTATGTACAAATAAATAAATTAAAAAAAATTCATAGCTAAATAAAATCAATTGAATAAATGAATGCAATGCTAAAGCTGTATGTACATATGTAGTCTTTTTTTGGATATGTTCTAGTTCTAGTTTTCATTTTTTCCCCACTTTAATTTATATATTTTATGTCATTGTACCTATTTGTACAATGTTTGATTTCTCCTTTCAGGTGTTGTCCCCATAAAATTACCACCACCAAGACATCCCTAAACATCATCATAGATTTTTGTGTTCTCCCCTCCTGTTTTGAGTTCTGTCCTTCTCCCTCTTCCTGCCCTAATGAATGTCTCCAGTTTGTAATTTGCCTACTAGTTTTGTCTTTCTGTTTTCCCTGATCTCTGTGTACCTCCTATAAGTGAAGCTATCCCTAATTTTTCTTTTTCCTTCTCATTTATTTCACTTAACATAATCCCTTTCAGCTCCATCCATGTTGTTATGAATGGCATACATCTATCTTTTTTTGATTTCTGAGTAGTATTGCATTATGTATATATACCACATCTTGATCCAGTCTTCTATTTTTGGATATCTATGTTGTTCCTTTCCTCCACATCCTTGCCAGTTGTTGCTGTTAGTTTTTTAAATGTGGGTCATTCTTACCGGTGTGTTGAAAATCTCATTATGGTTTTTATTTGGATTTCCCTGATTATAAGTGACATTGAACATTTTTTCATGTGCCTGTTGGCCACCTGCATTTTCTCTTTGGAGAAGTGTCTTTTTAGCTCCTTTGCCCACTTTTTAACTGGATTCTTTATTTTGTCTTTTTTGAGTGGTGTAAGCTCTCTGTAGATCTTTGATATCAGTTTTATGGAGTACAAATATTTTCTCCCAATATGTCTCTTTATCTTGGTTATTGTCTCTTTTGCTGTTCAGAGAAGCCTTTTAGTTGGATATAGTCACAACTGTTTATCTTTTCCTTCACTTTCTTTGCTTTGGAGAATGAATCTTTAAAGATGTTTCTGAGATGTATGTAATGGAGTATTTTGCTATGTTTTCTTCTATGCATTGTGTTTCAGGTCTTGCATTCAGGTCTTTTATCCATTTTGAGTTGATCTTTGTGTATGGTATGAGATAGTAATCTAGTTTTAATTCTTTTGAATGTAGCAGACCAATTTTCCCAGTGCCATTTATTAAAGAGACTTCCCTTGTTTCAGTGCATATTCTTTGTTCTTTTGTCATAGATTACTTGTCCAAATATGTGTGGTTTTATGTCTGGGTGTTCAATTTTGTTCCTTTGGTCTGTGTGTTTTTGGTCCAGTATCATGCTGTTTTAATTACTATGTAGTATAGTTTGAAGTATCAGAGTGTAATCATCCATTCTTACTTTTTCCTACTCAGAAGTGCTTTGGCTGTTTGAGGTTTTTTTGTAGTTCTGTGTGAATTTCAATCAGTATTGAAGAATGCCATTGAGATTTCTATTGGAATTCGTCGAATCTGTAAATTGCTTTTGGTAGAATAGTCCTTTTGATAATGTTAATTCTGCCAATCTATGAGCAGGGAATGTCTTTCCATTTCTTTGTATTTTTTTTCTATTTATTTTATTAATGTTCTGTAGTTTTCTTTGAATGGGTCTTTCACCTTCTTTGTGAGGATTGTTCCCAGGTATTTAATTTTTTTTGTTGTTGTTGTTGGTAAAGTTGTGAATGGGGTGGTTTTCTTGATTTCTTCTTCATGTACATTATTTGCATATAAGAAGGCTACTAATTTTTGTGTGTTAATTTTGTAACTTACCTGGTTTATTGTTTTAATTAGTTTTTCTGTTGAGTTTTTAGAGCTCTCTCTACATACTATCATGTCTTCCACAAATGGTGATAGCTTTATTTCTTCTTTTTCTATTTGGATTCCTTGTATGTCTTTCTCTTGCTTAATTCCTCTAACTAGGACTTTTAGTATTATATTGAAAATTGATGGTGACCATGGACACCCTTGTCTCATTCTAGATCTTAAAAGGAGTGCTTTTAGTTTCTCATAGTTAAGAATGATATTTCCTGTAGGTTTGTCATATGGCTTTTATTATATTCCTTCTATTCCAAGAATTTCAAGGGCCTTCATAAATGAATATTGGACTTTATTAAATGCTCTCTCAACATCTTTTGATAAGATCATATGGCTTTTGTTTTTCTTTTTGTTGATATGGTGGATTGCATTAATTAATTTGTGGGTATTGTACAATCCTTGTGTCCTTGGTTAAATCCCACTTGGTTAGGTTTTCTATCTCTTCTTTAATCAACTTTGGATGGCATAGGGTTTTAAGAATTTGTTCAGCTCATCTAGATTATTGAACGTGTTTGAATGTAGCTGTTCATAGTAACTGATTATCCTCTACATTTTTGCTGTGTCTATTGTAATTTCTTCTTTTTCATCTATGGAGAGTTTTGTCCCTTTTTTTCCTTTGTGAGCCTAGATAGAGGTTTGCCTATTTTATTTACTTTTTCAAAAAACCAGCTTTTGGTTTCACTGGTCTTTTAGGTTGTCCTTTTTATTTCTACTTCATTTATTTCTGCTTAATTTTTTATTTTCTTCTATTTTCCTAATTTCTTTTTGATTTCCTCATTCCTCAGTGGTCTTTCAGTAGTGTTTTTTTCATTGTCTATGTGATGGGGAGAGAGTTATCCTTTTCTTGCTTTCTTTTCATAGTTGCTTTATAGTTTGATGACTTTATGGTCAGAGAAGATGTTGGTATGATTTTGATGTTTATATATTTGTTGATGTTTGTCTTGTATCCCAGTATATGGCCTTTCCTGGAGCACTTGAGAAGAATGTGTATCCAGTGTTTTTTTTTTGGATGCAGTGTCTTATAAATGTCTATTTAGCCCATGTGTTCTTTGTTTATGATACTGTGTCTTTGTTTATTTTTTGTCTTGTCAATCTATACATTGGTGAGAGTGGAGTGTTGAAGTCTTCTACCACATATTTATTTTCTCTAGTGTCTTTCTTCAGATTTGAAAGTACTCGTCTAATGTATTTTGGTGCTCCTTTGTTGGGTGAATGTTATTGATTAGTGTTATAATTTCCTGGTGCACTTTTTCTTTTGGTCATTATGCAGTGACTATCAGTGTCTCTTTTCACCTTTTCCAGGTTGAAATCTATTTTATCTGATATAAGCAGGTCTGTTCCTGCCTTCTTTTGGGGTGATTTGCTTGTAGAATTGTTTTCCAACCTTTTATTTTCAAACTGTGTTTTCCCATTCCTGGCAGAAGGAAGGGTTCTGAACATCTTCTTGTCCAGTGGGCTACCTAGCTGTGTCTTTTAACTGAAGAATTTGGTTCATTTACATTTAGGGTGATTATTGATACATGAGAGTCTACAGCTGCCATTTTCTAAAATATCATTTTATGTTTCTCTTCATTACCTTGTTTTGTTCTTCCAGTTCATTATTCTGTTGGTTTTGATTTTAAGGTTTCTTATAACATTTCTTGGAAAAGGGTTTAGTAGTAGTGAATTTCTGAAGGTTTTTCTCTAAGAGGGTCCTTGTTTTTCCCTTCAAATAGGAAGGAGAGTTTTGCAGGATAAAGTATTCTTGGTTGGCGTTTTTTTTTTATGTTGGAGTTTTTTTTGAATTTGTTTTTCCACTCCCTTCTTGCCTATAGTGTTTCTTCAGAGAATTCTGATGGTTTTCCTTTGAAAAACCCAACTGGTTTTCCTTTGTAAGTTATCAGCTTCTTCCCCATTGTCAAGTTCATTATTTTCAATTTGTCTTGAACTTTTGGAAACTTCACTATTATGTGTCTTGCTGCATTTTTCTTTTCACTGTGCTAAGTTGGTGTTCTTCTAGCTTCATGTATTTCTATTTTCATTTCTTTCTTCATGTGTTTGGGAAGGTCTCTTCAGTTATTTCCTTTAATAACATTCTTAGCTGCTTTGTTTCTCTCTTCACCTTCTGGGTTTCCTATGGCTCTTATATTTCTTTCCTCATGGTATAAGATATTTCTTGAAGTATTTTTAAATTCTTTGTCCATCACTTTCCTTTTATTTTTTGGTTCTTTTTATATTTGTTCTTACATTTTATCAGTTCTATTTTCTTTGCTTTCCCCAGAATTCTTTAGCTCTTCCATTGAATTTTTAATATCCTGCATTTCTTTCCTTCTTTGAATACTCATTTTCACTCTTTAGTTCTTTAATTATATTTCTCATATCATTCTTTTCCTTTTTAAAAATGTTTCTTATGGTGATTCTGAATTCTGTCAGAATGATAAATTTCTTCCATGTCAGTGTTGTTGAGTTCTGAGAGCTGATTTTCTTGTTGTAGTATGTCATTCCCTAGGAGGCTTGCTTGGATATTGATATTTTTCGTTCTTCTTGTTTGCTTTTGAATTTGTTTTATTGACTGGTCCACTGTGCGACTGGTGCTGGTGGGCATCACTTTGGGGTATTCCTACTGGGACATTGGGGACTGGTGTCCAGGCTGAATCTGGCACTGTTACTCTAGAATTCACAAGAACGGTGATGCTGTGGATGGGCTGATGGGCACTAGCCCCAGAGGTCACCAAGTCCATATGCTGCTGGTCTCTTCCCCTATGTGCACATCTTAACCTTACAATGCTGGGTGGAGTTGGCTCTTTCCCAAGTGGCTGCTTTTCGCATTGGGGTCTGAGCCCTCCCTCTGCCTTCTTGGATTTACTCGCTGTTCTGGATGAGGTATGCAGGTATACACGGTTCTCCAGCCTCCAACAGCCATGTGAGGGCCAGAGGGTGCTCTCTTAGATCTTGCTGCTCACCTTTATTTTCTGGGCCTTCCCTCTAGTGTTCTAATTTTCAACTCTTGTGTTATTCTTCTTTGTTGGTGGAGTCAAAAGATTCTTCACTTTATTGTAATCTGACCAAAATCTGTGGTACTTGCAAACTCAGAATGAATATTAAACTTTAATCTACTAGTTTTCAGATTTATTCCATCCCATCCCAGTTAAGTGAGGTTCTTCAGGGTGGGACTGGATTTCTGGGTACTTTCTGTTTATAGACATCAGAAAAGTCAAATATCTTGGTATTCAATGCTTGTTTTTCCTTTTATAGTGATTAGTGACCACAAAGAAAGTAAATGCATTATTCAGTTTTTCCTTGAAGTACTTTGAAGTAACAATTGGTATTTCTCATGTAAAAGTGATAATACATTTTAAAAATGTAAAGGAGCCTAATTCTGTGTAATGAGCACATTCAATTTTTACTCTCCCCCACCCCTCCACCAGAGCTGACTTTTTTGAAACTGAGGCGGTTGAACAGGTCTTGAAGTATAATCCTTGGTGGACTGATATATATTCAAAAATGACAGCTTCTTTGGGAAAGAACCAGAAGCAAGAAAATCATGCTGCATTAGGTAAGAAATTCAAAATCAGGCTCATTTACTCACTGCTATCCCTATTATTAAGCTTCCAATTGTAATTGCCATATAGAGTAAGGTGTTATTTTGGTTTGCTAGTTTTTGAATGGGGTCTTTACCCCCAACTAGAAAATACCATTTAATCATATGACTTACTTGTCTTGGAAAATTCTTTTGAAGTTTTCCTTTTGATCAGTGGGTTCTTTTTCAAACTTAACAAATTTTAAAGTCACTTTATAATGTTAACATATAGGACATTTGTAGGTTTTGAATTACCAGTGTGAGAGATCTTTTACTCTATGGTTGGGCATTTGAGTGTCAGTAATGGTGAGAAAAACCCAGTTTTCATTCTTTTTGTTGGATGAATTGACACGTCCTCTCTAAATTTTTTCCCAAGTAGTTTTATGTGGAAGTGGGGCTAGTTGTTCTCTTATTTTTACATTACCAACTCTTGCCAGTGAAAGCTGGGCTGGGGTTTTATGAGCCTCAAGAGATTGCCATATTTAACAGTAAGCCAGGTGTTATCTACAAAGAGTCCTTTCATACATATTCATCAGATTACCCCCTTTTCTTTTCTTTTTTTTTTTTAAGATGTATTTATTTATTCATACAGAACTGGGGTACAGGCCAGAGATGTGAAGGGTGAGAGTATTCACCAGAGACAGAGCAGGGAGCAGAACAGGCAGATAGATGAAGTACACTGCTGAGGGGAGCAGCGGGCGGGTCTGGAGAGGTCTGCCACACCATGTGGATCTCCTCCAGGGCGGGTGGGAATCGAACTCATGCGGAAGTGGCTTAAGCTTCTTAGTGCTGTGCTTTAACCTGCCACGCCACCAGGGAGGGCCCAAATTACCCCCTTTTCTAAGTAGGAGATTGGTATGTTAAGTCTGTAAGTTAGAACTAGCTTTTAATAAGTCAAGAATTTGGTTAATTTCTACTAGAGTGAGAGAGATTACCTGTATTGTACAATAGACATTGATTTGAAAATAATGATACTCTTGCTGCAATATTTTAAACAAATTCTTGGTTTATATTTGAGTTCAGAAATCTTTTCATTCTCCCCACATTACTAAGTGTCAGGCTGCTTAGTTATATATGCCATGTAGATATGCTTAGATAGTTTGCTTAAACTGGAGTCATCAAGGCTGTCTTCTGGTCTGAGTCAGTTTCCCCAGTGTTAGCACAGCGTTTTAATGAGGTGCTATGGGAGGACTTTGGTGGTTGCGTAGTTTTCTGTCCACAAGGGTGAGCTAGTTGCCCTGAAAATCAAGAGAAAGTTTTACCTTTGATTTAAATTTTTAACATGCTCTACTTTGATCAGTTGTAGCTTGTTCTAGGTCCTTTTTCCTGTGTCAGTGGTGCTTTCGGTTAGTTCTTGATGTATAATTATAGCAGATTTAGCCAATCCATCCTTTTTCCTGTTGGCCCTGTGTTCACCTGATTGTGGCATGTATCCAAACTGGGACTTCAGGAACACTTGCCATCTGTTAAACTCCTGTGGTGATTCATCTTCAAAATCCACCCTTAAAAATATCAAGAGCTATGACTAAAGGTAGAAGAACTTGAGTTCTATGATATATAGAAAGTACCTTTTATAAATGTGCAAAGTGTAGAGTTAAGTATAGGATATGAGGTAAATATATAAATATATGGTTTGGGCCCTTAATGCCTTGCTCCTCCATAGGCTGGTTGTGAGATTTCCTGAGTTGCTGTGGATACTTTATCTACTTCATAGAGTTGTCAAGAGGATTGACGTGTATACATGTGATGGTATGTTTAGAATTCTTAGCATGTAGTAAGTGGTATAAATTATTACTGTGAGTAAAATCAGCTAGAGAGAGCCTGGAATTCAATGACTTTTCTGTGAAATTGTAATTTTTTGTACTTTTACAAAGCTTTAATGAAAATTCTTTGGGATTTTTCTTTTTTAGTTTTTTTCTTGTTCAAATGATTGAGAATGTAGAATTGGAGGAAAGTTTGAAATGTGTTCAAGCTGTATAAATAAGGGAGGAAAATAAGCCAAGAAGTAAACCTTAAAGTTCTTTACTTATTCAGGGAGCATGCTACTACTGTCATTACCGTTTTTCTTCCTCTTTGTTCAGTTCCTTCTTTCCTTGCCTTCCCCCTTTCTGTATCACCACAGGTGGGAGTTTATCTCTAGTGCTTTCCTGATCAGATGCTGTCAGGCAAAACATAACTGCAATTGAGTGAGGTACCTTTGATTCATCCTCATCACAAACTGTAAAGTGAATTGTTTTGAAATCCAGATAAGCCTTAGGTTGTGAACTTTGCTCCCCATCTTTTTGCCTTGGCTCATTGTAGCCCTGAGTGACTGCATGGAGACTTTTATTATCCTCAGTTTTGTAATGATCCTGGTCATCCTCCCTAAAGGCTTATAAATGGAAGGGTTAAAACATTCCACCAAGCTCTGGTTTCATGAGGATAGACTTTTCCACAGTTCCCAGGTTGTCTTTCAGTGGTTAATCTCAGCCCCAGAATCTTGGCATATGAATGCTTGTTATGATACCCAGTAACATTTGTAGTCAGTGAACTTCCTAGCAGGGACATCCTGTTTGGCACCAGTGAGCTCTCTTAGTTGTTTGTAGAGCTAACTGTCAGTGTCAGCTTTGAAAGTAGTCACGCTGCAGGACTACCGATTCAGGCTGAACATTTGAATGCAGTACATTTTCTCTAGTTCCCTTGATCTATTCCCAGAAAGTGTACAATGTACTAGGCACATTTACATTCTTCTGTGAGGAGCCAGATCTTGGATGATCTAGTTGTTGATCAAGAGGAGACAGGGATGTTTGGGAAGGAGATATAAAAGTAACAAAGTAGAAAATATTCTGAGAGAAGTGAGTAGACCACTTTACATCTCAGTTGGTTCCTCTTCTCAATCCTCAATTATATACATAGGGTTTTGAATGTTGGGAAATGGTCTTGGGCTATTCACTTCAATGCTAGAGCATCCGATTCTTCCCCAAATGAATCGAGCTTTCAGCTGGCTCA
Organism: Condylura cristata; assembly: GCF_000260355.1. Taxonomy (NCBI): domain Eukaryota; kingdom Metazoa; phylum Chordata; class Mammalia; order Eulipotyphla; family Talpidae; genus Condylura; species Condylura cristata. The sequence goes on from NW_004567105.1 coordinate 43,174,930, forward strand.
CTGAGCTTTTAGTTTGGCTGCGGATTATTTATAGAAGTATAATTAACTGAAATGTTGTGAACTATATAGCAAAGCTGCTTTGTAGTGTAGCTAAGTCATACAAATGCTTGACAAATGTTACTCATGGTGGCAATCATCCAAGTATTGTTGGCTCTGCATTTGTAGTTATTTCCAGTTCTACCACTCAGTTAGACCTGATTTGTACAAGCCTCCCCAACTTCCCTTTTGGGTGATATGATGTACAACTCTAATAAAAGTCTTAGGGAGCTCACACTTTTACTTTTCTAGTGATTTCCTGGTTTGCTAGTATTGTTATTTATCATCTCTGGTTTCTTTGCTTGGACTTTGGATTAGTAAATGCATCAGTATATTATTAATGAACTACTTAGGTCAAAATGGAACTTAGAAGCACTAAGAAAAAGAAGTTTATTAAAGATTACACTAGGGGCACCTAGCACCCAAGAATCCAGAAGAATCCAATCAAGAAGATTTGAATTTTTCTTTTTTAAATTATATTTTTTAATGTATTTGAGCAAGTAACAGTTCAAATCTGACAGTGCCAAACTGGAACTTGTTAAGAGTGATCTCCTCTTAGGGGGTAGGGGAAATACTTACTAGACAAGGAGGAAGCAAAAACAAGGAAATTATTGACTATGTGACTATTATTTAAATGTCTGCCTAGTTGGAAAAGCTTAGCTTGCTGTTTGTATTGGCTCTTCTTAGGTTTTGATTTCTTTCTCTCTTTGTAATTTGGAAAATATATGCAAATTTATTTAATGAATGAATGAATTTTTTTTATTGCACTAACAATAGGTGTCTGTTAATGATCCATACCACTGATATGATATGGAGATTTAGGATCGGCTCAGGAGGAGTTTGCATCCCAGCACACATTCCACCAAGACCATAGTCCTCCACCACAGTCCATCCTGCTCCCTCTACACTTTGCTTCCCTTTCCTTCCCCTTCCATCCTGGTAACCTCAGTACTGCTTAGATTTTGAGGTTTTATTATTGATTTGGCTCTCTGGCCCTTTGCTTTGTTCTCTATATTCCACATAAAAGTGGAACTATCTACTATTCATCTCTCTTTTTGACTTGTTTTGGTTAGTATAATTCCATCCTTGATATTCATATCACAAATGGCAAGAGTTTAACTTTTTTTTTTTTAAAGATTTATTTATTTATTTATACAGAACTGGGGTATAGGCCAGAGATGCGGAGGGTGAGAGGATTCACCAGAGACAGAGTGGGGAGCAGAACAGACAGATCGAGGAAGTACACTGCTGAGGGGAGCAGCGGGCGGGTCAGGAGAGGTCTGCCACGCCATGTGGATCTCCTCCAGGGCAGGCGGGAATCGAACTCATGCGGAAGTGGGTTTAGATTCTCAGTGCTGTGCTTTTAACCCGCTGCGCCACCAGGGAGGGCCCGAGTTTAACTTTTTTTAATAGCTGAGTAGTATTTCATCCATATACATCACACACATACACACACCCCACCCTCCCCACTGTAACTTAGCTATTGTAAGTAGTGCTGCAGTGAACCTAGGAGTGCATGTGTCCCTTCAAATTTGTGTTTTTCTTTGAGTAGATACCTAGGAGTGGAATGTTGGATCATATGGTAGATCTACTTTTAATCTTTTGAGAAATGGAACTCCACAGGGGCTGGATGAGTAAACAGTCCCACTAAATACAAGGGTTCTTTTTTTCTCTAAATGCTTGGTAATACTTATTGTTTCTGGTCTTTTTGATATGGGCCATTTTCATAGGTGTGAGGAGGTATATGTCATTGTTGTTTTGGTTTGCATTTCCCTGATGATAAATGATGGTGAGCAATTTTCATGGAGTTTGTTGGTATGTTCTTTGGAGAAAATGTCTTTTTAGCTCTTCTGTCCTATTTTTTTTTCCAGGCTTCTTTATTTAATTTTGTTGAGTTTTATGAGTTCTTTGTAGATCTTGGATATTGGCCCCTTGTCAGATGTATGGGGTGCATATGTTTTCTCCCACTCAGTAAGGTGTCTTTCTCGCTTCGTGATAGTTTCTTTCACTGTGCAGGTTTTTCATAGATATATGTGGTCCCAGCTATTTATGTGCTTTTTTGTTGTTGTTGTTGTTGTTGTTTTTTTTTTTTTTTGGCTTTTGGCTTTTGGAGACAAATCCATATACTATCACTGAAGCCTATGCTGTAGGGTTTTGCCGATGTTTTTTGTTGTTTTGGGTGTTATACCCATGTCTTTAATCTGTTTTGAGTTAATTTTTACATAAGGTGTTAGATGGTGATCTAGTTTTATACTTTTGCCTGTGGCTGTCTAGTTTTTCCACCAACATTTGTTGTAGAGATTTTCCTTCTTTCATTGTACATTCTTGGCTTCTTTGTTGTAGATTAACTGTTCTTGGTCTTGTATGTCTGTTTTGATTTGAGCACTATACTGTTTTGATTATTATAGCTATGTAGGATAGCTTGAAATATGGGCCTATGATACCACCATTCTTTTTTATTTAGTCAACATTTCTTTGACTATTCAGGTTGTTTTTTGGTTCTATGTGAATGTCAGCAAAGTGTCTATTTCTTTGAAGGATACCATTGAAACATTGATAGGGATTGCATCAAATCAGTACATTACTTTGGGTAAGAATTAACTGCTAATTCTGATCCAGAGCAGAGAATACCTTTCCATTTGTCTGTGTACTCGCCTATTTCTTTTAACAATGTCTTAAACTTTTTATTGTATAGGTTCTGTACCTCCTTTGTTAAGTTTATTGCTAGGTATTTAATGTTTTTCATGCAATTATAAATGAGAATTTTTTTCTTGATTTCTTTAGATTATGCCTATTGTTTGCATATAGAAATCAAACTGATTTTTGTAAATTAATTTTACTTTTTCAATTAGATTTTAGTGGAGTGTCTAGGATTTTTGTTGTATATTATGTCATCAGCAAATGTGACGTGATAATTTTACTTCTTTTTCCCAAAGTTAGACTCACAACTATTAGAAAGAAGCCTTTTAAAAAGGCTTGTAGCCTTTATATATTTCTTAAGGACAGATAAATATTTTCATTCTGTAAATCTACTCATAGGACTCTATTTTATTTCCAGTATCCAAGGATATATGCTAAGGATATTTATTGTAACATTATTAGTAATGTCAGAAATCTGGAAGCAAAGTGCATGTCCATTAGTAGAGGCAGTATTGGCTGTCCTGAGTGGTCTCCATTACAAAGATTAGCTATTATTGATTGACTTGAAAAGATTTGTCAGAAGTGTTGAATGAGATAGATGGAGTGATGGAGGAAAATTACTAATTCTTCCAAGGAGAAAAAGATATAAACTTCTTTTTATGTATGTTTGTGTCTCTGAATATAATTACATTTGCTGTAGAGAAAATTATGAAATGATACATAGTATATTTTAAAGTAGGGGAGATGCTTGATGAAGGTGCAAAGTGCTATACAAAGAAAAAGGAATAAAAGGCTGTTGAAAGAAAATATATATCATCTTGCTATAATCTAAAATGTGTGATATAGTCACATCGTGTTTATTTTAAACTGTTTCCATGCTTGAAGAAAATTAAATATTAAATTTATGCCCTTAAAATTGACTAATATGTTGAATAGTCCTGTTTTTTGGGGGAGGGGTATAGAACTTTCAAAATGGATAATGAATATTTACATTATGCTGTATTTAGATTTTTTTTCATTACCTAAATGTATTCTTACTTTTTAAAGGAGTTTATTTATGCATACAAGAATGGAGTACAGGCCAGGAGTGTGAGGGAGAGAGGATTCACCAGAGACAGAGTGGGGAACAGAACAAGTAGATTGACTGAAATACACTGCTGAGGGGAGCAGCGGGAAAGACGGAAGGGTCTGCCACGCCATTTGGGTCACCTTTTTGTCGGGGATCGAACTCATGTTGCAGTAGCTGGGGGTAGCTTCATAGTGCTGTGCTTTTAACCATTGCACCATCAGGGAGAGCCTGTATTATCTTATTTTCAAGTCAATAATTGCAAAGATGCCTTAAAACATAGCAGTATAACCAAAAAAAAAGTGGGTGGGGAGAGCAGTATAGAATCTAGAAATAAGGAATGGCTATTGTTTAGACAGGTCTCCATTTTAAAACCCTACTAGGTTTTCAGCAAATGCATAGTCTTTAATAAAACTATGAGTCTTGTTTAAAAAGTTTAATATCTAAAGTTCAATAGCTTTTATTTTCTATATTCAAAGTTCTAATTTTGACAAATCTTCTATATTGGGAGTTTTATAAAACAGCATCAAACAATCTAATTTATAAATGCATTTTCCTTCAAGTGTCTTTTTCTGAAGAAGAGAAGTATCAGCTCCGGAAATTTGTCAATAAATCTTATCTGCTGGACAAGACAGCCGTTCATCAGGTGTACTTCAGTTTGATTGACATCCTTCTGGCATATTGCTATGAAATTCGTGTCACCGAAGGAGAGAAGAATGTAGGTGTACACACATGTTGACATACACTGTGCACCCTCTCATCGAGAGTAATATCTGCTGTGATTGGTTATTTTGGGGAGGCTCCAGATGGAATGCCATGTATGTTGATGAAGGGTACCAACATGGAAAGATATCGCTTACTCGGGCTTTTCCCCTTCCCTTTGGCATTAGTCTCTATCAGATAGCAGAACAAAGACATAAAGCTGTGCATAGAGAAAAAAGGCATCCTGAGGTCTTACCTCTTTGGTCAAGGTGATGACTTCACCAAGTAATAGGATTATTGTCACATCACACTCAACATTATCAACGGGTAAATTTTACCGTGTACATTTGTAGTGAAACCTCTTACAATGTACATTATTTCTTAAAATGATCTTTTTATAGACCACATTATAGATTTTGTTGTATCTTTTCTTCAGCCATATTTGATTTTGTATATGAAGAACAAAATTTTTTTTATCACCTATAACACTGATTGTATATGTTAACAAAGTAAAAAGCTGGAAAATGAAAAAAAGTCTTTTCCACCAAGTGCCCCTGCAGCTGTTTGTAATTGCCCTTATTCAAGTGGTTGGAGCTGAGCATGTGCTCTCCTTTTAAAAATTTATACATTTAATTCATATTGTGGATGGAAACACAGATGAAGAAAATAATTCAACTTTTCAGTAATCTGTGCCATCTGAAATAGCCACTCTTAGGTGGTTTATTGTGCATGTATATATGTACATGTATGTATTTACATTGGTTATAATGTATAACATTATTTATTCTGTTTTTGTAACTAAATACCATATCATTAGCATAGCATTGGAATTAGAGTTTGCTATGTGCCAAATTTTTTGTTATAATTCTGGATATTTCAAAGGCAAGCCTTGAGATTTGCATGTGACTGCAAAATGAATATTAATGAGTGTATCAATAGCATAAAGTAACTGAAAATGCTTTTTTTGTTGTTTCCATTCATCTTTTAAGGACACTATAATTGGAGAAAATGTTTTCTTTGACAAAAAATACGTCATATTATTGCTTGAGAAGATGAGAGTGTTTAATTATACTCAGTAAAATTTACCATTTTTGATTCTTGTATTCACACATTTGAAATCACGGAATCATGCAACTTCAAGATGTTTTCTGAGATGTACTTTTTTCTCACAAACGTTCTCTGAAAGGCTAAGTTCTTGAGCATCTTTTTAAGTGTCACAGATGGCACTTAAGCATTATCTTTGAGTGCTGTGGTAGATTATTTATAGAACCCTTGGGAGGTAAGTAACTTATTTCAGAAGGACAGAAACTGAGCAAGTATCACTTTGCTTTAATTTCTAGTTTCAAAGCCACTGCTCATTTATTCTTGTATTCAGTGGATAAACTTTGTCAGTGGGTAAAATCCTAGGGAACATTGAGGAAACTTGCCTTGGCTAGCTTCTTTATCAGTAGAGCAATTCTTTCCCCCCCAGTCATAAGTACTCCTTAGTTCTTGTATATGTTAATACTATATACTGAATATACTTGTTTTAATTTTTAAATGACTTTATTTGTAATGTGACAGTTGTCTTTTCTCCAAACCATTGAAGGTTGAATCTCCATGGAATATTAGAAAACTGAGCCCAACACTGTGCTGGTTTGAGGTATGATTTCCATTTTCACTTACTTAGGTTTTCTTCATTCAGAAAGTTGTTTTTCTGTCATCATTAATGTGGTTTAGGTAATTTAAGCAATCTCTTGCCACTTTAAAAGTGGAAGCTTTACTGTACAAGTTTGGTTTCCATCTTTTGAATAGGATTTTGGTTCCATTTGTTTTATGTACTCTAATATAGTATATTATATATACTATATATATACCAATACGATATACACACACATATTATATCAAGCTGGTCAAGTATACTATCTCCTTCAGTTTAGTGTTATTCTTCAAGTTCAAGGTCTGTTTCTGGATCCAAATATGAATTTGAT
>NW_004567105.1:43181625-43193467 GCF_000260355.1 Condylura cristata
ATCTCACCTATTCTTTTAAGTAAGGCTGTGAGATAAATGTTTTTGTAATTTACAGATGAACAAATTCATATCATGTATCTTAAATACTTAATAGTTAGACCCAGATAAGTTTTTTTTACTGTTTTCATAATAAGGATGGTATCTTTTAATTTGCTAGTTTTCAATAAACTGTTACACAGCTAAAAGTAGAAACATTAACAAATTGTTGCTTTAAACAGCTGATACTTGTATTATATAACAATTAAGGCACCTACCCCCCTCCCTTTACCTCAAGTTTAAATGCTTTTTATAGTATGTTTTAAATTGTAAAATCAGAGTGTGCATATAATCAATAAGATGTTAACAGGAGCTGAAACAATTATTTTACCAGAAAATCTTGCTACTGCAAGCCTGGTACTTAGGCCATCAGCTTACTAGAAGCTTCTGGAGGGACAGTCCTCAGTCCTGACATACTGATCAGAACCCATAGCACGATTACAGAGGTTCACGTGCATATTGAAGATGGAGAAATGGAACTTAAGCTTCATTTGGGTTCTCTGTATTGTTATGATCACCTTGTATTAGAAAAACTGTTTTGTTTGCATTGATTACTTATGTTAAAAAGTAGTTGGTGCCTAGATATTTTGTTACTCAGTTAGATAAAACCTACATTTCACCTATTTATGACTTTGCTTCAGAAATTTTATTTTTTGAGATAATTTAAAATTGCTAGCCATGTAAGTGACCATGTCAAACTTTGATTAGTGCTGATTTTAATTTTTAAAACTATTAAAAGTATTTTAACTTTTAAATGTCCATAATTATTGTTTAGATGGAAACTATTCTTTGTTAGCTGCTCAATAGTCTTAATCAGAACTCTCATTGTTAAGGATTAATATACATGGAAATTCTGCTGCTTCTTTAGTGTTGAATTCATGTTTTAATTTTTATATGTGGGTTACATATTTTATACTCTATCAAAACCCAGTTAAAAAACACTTTTGTAGAAAATCATGTTTGTCTAGTGTTTCTAATAATCTTTGAATTGCTAGTGGGATCAGTTTGATACCATTCCAAATAAAACACCCCTCACTCCCACCCCAGAAATCAGTAGTTTTCTCTTTGCTAGTATGAGAGTAAATTGTCATTATTGCTCATGCCCAAAGTGGGGGAAAAAAAGGAAAAAGGGAGAATGTGAACACATTTCATAAAGAGTTCTGAACTTTAAGCTATACTATCTTGAATTGTCCTAAAAGACAAAAACATGAAACATATATCATTTAGAAAAGTCTTTTATGTGCATCTGTATTTTGTTAGAGCCATGTGTTCTAGACTCATATTTGTAATTCTTGAAAAACGTAAAACTTTCCTGGTGCATATGTGATTGTTATGCAGCATTTGTGATATGTTCATATAGTATGAGAAACTACAGACTATACTGAAATATTTTTTTTTTAAAGATTTATTTATTTGTTCATACAGAACTGGGGTACAGGCCAGAGATGCGGAGGGTGAGAGGATTCACCAGAGACAGAGTGGGATACAGAACAGGCAGATCGACAAAGTACACTGCTGAGGGGTGCAGTGGGCGGGTCAGGAGAGATCTGCCTCGCCATGTGGATCTCCTCCGGGGCAGGTGGGATTCGAACTCATGCAGAAGTGGCTTAAGCTTCTTAGTGCTGTGCTTTAACCCGCTGCGCCACCAGGGAGGGCCTATACTGAAATATTTTAAGGTGTACAGAAAGTGTATCACTGTAACTTCATATTTCTCTACTACTTATAGTTTTCAATTAATCATATTTCATTGTGTACTTTTGTATAATATGATTACTTTTTAAATGATTACTTTTTTATACTTCACAGACCTGGAGTAATGTTCATGAAATCCTGGTATCTTTTGGAAGAAGAGTTTTATGTTATCCACTTTATCGCCATTTTAAGCTCGTGATAAAAGCCTACAGAGACACTATAAAGATATTACAACTAGGTAAGATACTGTGCTTACAAATTTGGAAATGAAAGTGTTATAAGTTTTTAAGTCATTGAAGATGTAATCATGGTTTTGCTTTTTTGTATACATAAGTAATGAAAATCATTCAGTTCTATTGATTTTCCTTCTAGGTAATGCAAATAATCACTCCCTATAGCTATGTAGACAGAAGGAGGGTAGACAGAAAGTGAATATAGTATTCCAAACAATTTTTTTTTAATCAGAGTACATTGTATCATTCAATATTCCTTGGATTCCTATAATTTTCTAGGCCCTATGCTAGGATGATGGCTATAATAATGAATAGATAGATACATCCCTGTTCTGATGAAGTTTACAGGTTTTTCAGGAAGACAGATGACAAATAAGTAAGCAATCCAATACAGACTGAAAGCATTTTACTGAGTATAGAAATCACTAGGAGGAGGCATGGAAAATGGACTTGAGAGGTCAGGAAAGACTTCCCAAAGAAAAGCACAGATATTCTGAAAACTTTTGAATATTGTTCTGTACAATCTGAAAAGATAATTATTTGTTAACTGTGGAAAATCCCAGCTTCTGAAACAAATTCTGTAGTGTACATAACAATATCATTGGAACAAGCATATCATTTTTAAGCTAGTGCTTTTAATGGGGGTAATACCCACTTGTCTGTATTAGTGCTGACATTTATTTAAAAATCATTTTCAATACTTATTGTCACTTCTTTTTGCTTAGATAGAAATTCTTCTGAGGGCTTATTTTTCAGACTTAGGAGTAAGAAGGGATAAGAAAGGAAATAGGCCTTTCCTTTATACCCAGGTGATTTCATTGGCTTGAAGGGAATAATCATATCTCTAATATTTTGTCCCTCCTAGAGGTATATCTAGATTTTTCTTTGACTTTGGCATAACCTATCATCATCTTAATGGGAAAAAAATCATGTTTGAACTATATTTTTTAAAATTGGACAATAATTATAAAAATGAATCATAGTTAAATGAAAAATACCTTTTTATTCACCCAGTTGGTTTAGCTGAGCTGTATTGTACTTGGATTATTGATTGTTATTACAGAGTTATTTTTGAGAAGTTACTTCTTTAACCATGAGAAATGAAGTGCTTTTTGTCCTCACACATTATTATTGCTATTCATCCAATGTATTTCTTGAAATTCAAAAATTATTTGGAAAATTAATCTGCTAGAAATGACTGGTTGTTAAACTTGAGTTAAATGTCACAATTAATTTCTTGTTTAGGTCATACTAGATATCTACTTAATATTCATATTTTTATACAGTGAAAATGCAGTTTGAGATTAGCCTGTCAAATTACAGTCTCCAGATGGAAAATTGGTAACACTGCCAAGTGCGCATGCACATGAGTGTCCACATGTGTCCACATGTGTGCACGTGCTTACACACACACAGTTACTTGTTATTTTTTATTCTGGGACATAATCTAGTTCTCTGGATTTTTATTTGAAAAGTAATCAGTTCTGTGATTGCATAACCAAAAATAAATTTGATTGCCCTGACTTATACTGTAATCAACGACTCAAAACAGTTTTACTGGGCTAGAATTGAAATTTAGACTTTTCATCATTATCAGTTTGACAAGAAATAATCTTGTCAGCTGTGTTGTGATAGCACCAGAAAACTTTAGATAACGTACTGGAGGCCTATCTGCTGAAAATGAAGTTGAACCTTCTGTAAACCATATATAGTATGTCCTATGGCTAAAAACACGTTATGGCTAGCTGGTGTTGAAACAGAGCTGTATAGGTGGATTGCATAGGGATACCACTATAACCACTAAAGAGCCTTACATGTTTGAATACCCCATCATTTAAGAGTGTATAACTCTGGTTTGGCATTAATGCTTTCCAAGGATGTATTCATACATACTTTTAACTCAAAATGTAATTATAGCAATCACTTTTTATTATAAAGGTTAGTGTAGTACTTCCATAGTTGAAAGTAATAAGTCTTTCCCCAGAAAAAATATTGATCTTAAATGGAAGAATGAATTTCCCAAAATCAGTGTAGAAAGACTTCAGAATCTACGGGATATTTCATTACAACTGGTTTATTAAAACCTGGGTTTGGAGGACTCCACCTACAACATGGCATAATAGGGAGGTTCAGATAAACTTCTCCCCGAAATGTAAATATAGAAAAACTAAATTTTGTTCTCAGAAAATTTCACCAGTATATTGCTGGCAATAAGAGAACATGATTAGCTTTTTCTAAGGTTGGTGATTAGCTGTTGGGGTTGAACAGGGAGACAGTGTCCTACCACTCAGATATCTGAACAAGGTAGGGACTGGGCACAAACTGTACTGGTGTGCAGACTGTGCACAGAGAATTATTTTCAGTGATGGTGGAGTTCAGTCCTACATGCATACAGGCACTGGAACTGTTGTTTCAGTAGCAGAGAAACTGGCTGTTCACAATGCCAACAGAAGAGTTCCCTTACCTCCCTGATGGGAAGGCTGAGAAAGAAACCTGCTGCATATGATGTACCCCAGAGAGCACCAGCAGGGATCTGGGCTCTGTTAAGATTGAACAGTATTTCCTTTGCAGAGACAGGGAAGAAGACATGCAGAAATATTTGCCAGGAACAACCCTCCTCCCACCAACAGTAAGGCATAGTCTGTGGAGTCCAGCCACCAAGTTAAACAAAGAAGATAAAACTAAAACCACAGTGCACCTAATGGAAAAAGCAAATAAGGGAATGTACATGCCTAGAATGGAAATCTGAGAAAGAAGAATAGAAATTCAGAGACCTGTATAAAGGACACAGAGTTTGAGGACCTAATATAAAGGTTTTATGGCAATTAAAAAAAAGCAACAAGATTCTAGCAATTCAGTCAAGTGCAGAAAGTCAGGTATGGTAGCAGAACTAAGATGCCTGTCAGGAACATAAAGTACAGAGTGGACTGTGGTAAGTGCCTTACAAGATCTGTGGACTAAGTAGTTCAAAAAAAAGGAGAGGTTACATTTCATTAGAAGTCAGGGAAAGCTTCCGTGAGGATGTGAGATTTGGATTGGGACTTGAAGGATGGGCAGTACTGGATATAAAATGATGGAAGAAAGTGTCTTAAATAATGTAAGTGAATAGCATAAAGAATTCGTGGAAAGTTTCATCACAGAGAATCTGGAATTCATGATAACTGACACTGAGATTTGCCCTACAGCCTCTAAAACTAGTTGATAGTTTCTTTTCTACCCAAGTTAACTGGTCATCAGAATTTAGTTATCTATTCTTAAATATTACTTAATTCCCTGCTCCCCACCCAGGAAGTGTTAATTCTTACTTTGTTTTCTTCATTCAAAATTGTTTTTGAACTTTAACTGCCTAATTAAATCCCTACCACATTTAAAATATTTCTAACGTGGGAACATTCATAGTGCTTTCAGGAAACTTAAGGAGCATGAAATTCAAATCAAATATTGACATACTGTTTGTACTGTTTTTGCTGCCCACTTATACACCAGCTATGCCAAGAAAGGAGGGCTGTGGAGTCCCGGAATGTTCATGTGGCAGCTAAGCGCTTACCAGGACAGCAGGGCTCTATCTATCTTGCAGTCAGGGCTGAGCTCATCCTTGGCTTCCCTCACCTGGGAGTCTCCTCCAAGGCCAAGCAAATTTCTATTCTTGTCTGTTCCTCAGAGACTTGATTTAGTCTCTGATTTGTGTTTCCAATCCCTTTCATTGGCATGCTCTTATTTATTTGTCTGTAGTATTTATCCTCAGATCATTGTGAGTATATATCATTGTGATATAAACTTTTATCTATCCATAGAAGAACATTGTATATGAACATTGTATATGTAAGGAAGAAAATCAAATTCAGTTATCTCCACAGACTCCTTTTCTTTCTCATAATCCTGTGAATCATTAACTATTGGTAATCACTAATATTTTTTTTATGAAGCTTGTAATTTCTGAGTTACATTTATATAAAAGATTCTTTGTTCTCTTAAAATTCTCTGTAGGGGGCAGCATTCCTGTATGGTTCAGAAATGATAAATTGCATTTTGGTTACCATAAATGATTAAGAGCTTATGCTTATGCTGCTACAAGATACTTATAGTATCTTCGTGTTAGTGTTCTCTGGAAAGTTGAGTTATGTCACAGTGCTACCTGTGGGTCAATGCTCAAAATCAGTTGATGTCTTAAATATTTCCATATGTACACACTTGTATTTATGCTGTATTTCCTGTGTTATTTGGTTAAGATAAATTTTGTTAATTTTTGCAGTTTCTGACCTGAACTATGTAGAAAATTGAGGTTAGTTCCATAGCTTGATCTTAGGGTTTTTAAAAGTCCTAAATTTAGTGCCTCTTTTCATAAATCTAAAGTTCAGTTTTGAGATTGTTTTTAGTGATTTGCATTTATAAGAAAGCAACTCTAAGTTTGTTTTCTTTAAGAGGATAAAGGTAGAAAATTGTGTATATTTAAGGCAAAATTGGGAGAACAAAAAGAAAATGTTTTATTTAACTTTATTGAATAATGGTCATCCTATTGTATAGTAATATAGAGACTTGGGTGAAGTTTGTTGAATAACGTTTTATATATTTCTGGAAAACAGGCAAGAATTATATTTATACAATTTAGAATTTCTCTAAGTAGGAAGTTAATACTGAAAAATAGGGGCCCTCTCTGGTGGCTCAATGCACCACTATGAAGCTAGCTGCAGCCGCATCAGCACCAGTTCAAACCCCAGCCAGGGAGGTGACACACATGGTGCAACAGGCCTCTCCTGTCTCACCTGCTGCTCTCCTCAGTAGTGTACTTTGTCAGTCTGCCTTTTCTGCTCCCACTCTGTCTCTGGTGAATCCTCTCACCACCTCTGGGTTGTATCCCAGTTCTGTATGCATAAATAAATAAATCTTTTAAAAAATACTGAAAAATAACAAGTGGCAGATACTTAACTTAAAAGACATTAATCAAATCCTTTCTCTCTGCAAGATATTATAACAGACCCAGTGAAAATTTATAAGAATATGTATGACATGGTCTTAGCTTTTATGAAGTTTGTTATTTAAAGATATAATAAGACAAAAGAAAATGATACAAAGAGAATGTCCCTTTTAGAAAATACCCTAATGTCCAACCTATAGAACAAATCCAATATTTTGTATGACTTGTGGGCTAAGAAAGCTTTTCACACATTTAGATACTAAAAAAATTCAAAGGAAAATTATATTTCATGACACATGTAAATTACATTAAATTCAAATTTCAGCGACTACTTTTGTGATTTAATGGTAGATGATTAGTTGCAACAGAAATTATGTGACTTGCGAAGACAAAATGTTTACTGTCTGGCTCTCTACAAAAAAGTTTTGCCTACATTTATTTTAGGTCTGTTCACAGGTTTAGAGGGAAAAAGGGGCCAAGGTCTTTGGCTGCCTTTGATTCTCAGTGTCCAGTAGGGGAAGAGGGCCCATTTCTGTTTACTATTTCCTTCTGCCCCACGGGAGGAGATGCAGGTGGTCAGCTTTGTTCCTATTCAGGTAGTTTCCTCTGCAGTAGAAGAAGCAAGCCAAGATGCTAGTTTGCTGCATGGGTGAGGAAATGAGGGTGGCAGGATTTATGAAAATCAGAGTAACGAGTCCTGAAGTGAAGTGGAGATATTTGTGGCCCAGGGGTAGCTAGCCCATTGTTGCCTATGAGCTGTGTAGCCTGGCTAGTGTGGGGGGACATAAAAAGAAGTGTAAAAAATGTTCCTTAATATAAATTTTTAAATACAAACAAGTAAAGAATTTAAGTAGTATAATAGCACCATGGCATATCTGGGAGCCCAGACATGGTGGCCTGTGTTGTCCATCAGTTTTTTATTTCAGCTCTAAAGCTCAGTGCAACTTCTCTCACCCCTTTCTGAACTCCCAGCCTGAGACTAAATCTCAACCTTTTGTGGGGTTCAAGATTAGGTTAGGAAGGAGGTAGGAGATGTCCAGTGTTCTCTAAGTAGCAAATTCCCATACTTTGGACAACATGTGGTATTGAAGCAAATTCCCATACTGTGATTTTCTTCATTTTGAAGAATTTGATACATTTCTGTCATCCCTTTTTATGGTCAAATGGTCTATGAATATTATGTTAAAACAGTTCATAAATTACCCTTACTGATGATGTGCTCTCATCAAAACCCCAGAATTATGGCCAGATATGTATTTTTAGATGATAATACTGTTGAATTTTAGTTTTAGATTTTACAAATAGAGACTAAGCAATGCTTTCCTTCAGGCATTTTGATCAACCACTTCTTTTTTACTTTACTCTTCTTATCTTGTGTAGCATAAAATCGAAGTGTAGAACTTAAAACCCAGAAAACTGAAGCCCTATGTAACTATAATGTTCCAGTAGTTGAAAGAAATTTGGTTCTTACTAGCAATTTATAGTAATTTTCCTATGATGGATTTTAACCAGTGAAAATATCTCACTGTCCTAATAATCTTCTACAGAAAGACTCCATTTCTTAGGTAACTTCAACTGTAAGCTGGTCATCCAGTGAGAGATTATTGCCAAACCTGGCTGCTAGTAGGAAGATTTCAAATAGCCAAATTTAGAACAGCTCAATTTTATCTGCTTTAAAACATATTCATCTATTCACACCTTTCCAGAATAGGAAAGCACATTGCTCTTGATAGCACATGACCAAGGGGTAACCAAGGACCCCGAACTCTGAAGGGATGTGCATTCTTAAAGGGTTGCAGCCAACCATGTACACAAAGGCAAAAGAAGCATACTCTTACTATGAAAGGTTTTTAATAAAATTATTATACTTAGAGAGAGAGAAGAGAAGATTTCAAATAATGGTTTCCTAGTAAGACAAACTCCCAAAATTACCCATCTCCTCCTGGGCAGATGCCTAGTCAAACAGGCTTGGTTTGAAGTGGGCTGAAAGCTTGCCACCGATCTAAGTTACCTGTTGGCAAGGAACCACAAAAAAATTGTGTCAGGCATGTCCCAGAAAGCTGAGGCAAAGGGAGAGACTCAAAAATATCTTACATAATCCAACATGAGGTCACTATAACAGCTGCCATAGTCTCAGCAAGGACCAGGAATGGCCTCCCTATATGTCTCTCATCCATGTGTGTTTTCCAAATATCTTTTCCAAGTATCTCTTACATGATGCTCCTCCTTGCATCACCATCCGTGTCTCCTTTCCCTCTCCTTTTTCCACTTCCATTTATATATATTCACCTTGCCTTTGCCCAGCTTTCCCTCTCCCCTATCCAGGAAGTCATACTCATAACATAATGGGGCTTATAGTCTAAGGTACCTGTTCATAAGTGGGTCTGGGAAAATGGCATTTACCTTTTTCACAGAAGTGTATGTGTAACTTTCTTAGGAAATTGATCTTGGGAGGCAGTGTTTTGACCTATATAAGCTCTATAAAGGAACTGATATAAATTTCAGATGAATAGCTCACTTTTTTTGGTAATACCTGTGTTAGACTTTATAATTTTAAGCTAATTGTCATTATAAAACTAAACACCTTCCCCCAGTACTTCACTTCCAAAAGAGAGAGAAAGAAATTGGCACATGCTTGCCCTGATATTTTCTTCTTTCTTTGTGGCAATTAAAACTTTTCAAAAAATTCTTGCATTTTAGTTTGTTCTCCCTTGATTTTTTTCTTATTTGGACAACATGGCTGATTTGGTTGCATCACTTCAGGGAGTTTTGATTGTTTCATTCTCCTTCATCAAACATTACCTATTTTGTAAGTAGACCTGTAATCATTCAGTAGGTGACAGCTCTGGCTTTACCAAATGTAGTTGTAGGCCTTCTAGGTATTTACTTTTCTTAATCACTTTTGCAACTTTTATTGGCATTCTTAACATTTGCATGTGAAGAAGCCATGTTAATAGTTTAAATTTTTTTTTAGTAGTTTAAATTTTTAAGAACAGAATGGCCCCTACTTTGACCATACTACTTTGAACTCACTAGAATGCTGTGGGCTGAATGGAGCAAAAATCTATGGGTAGCAGAGCATAGTAGCTAGCTTCTAAAATCGGTGATACCAGAATGTGGATCTTGGATGCTTCAACTTACTGGCACTATATCTTGTCTCTTGAGCCATAGGTTCTGCTTCTATAAAGTGAGCAGGTGAGTTTATGGAAAGTCTCCTTCCCATTCTTTCCTTTGCAGAGTATAATGAAGAGTTCTGACCCCTAGAGGAATAGCCTGAAGGGTGACCACGTGACATAGGTGTTGAAGTAGGCTGGGAGTCCATTAGGTTTAGAGGAGAAGAGAAGGCATTCCATGGTTGGGAACCATTTCAACAAAGGACTTATAAGGGGGGAACTTATCAAGAGCAGTGCATGAAAAATGTGAGGGATAGAAGAAACTATTTGTTGAGGTGCAAGAGAGGAAATTCTGTAATTTTGATTTGAGAAAATAAAGAGTATGAGAGAATAGGTGCACAGAAATGGTGCAGAAAGGGCAGCTACAAGGGATATTTCCAAAGAAAAATCATTGACACTTAGTGTATGAAACTATAGGATGAGAAATTGTAAGGTTAATTACTGTGGTATTCATTTATTCAGTCTTAAAGCACACAAATTTGATTTATTTGCTGCTGCAAGGTATTGGGGATCATCTAGTAAATAAAACACAAGCCCTGGTTCTTTTGAAGCTTACTTTCTAATGTTAATTTTGTTAAAAATTTAGTGGCAGCAATTTTGGCATTTTGAGATGTGACTCCATAGCTTATGATACCTTTAGCATATCTAGAAGTCAAGTGGGAATTGTCTATAAAATATCAGTATGAATGAAAAAGTTAAACTGAAAATGCTGTAATTCACAGACCAAAGGAAGAAATGGTACCACTGTAGATTTAGTAATTTACTTCATAGTTAATAATTTTTAGGGCTGTCATGAAGTTTGGAAAACCTGGGGAATTATTGAGTTGTGAAAGGTTCCTTTTGTAGGCTTTGGCTGGGATTTATATTAGGTTTTTTAAAAGAAACAGGAAGTAATAAGATTGAACAAAACTTTAGTACTTACTTGGTGACTTTTTTTCCAAGTGATTTTATTGGCTTATTTTTGAAGTCTTAATATGATAGTTTTCAGTCAGAGCTTTAGTCAGTTCCAGAAGGTGAAAAAATTTAAGTAAGTTTAGATGGTTCCTTGACAACAAATGTTCACTTATAAAGAATAAAGTTTGAAAACTAAGCTATAGTTTTCCATGATATTTTGAAAGTTTAAATTAGAAGATGATCTAATTAAAGTTATGGTGCTTTTCAATGTTCATTTAGGTAGGAAAACTTCCCTTTTGGTTTTTTTAAAAGATTTATTTATTGATGCATACAAGAACTGGAGTAAAGGCCAGAGGTATGGGGAGAGAGGCATAAGAGGATTCACCAGAGACAGTGTGGGAAGCAGAACATGCCGATCTATTGAAAGACACTGATAAGGGGAGCAGCAAGCAGGTCAGGAGGGCTTGCTGAGCCATGTGCATCACCTCCTTGTCTGGGGATCGAACTAATGTTCCAGTAGTTTGAGCATGGTATGTGCTGTGTCTTTAATGCCTGTGCCAGGGAGGCCCAGAATTTCCTTTTTTTTAATGTACCACCTGTGTTTCATAGTTCTCTGGTCCCCACAATTAGCTGTAACAATAGAAATAAATTTTTTTTTGTAATTCTTCAGAAACAAAATAAGAGTTTGGACTTATTAGTGCTGCTATGATTTCATAAGATAAAGGCATGTTAAAAATTGTCTCTAAAGTGTTAAAAATTCTGAACTATAAATACATTAACCTTTAGTATCTGAAGTTCTCAATTTAGAAAACATAAGGTTTTTTCTTTCTTAAAAATGGCCTTTTTACAATATACAGATTTAATGCCATCCCCATAAAAATCTCAATGACATTCTTCAA
>NW_004567105.1:43194870-43252048 GCF_000260355.1 Condylura cristata
AAAAAAAAATGTGCAAAATGATGTAAAAATAAACTTTTTAATAAAAAAAAAAAAGAAAAGAAAAAAAATGGCCTTTTTAATTTTTATTTCCTTTAGGTAAGAGTGCAGTTTTAAAGTGTCTACTGGATATTCACAAAATTTTTCAGGAAAATGATCCCGCTTACATTCTAAATGATCTCTACATTTCAGACTACTGTGTGTGGATTCAGAAAACAAAGTAAGTTTTGAGTAATTTACAAATTTTATAAAGTCCCATTTATGGAACATTTACTTACCTACGAGGAAGAAATGGAAGTGATGTGGGGTATATGTTTTAATAAGAGAGAAACCCTGTGGTGGCTACCAAGCACTATAGACGTAACTTGATCAACATGAGAAACTTGTTGAGTTTGTTTAGGAAGTGAGTTGCAGATGACAAAAAGTTAATTTTACTAGAAAAAATTAGTGCAGCCTGGAAAATAGGTGTTACATTACAAGTTGTATTCTTTACTGCACTACTACTAGCTGTTCCATATGAAATCTCAATAGTGGGTCTTGGAAGTTGTGAATATTGATTACAATGTGAGTATGTGTGTGATCATACTTTTGCATTGTAGAACACAAACCTAACAGGCCTGAATACAATGAGAGCTGTGCATTCAATGACTAACTACTAACCAAAGGAATTAATTTACAGACTGTAAAAAAATACTCAGCTTCGAGATTCCAATAACATGATTCTTGCTAATACAAATCTAGGAGTCTAAATACTCACAAATAGGCTCTTGATATGTAACATTTTAAAAAAGTTAACCATTGTTTTGCTCAGAGAAATGTAAGTTTAAAAATACAATGAATTTTCATTTTGTGAAAGGGAGTCTGCAGATCTGACTCTTTTCAGATATGTCCATGTTGTCCATTTCAGTAGCAAGTGGTTATTAATTGAGACCATACAAAGAATGCTCTAGATTGGTATGATTCTTAGGTGCTATAGAAAATCATGACATTAATGACTTAGAAGAAAAATAATCATGATATTTTTACTATTACTGTGATTGGTAAATGAATGCTTTAGTATGGCTTTGATACTTGTTTTGAGTGAGTCATGGAGAATTTAGTTTTGATTTCTGTTCGTGGGGAAGTAATTATATTGCAGAGTGAAGTAAGAAAAAACTTGAGGCTATACCTGTTGTAAGGAAAATGCTTAGGGCCTGCAAGGGATAACGCCTAATAACATACAGCAGGTGGTGTCGTGTCGGAAATCTAGATTTCACCAGATGGAAAATTGCATCTTTAACCCCTGAGGTCATAATGGCATGTCATCACTTCATTTGATCCTTCTGCTAATTGAGCTTATCCAATACCCTGCTGACATTGCCTGTTGTTTTCATAATAAAATTAAATTGAAATAGTCTATTTGTAGAGGTTTAGGTTTTTCTTGTTTCTTTCAGGGTGAGGATTTTATAAACATGTAATGAGCTTTGAGATTTGTGCTAGGATCTTATTTCTAGGAGTGCCTCCTTTCTCTATTTGTAGCATTAAGTAGAGAGAAGATTGTATTTCATTAAAGTAAGAAGGTGTATAACCTCGAGGTGATGGGGTATTTTCATACTTTATTTATCTTAAAAATTTGTATTTCTTCCCTGCCCCTTCAATTTTTTTCTCTTGGTTTTAAGTTGTAGGAAGTGAAATTAAATTCTAGGTTCCCACCAATTATTTATAATAGCAATTTCTTTTAAGGCATATATATTGAGAAATGAGATATGAGAGAGGAAATCTTGAAATTTCTTTGCAGAATTTTTGCTACTTTACCAATTTGACAATAACTTTCCTTTCCATAAATGGGCTGAATTGTTTTTACTTTGTGTGTTAAATTCGAACTCTACGGTAGCCCAACTCTTTTTATCTAACCCTTTGAAATAAGACATTTGTTCATTTATCTAATTTCTACTCACTTTTCCGAGTTCATCTTTAATTTCCCAATCTTTGCTGTGAACTTTCTTGGCTCTGAGTTAATTTTAATTGCAATGTTATGTCCAAGATTTTTATAACTACTTTCTTCTTGATTGTTACCCTTCTTATTTATTTATCTCCAGTATAGCTTTGTAAAATACAGTACCTTATTTATATTTTAAAATGATTGTGTGTTTTCCTTGATGTTCTTGAATGTTACCAACAAAGACTAAAATTTTATTCAGAATAACGGACAAGTGCTAAATTCAGACTAGCACAAAGAACAGCAACCCATTTTTGTAGTCATATGTTTCCTTGGGCAAAAACTTAATGGAATGTGTGTCTCAAAGTCACCCTTAATGGAGTTAGGACAACAGTGATAACTTTGCTTTAATAGCACATAATTAAATTTTTCTTTGTGTTATCTGTGTCTTGTGTATTTGCAGATCTTGAAAAGTGAAACTCCTGTCTTCCTTGTCTGAATTGTAAACCCTGCAAATTGTTTTTCTGTAACAGAAAACTCTGCTGTCCTTCACTGTGGAAATTTTGAGTATAGTGGCTTCTACATGATGCCTGCAGCTAGCCTAGGTGGCATCATGAGGAAGTGGCTTGGAGGTCAGATGGCTTATGAGAGCTAGGCCTGAGATGGGTACAGGTATTCTGGATCAGGATTTCATATTTATATATATATATATATATGCAACCTCACCAACTAGTTGTCTTAACCTGCGGTATATGTCAGGGGAGGGAGGAGAAGAAAAAGGAAAAACCCTCACTTTAGAGAATTTTCCTGTAGGAAGAGAAATTAAGGAATTGCTTGTCTTCTTCCTAGATGTTCCCATAACATGTGGTTTTATCTGTCATCTTATAGTAGTTCACCTCTTGCTTGCTTCACATTGTCATTTTTAGGTGGGTATCTCTTTCTCCTTCCAAAGTCTTAGAATCCATATGAATTAGCATCTGTCTCGGCTTATCATAGTCCCTTATGAGCACAAGAAATTGTAGTTGAATTGATTGATATCTGGTAGAGCCAATTAAAGGAGCATTTCTTATTGTTTACAAAAATATATAGCACTTTCAAAACTATGAATCAGCTAACTTTTTTTTTAAATGAGAATTAAAAAAATATTTATTTGTTATTTATGCATACAGAACTGGGGTACAGGTCAGAGGTGCAGGGGCGGTGAGAGGATTCACCAGAGACAGAATGGGGAGCAGAACAGGCCGACTGACAAAGTGCACTGCTGAGGAGAGCAGGGGGCGAGACAGGAGAGGTCTGCTGTGCCATGTGGGTCATCTCAGGGGCCAGGGATTGAACCACCACTGAAGAGGCTGTGCCCAGCTTGCAGTGTTGCATCCTAACCCATTGCACCACCAGAGAGGGCCTCAACTAACATTTTTATCAACTAACATTTTAAAATTTCAACTACATTCAGTATAAGATTCCTCTGATATCTTTTCTGGCAGATTGGGTTCATCATTACAGTGATAAGTCTGAGCCTCTTAGAGTTTAGCATTCATGTGCTTTTATGTGCACTGGGATGAAAGGAAGGAACTGTAAGGTACGTTCCATCTCTGTCTCTCATTGGCCCTAGGGCTTTCGCTAGTTACTCATTCACTTCATCTGGTGTAGCCAGAATTACTGTCTCATATTTCCTCCTATCATTTATCTAGTGCATTGTTAAGCCAGGGGAAATAACACTACAGATATCATTTTCTACCTTTAATAGTAGGCTATAAATCATTTTCTTTTATGACATAAGATCTATAGCAGGATATTTTAAAAAAAACTGATTTGTTTCTCATTTGAAAGGAGACTATAAGCACACTGAAGAAAATATGTTACTGTGTAGTTTTAGTGAAGGTGCTTTTCACGTGGTGCGTTTTGAAGTGACAAGGGATTTAGTAGGGTCTTCATTTGTTTTTGCTACATAGAAAATTTTTGTCCCTTTTTAAAAGAACTGAAATTAAAAGCTAAAATCCTGGCTCTCTTCAGTACAACTTTGAGCTTGGTATAGAGGTTTGTAAATCATACTTTTCTCTCTGGCATAGTTTTTAAGATAGTGGTGGGTAAAAGAAAAAACGTTTTTGAGATATTGAGTCGTTTCACATTGATGTGATAAATTTAGTTTACTGAAATTAACACTCTTGGTATATTCATTTTCTCACTGCTTTTTTAGCGAACTTTGACCCTACAAAATGAAATATTACTTTTCAACTCTGTGGGAATAGCACCATTGCTAAATCATCATATCTTATTTGACAATTCCTGGGTATCCCTCATTTTCCTCAATTGTGAATGAACCTAAATTGTTTTCATGCCAACATCTTGAAATTTTGGAAAACTTAGGACCTTGTTATTGTTTCATACTGCTTTATTTGCTCCTCTGTGCCTATGGTTTGGTAAGGGGATAGGGTTAGGCTCCTGAGAACAGCAAAGGTCTCTTCCTTTTCACTCTTTTGTTTTATCTGTTAAAAACATGGAATGTGGTCTTTCTGGTGGCCTATAGGTTAAGTGTCAGTGGTATCATTGCTACAGCCTAAGTTTGATCCTGGCCAGAGAGCTGACCCACATATGGCACAGCAGACCTCTCCTGTCTTGCCTGTTGCTCCCCTCAGCAGTATATTTCAGTTCATCTGCCTGTTCTGTTCACACTCTGGGTCTGGTGGATCCTCTCACCCCTACCCTGTACCTCTGGCCTATACTCTAGTTCTTCTATGAAATTCAAAAAGATAGAAAGCCAGGGGAGTGAGTGACTTGTATACAGATGTTAAACATAAAGTTGGATATTTACTTTTGCAACCTGCCATCTTAAGATTACTGTCCTAGTGGAGAGGAAGAGGCTGTGGCTGCCCAGTGGCCACAGTAGGAAGTATGGGCACTATGTAAGCACTGGCAGGCACATGCTTCATGCTTCTCAACTGTTCCTTAAGGAACAGTTGGAGCTGAGAGCTGGGACATCAGTAAGAATTGGTCAAAATGCAGCTAGGGAAGTAGGAATGAAGAGTATTTCAGACAACAGGGGCAGAAGCATATGGCCCTTTTGGAGAGATCAAAAGCTCAGGATAGATGAATCATAGAATAGGAACTGGGTAAAAGAAGTGAAACTAGAGCAGTTCTTTTAGAACATTGACCCAAAAGATGTTTTTTTTTTTTTTTTTCGTGGATGTGGAGAGCTGAAGAACTTAAACTGTGTGTGTCTGTGTGACATGATGAGATTTAGATTCTGGGATGGCCCATCTGTCACACTGAAGAGTGAATGGAGCCAAAGGAGTGGAGACTCAGGACTGAGAGCTAGAGGCTTGGTGATCCAGCAAAAAGCATGTTGTCTGAGTCAGGTGAGAATGAGGAGGGAGACCAGCCAAACAACCAGGACAGAGTAGTTACTTGGAAAGTAAGAGAGGAGGAGTGAAAGTCAGATCTAGGTTTTTTGCATGGGCTGGGAAGACGATTAGAGTTCAGTGTTAAAAAAAAATGTTGAGTTGAGGTCTCCAAGGAATACCCATAAAGAAATAGTCAGGAACATTTGGGACACAGCTGGAAAAGATAAAAGTCTGAACAAAGAAATGATATGAATTAATAGCAACACACACACACACAAATGGTTTCTGGTTGCACAGTACCATTACACATGTGAACATAATCATGATCAGGAGTGGAGGCATTCCAGGACGTGCAAATAACATCATGCAGAGGAGTAGACAAGCAAGACATGTAAGCTTCGTGGAGAACAGATTTCCTGGTTGTAGCTACGAGTATGTTGGAAGAGCAATCGTTGATGTGAGGCTTTTGTGCACAAATGAATTTGAGACTCGTTTGCCTTTGTAGAAGTCTAGGCATCATAGGATCA
Source organism: Condylura cristata (assembly GCF_000260355.1). Lineage (NCBI taxonomy): Eukaryota > Metazoa > Chordata > Mammalia > Eulipotyphla > Talpidae > Condylura > Condylura cristata. The sequence goes on from NW_004567105.1 coordinate 43,200,654, forward strand.
TAGGATCATGATGTTTCAGTGACAGGGCCAGATATATGAGAAACCAATCCAGGACTTAATAGTAAACATAGCTAGGAAGCTGCAGACTGTCTTCAGACCCCAGCACTGGCAGTATCGCTGGCCGTGAACTGACGTCATGAAGAGCAGCAGTCGGTGGTGCTGCTTTCTGCAGCTCCCTGCCTCTCTTCCTCTTGACACACACGAAGAATGACTACTCCTTCACTCTGAATGTAGTATTTTCCTGCTTCCACTGGAGTTGGACTTGAGTCCTTCATTTGTAATACCACGGAAGAGAGAAGACGGCCGGCCAGCTGGGTCATTGTCTATTCCTTGTCTAGCTGCCTTGGTCTTACTGGACTTGGGGGTCACAAGTACCCCTTAATGTGGCACACACATGGCCTAAAGGACCCTCTTTGTTACTACTGTCATTTCTCAGAAAAGGGTGTTGAGGAATGCAGATGCCTTACTTATGAGGACACTGCTGTGATTCCAGGTTACTGGTAACAGTCTGGCACCTACTGATCTAGGTCACTGATATTCAGAATAGAAATGAATTATCAAATATTCCAAACAATACAAATCCAAATGTTGTTAAAAAAAGTTCTGCATATTTGAGAAGTTTTAGAAATTTGAAAACATAATTATTTTTTACTTCTATTTGTATTGTAAGCATTGTGGACTCACTAAAAAAAAAGATTTATTAAGTTCTTCAGCTCTCCACAAATATCTTTTGGGTCAATGAATTATCTTAAATTCAGACATGTTAGTATTAACATTAGACATTTACTCAGACATTATATATGGAAGTTACTTTTCTGGCAGGTGGTAAAACATTAAGTGTTACTAATGATAATCTTACAGAAATTTCAGGGGAAAAAATTGTGTGTAATTTCAGGTAAGTTAAACCTCCCTTGAATTGAAATCATTCTTGGTAAGGTGCTTATTCTGGCATGCCAAGTTGCTCTTTTGTTTTACTGTTTATTTTTAATTAAATCCACAAATTCATCCTGGATGGGAGTGGGTTTTATCTCCATAAGAAAAGATTAATACATGCCAATATCCATTCGCTTGCATCCCTTCAGTGTGGTTTCATATTGAAAGGATTTACTTAATGGTTCTTTGCCTTATCACCAGGAGTTCAAATGCCCACTAGGGACTGTTGCTCTTCATTAGACTTTCTTACAAGAAATGTGCCAATAAATCATAGGATTCCCAATGTTCTTGCAGATTTCAGATGAAAATAACCCTCTTGCTGACATAAATGCTCCCTGTAACTATGGCCATTAAGAACACTAGATAAAGAATTACATATCTGAATATTAATGTTTTTGAGATTTTTTTTGTTCTTTACTTTATTTAAAAATTTAAATTTTAGTCCCTTTTTTAAAATTTTAGGCCCTTTTAAAGTGAAAAAAATTAGTTTAAATACTAAGATGGTATTTTAGTGTCATAATACTTTTTGATTTACAGAAAAATTTTTTTTGTTTCCTCTATTGTTACTACCTTACTTGGGTATGGTATATTTGTCAACATGAATGGTTACTGGCACATTATTATTAACTAAAACCAGTTTATTTAGATAGTCCTAGTTTTTTTTTTTTAAGATTTATTTATTTATTCATACAGACTAGGGTACAGATCAGAGATGCGGAAGGTGAGAGATTCACCAGGGACAGAGTGGGGAGCAGAACAGGCAGATCAACGAAGTACACTGCTGAGGGGAGCAGTGGGCGGGCCAGGAGAGGTCTGCCACGTCATGTGGTCACCTCCGGGGTAGCAGGGATCGAACTCATGCTGAAGTGGCTTAAGCTTCTTAGTGCAGTGCTTTAACCCGCTGCGCCACCAGGGAGGGCCTAGATAGTCCTAGTTTTTATCCATTGTGTTTTTTCTAGTCCTGTTTAGAACATCTTAGTATTAGGTTTTGTTTTGTTTTGGCTAAGAACTGAAACTCAAACTCAGTTTCTTGCACATTTTGACTATCAGAGAGTTTAAAGGTCGTGAGATATTTTTGAGATCTTAAGATACTTGAGGAGCTTAATATGTACAAATATTCTAAACAATCCAAATCCAAATGTAAAAAAAAAAGTTCTGCATATTTGAGAAATTTTAGAAATTTGGAAACATAATTATTTTTTACTTCTATTTGTATTGTAAGCATTGTGGACACACTAAAAAAAAGATTTATAAAAATCAGGCAAGTCTTTATATTTACAGTGAAGAAGGCTAGAGGAGACGGTGTAAATATGAATTCTTGTAAGAAAGGCTAAAAATCTTCAGCAGTGACTAGGCAGCTTCCAAACTGGGAAGTGGCCTGCATTTATGGGTGTGCTTGCTGTGACTGGCTGGCTGGTTTCTCTGTCCTTACTGTTTTTGGTCCCAGGTACTTGGCTCCAGATTTCTTAGACCCTTGGTTCTGACTTGCTAGAGCCAGGGCTTTTCACAGCATGTAATTAGCTACTGTGTGCGCAAATTGGTATTTTTCTTGTTCTTATGTAGTTTTGCACATCAAAGGTCTTTGAAGAAGTCTTATTACAGGAGACTACAGGTTCATTCACACAAGGCAGGTGGGCTGTGGGTGTTGGTGTGGGGAGGAGAGTTTGAGGTAGTCTAGTTTTGTAAACCAGGATTCTGCTCTTCACACAGAATTTCCACCATGCTAGGATTGTCTTCACATCTCATTCAGAGACGAGGCCTTCACTGATTAATGTGGTGAACGTGTGGTTCGCTTGCTCAGAAAGTGCTGTTTAAGGAAAGCTTTGTCAAGAGCGTCCTTTGAATGGAGTCACAAGAAAGCTTTTCTTAAAAAAAATTGACAACTTCAAGTGAAATTTCTGTTTTCTTCTGCCTCTTATGATTGAAACCCAATCCTTGTTATAACATAATTATCTCAACCGAACCCAGCAGGGAGTTACTGCCTTAATGTAAGGGGTGTGAAGTCCCCTAAATAAATAGAGGATTAATTACACTCACAGTGTGTTCAGAAGGTGATGAGATTGATTGTGATCATTTGACTTGTCCTATTTACTGCTCTGACTACTTCCCTGAATAAATATTCGCTGGGAAGGTAGTAAATAGAGCTACAGAGCAGAGTGCTGGTACACCTGAGGTAGGGTTGATGTTGGGAAAGAACTTCTTTGCGGTATAGTTTCAGGTTTTAACTGATACATGATATTTGTTTTGGAAAATTAGATCACTGATTATCCATGTACTATTCTCAATTTAAACAGCTTCCCAGAGGATGGTTCTTATTGCAGAAAATAAAGCTTTAGTGGAGTTTGAAAGATGTTGACAGATTGTATTTTAAGTGGCTATCAGCAAATTTCTGACCAGTTTTTAGATGTTTTCACTTTGTGTTTCCAAAAGACTTTAGATGTCTTTTGGAAGATTTATGCTAAAGAAAATATTAGCTGTTATATGTATTGTCTTTTCTTCATAGAAATGTCTTGTTTTTGTTAAAATGATAAATTGGGACTTTCACAAGTCAGATTGTATCTTCTTTTTTTATTTTGTTTTCCCAGAGAGTTTTATAATACTGAAAAATTGTGATTTCAAGTATACATTTATTCTCTAGATTTTCTGTTGTGGTAGAAAAAGTGAGATGCACTTTAACCCAGGGAACACATAACCCAATCTTTTTTGTAGTGCAGAAAATCTATAATAAGCCTATGTTTATTTTTATAAAAAAGAAATTAAACCTCAGTGATATTTAATATATGGAATCATGTCCCAAAACAACAGGTTTGTGGGTAATAAACATTTGTCAGTGATAGGATACTTGATCAGAAATTGAGAGGAAAAATAATCTTTGATTCTAAGGGCAACATACACATTTATTCTCAAGCTTGAATTGTGGACCCCAGGTAATTGGAATTGGGGTTCATGAAATCTAGTCAGTCTCTGCCACTTGCTTAACTGCACTGCTGAAGCTGGAGACTTTGTGTCAGATGTAAGATGTTCATTCTCTGCTTTACTCACTCTTCTTTGTATATTCTGTTTGCTTGAACAAGCGAAGGAAACCTGACTTCATATGCAGGACCTTTTGTTCAGGGTGACTACATACTTCCTGAGCACAAGCAAGGTGTCCTTTCGTTATTCTTTGCTTTTGAGAATCTTATGTGTTAATTTAAAGCATTAAAAAAGAAAATGTCAATTGTTATTTTCAGAAAAAAGAATAAAATTTGAGATGGGTTATTATATGCCAGGCGGTGGGGTGTAATTTAGGTTTAATATTAAGATGCATGATTCCATAAGGAATGATTTTGTGATTTTATTATTAAATATTGATCCCAGGAAAAATGCCCTGGAGAAATCTAGACTGTGACTGTCTTAAAGGGCAAAGGTCTTACTCTGCTTAATAGTGTGGCATCTAGCAAATGCCTGTCACTTATGAATGACAGTAAATGCTCATTGAAGTGAAAAATATCTCTCTTAATTCATTAAAAAGCTTCAATGGGGCCCTCCCTGCTGGCACAGCGGGTTGGTGGGCTGCACTGCTAAGCTAAGCCAAGTCGCAACCACTTCAGTGCGAGTTGGATCCCGCGCCTGGGAGGGGATCCACAAGGCGCGGCAGACCACTCCTGTCCTGCCCGCTACTCCCCTCAGCAGTGTACTTCATTGATCTGCCTGTTCTGCTCCCCACTCTGTCTCTGGTGAATCCTCTCACCACGCCTGCACCTCTGGCCTGTGTCCCATTTCTGTATGCTTAAATAAGTAAAATCTTTTTTTTTTTTTTAAAAAGCTTCAACGAAAAGAATCAGTTTTATCCCATATCCTTCCAACTAAACCTGTTTCTTCTACGATTCTCAGTTTATATCCTATGCTTTATAAGCTAGTCACGAAATTAAGATATATACTCTTACCTACACTCAGATGTTATGTATCTAGCTGAATGGCAAAGGAAACATAACTTCAAGATTATTTACTTAGGTGTGAGAAAGTCAAACAGGATAAAAGCATGTGAGAGAGAGAGTGTGTGGATGTTGGAATGGTCAGGTGTATACATACTATAATCACATCCATGTCACTCATTGTTGGACAGTAATGACCTGATGTGTGCATTGGGACTGCCATGTTGTTTTCCCCTGGAGTCTGAATCAAAAATTGTCCTTCCTAAGATCTGCACCCATGTGCTGTCCCTGTGTCTAGAGACAAAATTTAAACTGGTTGCGAAGGAAGCAGGTACCCTAATCATCCTCTTAAATTCATTTATCTATTTATCCATCTATCTGTCTATCTATTTATATTTTTCATCCTCTTAACTTTATTCCTCTTAAGTTTATCCACCTAAGCAGGAGACAGATTAAGTAACATCTGCATGTAACTGAAAGGCATCATGGATAGTCACTAATCTTGTTTCCCATAAGGAGTAGCCATGAAGAGCAGTATTTCTTTTATCAAGCCATGTTTTTCCTAAATATTTATAAACAGTGGTTTATTAATAACTTAAGTATAATTTTATTTTTATGACTTACAGTGACAAATGTTTCTATTCTTTATGGTTTGTTTATTTAAATGAGAGTATGATTCAGTCCAAAATTTATTGAGCACCTGCTGTGATCAGTATTGTGCTCCATGGTAGAGATAAGGTCAAAGTCAGGATTTCTGTATCACAGTGTTCATTCCATGAGGGGTAATTGGAAGTTGTCTCTTAGGAGGCAACCATATTGTAATTGTCTTTAAAATTCGTAACTAGAAAGCTTTAATGAAAGAAGAAGCATGTGTAAAGCTGTATATGTCTACATGGTTTAATTACATTTACATATGTTTATACATGTTATTTAGGCATACACACATGTAGATATACATATCATGTGTGTATATATATCTACCCCCACAGAACAAAAATACTAGAAGGAAAGCACTTAATATTGATGTTATCTCTGTTTTATAAATTTATGGACAACCTTTCTATATTATACTTATTTTTTGTATGTCTTATTTTTCAAAAAAAATGCATTGTAAGAAAGTATAAGCATGATATAAGTTTTTATTATAAATCATAATGGTTATAGGGTATAACTGAATGAAGTGAAAGTATGATGATCTGTGTTCAAGGCCCATATTCATTCATTAAATAAATGAATGAAACAAGAAAGCCTTATGTCTGAATGAAACAAACATAATAATTGGATGATCCATCAGTGCCTATTTGAGATTTCTCAACTATTGATTCAGCATTTCAGTCAAGTAGCAATTTGACATTATTTTCAAATAACTGAGCTTCATTTTTTCAGTACATCATTTTATTACTTATATAAAATTATGTAGTAGAACAAAGTGCCACATCATTAGATGTCTACCATGCATGTGTTCTCAGAGTTTTACAACATATCAAAAGATAGAATGTGCCTATAAATTGGGGCAGTATGTCCTTTGTTTAGTTCAACTGCTGTTAGTCTTATAGTGGATAAGACTTTCCATCACAGATTTACATTATGTGGTGTGCTTTAAGTGAAAATGATATCTGTTCTCATGTTCTTGTTTTCTTAAGGTTCTTTCCACATATACCAGCCATAATACACACTCAATCTCTTCTTGGGCATATCTCTTTTGATACCTTACTGCAGCCCCAAGACATTTTCTTTGAGCAAAAAACAAAACACTTTCTCACATTTAATCTTACATGCCCTAATGCTACTCCAAGTAAACCTGACAACTGTTTAGATTTTTTCTAGCCTTAGGATAGCTTAATGCTTCAGAAAAATGCAGGTTTGATGCTAACTGGAAGAAATTCACTTCATTTTTAACTTAATGTTTAAAATGACAGTTGTTAGCATGTATATTACAAACTTGTTTTGATGGGTACAACATTTAAAAGGATTTCACTTTAAGCTGTATAATCTTAAAAGCATCTGAATAAAAACTATGCCAAAGGATCTCCATGTTATGAAATAATTGATTAATCATAAAACTAAGCATTTGAAACTCAAAAAGTTGTGATCCTTGTATGTTTTATACTTGTTATGTTTTAGAAATTTTGTTATAATCCAGGATTTCAGATGAAATTAAAAACTTTCACAGCAAAATCTGTCAAAAAGATCTAATTTGCTACAAGTGTACCTGAGGATGTTTTTAAACAAAAGATATACAGATCTTCCCATCATCAATGAAGGACTTGTAGCATGTTACACTACCATCATTTTCAAAGATCACCAGTCTATCTAAGATGGATTTTCCTTTTGATACTTGGAAGTTACCGGTGATACAGATCCTACTTCATTTCCTATCTGTTGGGGTCTAGATGGTGATGAACGTGGTTTTAATGTTGTGACTGCTTTATACTTAAGTATCTTTTTCAATCATTAATTCATTCACCAAATAGTTACATGTTCCTACTATGTGCAACATTCTGTGCTGAGGTTTCGAGTCTCTGCTGGTAAATAAAAAGCAGACTTGGCCCCTCTGGGGTGTCTAAATGGAGAAAGGTGTTAATCAAATAGTCACTGACACAGAAAGTAAAATTAAACCTTGGAGAGAGCTGCAAAGGCAGAATTCATGCTGCTGTGAAATCTTGTGATTGCCCACCTAGCCTGTAAGGGAGCTCAGAGGAGGACTGAGGTAAGTCAAGGAGCATTTCCCCAAGGAAATATTTGCTCTGAGTCCTGAAGTACAATTAGGAGTCAACTTGCCAGAGGTGCTGGACTTCCAGAAGAGATTTTAATAGGTCTACTATACAAGAGGCCCTGGTGCAAGAGGAAATTTTATGTTTAAGAAGTTGAAAGACCAGAGTGGCTGAAACACAAGAAAGGGTGTCTGTGTGGAAGTTAAACTAGAGGAGTGGTTGAGATGAGGCTGGTGGTTTGGGCAAGGTCCTAACTCTTTAGTTCTTCTAAGTAATGTTAAGAATTTTTGTTGTTATTTCTGAGTATGGTAGGAAGGCAATGAAAGATTTTAAGCTAGTAATGGGAGGTGATCACTGGGGTTGTAGCTTGAGGACCTTCTTAGGCCAATTAGAAAGACCACTGTGAGGGATGAGGATTGCCTGCCCAGGAAAGAAGGGTTTAGGAACTAAACTGGCCTGGGGAGAGGCAGGGAGGGCAATTTGCAGGTTAATGCCTGGGTTTATCACTTGCAGAGCTGACTGGATGATGAGACTAATTTGGGAAAATAATTCTCCCTCTATTAGCTTGTTACAGAAGTTTTTCTGCTTGGAGAACTTAACCTGTTCTGGGATGTACTCTGGTTTTTCTGGGGTGTGACTAGTTTTCTTTCTTTGCCTCTGTTATTGTTTTTGTCATTATTTAAAGGAACAATTGGCTCAGTTATCTAAAGGTTACTTTCTGCCTTTTTTATATATTTATAAAATTTGGTTATTTTCATATTAAATCTAAAATATATATAAGAATGTATAAAGAGGGCCCTTCCGGGTGGCGCAACAGGTTAAAGCATAAGATTATGAAGCTAGCCATAACCACTGCAGCATGAGTTTGATCCCTGGCCTGAGAGGTGACCCACATGGAGCAACAGACATCTCCTGTCTCACCCACTGCTCCTCTCAACAGTGTATTTCAGTACATCTGTCTGTTCTACTCCCTGCTATGTCCCTGGTGAATCCTCTCACTGCACCTCTGGCCTGTACCCCAGTTATGTTTACATAATAAATAAATCTTAAAAAAAAAAAAAGAATATAGAATTCGTGTGTGTAGTTTAAAGAATAATAGTAAACTGAATGTCCATTTGCCTACCAATCTTAAGAAATAGGAAATCACCAACTTTTTTAGAAGTCCCCTTGGGATCAGCCTGTTATGGTTTTTCCATGTACGTATTTATCTCAAGTTCAGTTTATAGTTTTGTTTATTTCTGAACTGTACAGAAAATGGTATCAGATTGTTTATATTCTGCTACTACTAGGTTCGTAGGCTTAAGAACCTTAAGGCCCCACCACTCTTTTTTACTTATTCATGATGATGGATAGAGGTGCAGTTTATGTTTTTTCCCTGCTAGGTAGTATCCTGTTGTCTCACTATTATTTAACTATTCTGCCATTCATTTATTTATTATCCCGTAGATCGTCCTGTTGATGAATAGTTTCCAGTTTGGGTTATTAGGAAAATACTGCTCTGAATGTCATTTTCATGTCTCTTGGTGTACTTGTATAGCTTTTTGAATAAGCTTTATTATTTAAAAAAAAAGATTTATTCATTTATGCACTCCGAACTGGGGTATAGGTCAGAGGTGCTGGGTTGGTGAGAAGACTCACCAGAGACAGTGGGGAGCTGAACAAACAAATCAATGAAGTACACTGCTGAGGAGAGCTGCAGGTGAGACAGGAGAGGTCTGCTGTGCCATGTGGGTCACCTTCCTGGCTGGAAATGGAACTTGCACTGAAGTGGCTGTGGTCATTTGGAGTATTAAGCTTTAACCCATTGTGCCACCAGGGAGGGCCCGAATAAGTTTTATTCTTAAGAATATAATTGCTAGGAACTAGGAGGTTCCTAGAACTAGGTTCTAACCTAGGTTGTAGGTTAGACTTTATCTGATGATTCCTCACTGTTTTCCAGCATAGTTGTTCCTGTTTATTTCTATGTATACTTCCACCTGTGAGATATTGACTTGTTCATTCTTCATGTCAGCACTTGTATTGATCAAATTTAAAATTTGACAGTCTGCAAGGGTGTAAAAAAGTTTTTCTGTAATTTTTATTTTCTTGATAACTGATGAAACTGAGCATTGGTTCATGTATTTATAAGACATTTGTGTTCCCTCTTTTATGAAGTTTGTGTCTATTGTCTAAGACTATCTTTTTTTTTTTTTTATTTTTAGTGTCCTGGTAATCTGGATACCAGTCCTTTATTGGTTAAATAGGTTACAAACTTTTCTTCCTGTTTTTAGTTTACTTTTCAGTCTCCTTATATTGTCATCAAAAACAGAAGTTTTGCATTTTAGTGTTGTACAGTTTATCATGAGTATATGGGTGCACTTTTTGTTCCTTGTTTAAGAAAGTTATTTTGATTTGGGTATTGTAAAGATATTCTCATATCCTATCATCTGCAATTCTTACACTTTTGTTTTTAGTGTCTGTATCTTTTGTCCAGCTGGAATTGATTTTTGTTTATTTTATAAGATAGGGCATTCAGTTTCATTTTCTTCTTATATTAATAGTTTTATCCGCTCCATTTATTAAATATTTCACCCGGTCCCCTTGTAGCCTGTGGCTCTCACTCTGTCCTAAGTCAGCTTTACATATGCGCATGAATCTGTTTCTAGGTTGGTCTATTCAGTTCCACTCGCTTGCTTGTCTATCATGTGCCTATACCATACTTTCTTAATTACTTTAGCTTTATATCCGCTTCTCAAGTTGCATGAAAAGCATTTTGGTTAGAATTGTTTTGAATCTGTTAATAAACTTGAAGAGACTAAAATGCAGTTGCTTTCCAGTAACATGGTATGACTCAGTTTTCTTTAATGTCTTGCCATAAAATTTCACAATATTTTCCATAAAAACTCTGTACATTTTTTCAGATTGCCTTGTATTTTGTGTTGCTATTGCAAATGATAAGGTATATGGAAATATGATTTACTCTTTCAGGTTGATTTTTATATTCAAGCACCTTTTGCTAAATTTTATTAATTATTTATGTATAGAATCTCTGTGGTTTTCCATATAGGGAACTGGCAATGAAAATCACAGCTTTTGTTTTTTTTCTTCTTTTCTTACACTCTTTATTTAATGTCTGTCTTCTTCTGAGTTCTCCCACAAGGGGTTAGGTCATAGCATTGTGAAGCTATCTACAGCTACTGTAGCACGAGTTCTAACCCCGGCCAGGGAGCTGACCCGCATGGCCCGGCAGACCTCTCTTGTCTCACCCACTGCTCCTCTCAGCGGTTTTATTTCATTCAGTCTTCCTATTCTGCTCCCTACTTTGTCTCTGGGGAACTCTCCCCCCCCCCTCACCTCTGGCTTGTACCCCAATTCTTATATATATAGATAAATACATCTGTAAAAAAATAATTTCAGTTTTCTTCATCTCATTGTACGGGCTAGTTCCCTCACTACCATGCTGAATAGTGTGGTGGTAATATACTTCCCTGTCTTGTCTTCTAGAAAACGCTTTCATTCGTTCACCATAAAATATATTTGTTGCAGACTTGTGTAGATATCTTTTATCAAGTTGAGAGATTTCCTCTATTCCTTCATAGTTTACAGAGAGTTTGTAAACATTTGTTCCCAAATGGTCGTTGAATTTTATTGCATATTTTTCCTCATCTTTTGAGGTGATCTTAAAGTTTTTCTCCTTCAATCTGTTAATGTAATTTGTGAAGTTAGACCTTGAATTCTGCGTATTAACCTTGATTATGATGTATTACTTAAATATGATGCTGGGTTTGGCTTCCTGGGATAGAGTGAGAAACAGAGAGGTTCATGCTACAAAAGAGACAGCAGACAGAGCTAGAAAAGCAAGGGGAACAATGGGAAGGGGCAGAGGAAGGGTAAGGAGGAGGCTGGCCTAACATTTCCCTCTCCTGTAAGTGCCCTTTCTAGATTTGTTATCAAGGCTATGCCAACCCAATAAAACAAGTTTGGGCAGTATTGCCTTTTTTATTCTCTGAAATAGTTTATGTAAGATTGAAATTCTCTCTTGAATCTTAAGTAAAATTGACAAAAAAGCCGCCTTTACTCTTTTTGCGAGTAAACTTCTGTCTTTTCATCATTCAAATTTTCCATTTGTTATAGGACTATTCAGATTTTCTATTTCTCCTAGAATCTTTTTTTAAGGGTTTCTGTAGAAGCTTTATTAGTACAGAGAAGAGTCTAATACTAGACTGAAGGTTGAATTTCAGATCAGCAAGTCTTAAAATGGGGTCCATGATGTAAGATTATTTACATAATAATACCAATATTACTTTTTTCTCTTTTCACTTACATTTTCTCACAAGTATATAATGGGTTTTTTTTTCTGGAGGCAACCTGAGATATGATAGTACAATAGATTGACTACAGAAATGATTTTAGAATATGATTTTACTAATTCATGTAAAAGAGATTTGCATAAATATAAAACACTGCCATGCTTCACCCTAAATTTTTTTCATTTGGAAGATAATTTATGTTAAAGTATAATTGGGTGCATTATTGTTATTTTTGAATGAATTAAATATTCACACTTAAAATTTCTCAGTTCCAATTTTGAATATGTTAAATGTTAATAGAATTAAGTCACATACACAGAAAATATTTGCAGCCTACAGTGTTTAAGAGCATAAAGAAATCCAAAAAGTTTGAGTTGTAGCAGTAGGTAATATTTTTTTTAAAAAAGATTTTTTTATTTATGCATACAGAACTGGGGTACAGGTCAGAGGTGCAGGGGCGGTGAGAGGCTTCACCAGAGACAGAGTGAACAGGCAGAACAGGCAGATCGACAAAGTACACTGCTGAGGGAAGCAGCGGGCGGGTCAGGAGAGGTCTGCCACTCCTTGTGGTCTCCTCTGGGGCAGGCGGGAATCGAACTCATGCGGAAGTGGCTTTAGATTCTCAGTGCTGTGCTTTAAGCTGCTGCGCCACCAGGGAGGGCCAGTAGGTAATATTTTAAAAAATAGTGCCTAAGCCTTTTTTAAGTCCAAGTTTAAAAAAACAGAATTTTGAGTTCCAACAGTCTCCATTTTGGCAATGTATTGGTTTGTTAGAGTTGCAGTTAACAAAGTACCATAGATTGAAAGACTTACGCAGAAATTATTTGTATTATAGTTTTGTAGGCTAAAAGTTCCATATTAAAGTGTTGATAGGGTTGGTTTCTTCTGAAGTGTGAGGAGAAATTTCCCCCAGCTTCTGATGATTTCCAGGTAATCTGTCATTCCTTTGCTTGTGGAAATATTTCTGCCTTTATCTTCAAATGGCATTTTTCCTCCCCAATCCTCTTTTTTCCCCAGACACTTATTATATTAGATATGTATTCACCCTAATGACCTAATTTTAGCTTGGTTACTTCTAAATTTATTCACATTCAAAGAAAAAAGGGAGGATAGTATTCTAGTAGGTACACACAATTTAACCTATAACACCAAGGAAGACTGTTTATTGTGTCTTGACTTTCTTAGGCTAAGGTTTTTTTGACATTAGTCTATTTTGTCTGATATTAATATGAAGGTCCCAGGATTCTTTTTAGTATTTACCTGGTGTATCTTTTGTCTTGGAGGAATTAGTTCTTGAAAACAAAGCTTCAATAAACTTTGGAGACTGATTTCAAATTCAAAAATAATTACAAAACCTTATAGTTTGTGTATGTGAAAAAATAGATTCTGATCAATGATATAAAGTTATGATGAATCAGCTGTTTGGGAAACAGTGGTGACTTTAGCAATTTGGGGGCTTTTGGTCTTGTTATGCAGATTGGTGAGTCTGGGTCTCCTGATTGAAGTATGTCTCTCTTTGACTTGCCATGAAATCCTGAATCAATCACCAGCTCCTTTTAATTCTTATTATGCAGTCTTTTCCTGTGAAATTCCTCTCTTTTTTTTTTTTTTTGTTTTATTGCCTCTCTTTTTAATTCAGCCCATGTTCTCTCATTTTCTGCCAGAGCGTCTTTCTGTTTCCCCTGCCACCAGAGCCTCACTCCTCCTCTTGTTTTTTTTTCTACAATAATGCCAAATTAATCATTCTGAAATGTTTGATCATGGCTATCCTGAAGTTAATGATTCCCTAACAGGCTAAAAGCCTAATTAGCTGACCTGGGTTCAAGACCCTCTGAATCTTCTTCCCTCTTTCTTGTCAAACAGATGTCTTCTGCATTTCCCAAATCTGCCATAAACTCTAGTGAGCTTAATTAACAGAGCTTTCTTTTGTGAGGCTTGATGCTAACACCAAGATCACTTTTCTTGGTGATAATCTTTTGTGGTGCAGTCAGACATAGCATTGAAATGTCTGGTGAGATCATCTCCTTGTCAGCCCTTTATTTTCTGAATCAGCTCCGTCTGCACTGTCACCACTATGACACTGCTTAATCTTAGCATGTATGACTCTAGTGCTAGAAGCACCTGCAGTTGTTTAAAAAGTTTCTTTAAATTGGACTGAAATTTGCTTTCTTCATAGTAGCTTTAATTCTGAATTCACATGGAATAACATCTGTCTTTAACTCTGTAAAGAATTGCTATCATATCCCTTCTAAAAGATTCACCTCTTCTATTAATTATTCTTACAGGTCTAAGTTTTAGTTCTTTGCCCTTCTTGATCCCTTTTTAGGCACATTGTACTTTGTCAGTGTTTCCCCACCCCCAGTCTTTCTTTCTTTCTTTCTTTTTTTTTTTTTTGGTCAGTGTTCATTTAAATATTTTCCAGATTTGGCCAGAAAGTAGAGAAGCTATTGCTATTGTTTTTTGGAATTACTATGTTAATGTATCTGAGGCACTCATCTACCTTTCATTGGAAACCTGATCTAAGGAGGAATTAGATAATATAATTTGCTCTTAAGGAATTAGAAAGTACATCCAATTTTTCTTTTTGTAAATTGTCTTTCTATTTAAATTTTTTATTAAAGTAACATTGACTTGTTAATATTTCGGAAGTGTAGGATTTCCCCCTTTCTGTTTAGTTCCTGTATCATGCCCACCACTAAAGCATCCCATAGCCCACCATTGGTGCTCTCTTTGTTCTTGCGAACCTTCTCCCTCTCTGTGAACCTTCTTCCTCTCCTTCCCCTATGGGTGCCTCAGCTTTAAATGGTCAACTCTCAGGATTAGTTTTCACTTTCACTTTATATGACTCTTTGTTTGGTTTCTCTCTTCCATATTTAAGTTACACCATCTGGTATTTTTCACCTTCTGACTTACTTCACTTAGCATAGTACATTGCCACTCCATCCATGTTGCCTCAAATGACACGAGTTTATCTTTTGTTGATTGTTGAGTAGTATTTCATTGTGTGCACACATACACACACACACAATAAGTTCTTGATCTTCTTAACCTGGTTTTTGACACTAAGGTTGTTTCCATAACTTGGCTATTGTAATTCCTATTGCAATAAACATGGGAGTGTAAATTTTCTTTTACAAATGTTTTGGTATTCTTCAGATAGATACATAGGAGTGGACTCACTGGTCATATGACAGATCCATTTTTAATCTTGTGTGAAATTGCTATACTGTTTTTCATGGGGGCTGGGGCAATCTACATTCCCACCAACAGTGTTAGAGGGTTCCTTTTTTCCCCATACCCTTCCTAGCACTTGTTTCTGGTCTTTTTGGTATGGGCCATTCTCATTGGGCTGTGGTGGTATTTCTTTGTGGCTTTGTTTTGCATTTTCCTGATCAGTGATAATGAACATTTTTTCATATGCCTGTTTATCATCTGTATGTCCTCTTGGACAAAGTGTCTGTTTAGCTCTTCCACCCATTTTTTTGTTTGTTTGTTTGTGTTACTTCTTTTCTTTTTATTGAGTTATTGGAACTCTTTGCAGATCTTAGATAGCTGCCCCTTGTCAAATGTATGTGGTGTACAAATGCTTTCTCCCATTTGTAAGGTGTCAGTTTTAGTTGTGGTTTCTTTTGCTACACTGAAGCCTTTTAGTTTGTTGTGATATTTATATTCATGTTTGTTTTCCTTGACACTGGAGAGGAATCATCAAAGACTTCAATGAAGTTTTGTCAATAGTGTTTTGCCTGTTCTCTTCTATATATTTTATGGTTTTAGGTCTTACATCCATACATTTTAAATGCTTTTTGTGTATGGTATGAGGTAGTGGTCTAGTTTCATTCTTTTTATGTCTATCTAGTTTTCTCATCACTATTTATTAAAAAGGGAGGCTTTTCTCATTCCAGTGTATATTCTTAACTCCTTTGTCATAGATTAACTGTCCATATAGGTGTGGGTTTATTTCTGGGATTATCATGCTGTTCTATTAGTCTGTGTGTCTGGGTTTTATTCTAGTACCTTGGCATTACAGCATTAATTTTTTAAAGATTTATTTATTTATGCTTACAGAACTGGGGTATAGGCCAGAGGTGTGGTGGGTGATAGGATTCACCAGAGACAGAGTGTGGAACAAAACAGGCAGATTGACGAAGTACACTGCTGAGGGGAGCAGTGGGTGGGTCAGAAGAGGTCTGCCACACCATATGGGTCAGCTCCCTGGCTGGGGATCAAACTTGTGCTGCAGTGGCTTCAGAGAGCTTCATAATGCGGTGTTTTAACCCTATGTGCCACCAGGGAGAGCCCACGGCATTTTAATTATTAGGACTTTACAGTGTAGTTTGAAGTTTGGGGATGTGATCTAACCATTCTTTCTCTCTCTTGTCAGGATTGCTTTGGGTATTCATGCTCCTTTTGTGGTTCCATATGAATTTCACTAATATATGTTACATTTTTGTGAAGAATGCCATTGAAATTTTTATTGAGATTCCATTGAGTCTGTATATTGCTTTACATAGGTTGGCCACATTGATAGTGTTGATAATTCCAAATGATGAACAGGGATTATCTTTTCATTTCTTTGTGCTGTCTTCTTCTTTTTTTTTTTTTTCCAACAATGCCTTATAGTTTGCTTTTTATAGGTCCTTTACCACTGTTGGTAGTTTTACCCCTGTTTATTTACGTGATTGATGTGATTATAAATGGAATACTCTTCATTTCTTCCTCTTCTGGCTCATTGCTTTCATATAGGAAGACAATTGAGTTTTTTGTAACCTACCACTTGCTAACCTGGTTTGTTGTTTGAATTAGGTTTGTAGTGGAGTCTTTAGGGTTTTCTATGTATATTATCATGTTGTCTGCAAATAATGATAGCTTTACTAATTCTTTGCAATTTGGAGTCCTTTTCTATTGTTCTCTTGCCTAATCTCTCTCTCTAGGAATTCCAATACAATATTGAATAGAAGTGGGAGAGTGGACATTCTTGTCGTGTAGCAGATATTAGAAGAAAAGCTTTCAATTTCTCACCATTGAAAATGATATTAGCTGTGGGTTTGTCATATATGTCTTTTATTATGTTAGGATATGTTCCATTTACCCCCATTGTTTCAAAGGTTTTTATCAGAAATGGATGTTGAATTTTATCAAATCCTTTCCTGCATTTGTTGATGCCATTATACAGTTTTATCTTTTTGTTGAATTGGCGAGTTATTGATTGATTTTCAAATGTTGAGCCATCTTTGTATTCTGGTATAAATCCTACTTGGTCATGGTATATTATCTTTTTAATGCATTCTTGGATTTGGTTTGCTGAGATTTTATTGAGGAATTTTGCATTTGTGTTTACTAGGGAAATTGGTCTGTAGTTTTCTTTACTTGCGAAGTCATGTTTTTGGAGAGTTTTGATTACTGTTTCACTTTTCTTGCTTTTGATTGATCTATTCAGGTTTTCTGTTTCTTCCTTACTCAGTCTTGGATAATTGTATAATTTTGATTCTTTTATGATTATATAATTTGTCTACCTGTTCTAGATTATTAAACTTACTAGTGTATATGTGTTCATAGTAGTCTCTTATTATGCCCTGACTTTCTTTTTTAATGATCTGTCCATTGGTGACAGTGTGGTGTTTGAAGTCCCTTCCCACAATGGCATTTTTCCCAATGATGTTTTCAGAGTTTGTGATAGTTACCAAACCTTTTGTTGCTCCTTTGATGTGTATACATTGATGGGTGTTAGGCCTTCCTGATGTATTGTTCCCTTAGTCATTTCATAGTGTCCATCCCAGCCTCTTACTACATTTTATTAATTGGAAATCTATTTTGTCTGATACATATATAGCTATGCCTGGCTTACTTTGGATCCCTTTCACTTGTAAGATTCTTTTCCAACCTTTTACTTGGAGTCTCTGTTTTTCTTTGGTGCTCATGTGGGTCTCTTGGAAACAGAATAACATTGAACTCTGTTTTCTGACCCAACCAGAGTTTCTGTGTCTTTTAATTGGTGAATTCAGTTCATTTACATTTCAGGTGATTATTTTATATGAAAATCTTTTGTTGCCATTGTGTCCTTAATTGTATGATTCTGCTTCCTTATTCAGGTCTTTATACAACTTCCTCCTTTTGGTTTAGATATGAGAATTCCTTTCAGTATTTCTGAGAGCAGTGGTCTAGTTTTTATAAATTCCTTCAGTTTCTGTTAATATGAGAGGGCCGTTATTTCTCCTTCATAGCTGATGGAAAGCCTGTAGAACAGAGTATTTTTTATAGCGGTTTTTAAAGAAGATTTATTTTTATTTATTTATACAGACAAAAACTTGGGAATGGGGGTCAGAAGATTCACCAGAGACAGAGTGGGGAGCAGAACAGGTAAAGCTACTGAAATACACTGCTGAGAGAAGCAGTGGGTGAAACAGGAGAGATCTACTGTGCCATGTGGGTTAGCTCCCTGGCCGGGGATAGAACTCCTGCCATAATGGCTGGCGATAGCTTGATAACATTGAGACATTAACTGCTGTATCACCAGGGAGGCCCTGGATAGCAGTTTTTATCTTTGAATTTTTTTATTATGTCACTTCATTCTCTCCTTGCTTACAGTATTAGCCTGATCAGGGTACTTTGTAGGTTTCCTGCTTGTTCCCTCTCGCCAGTTTCAGTGTTCTTCCTTTGTCTTGAACTCTTGAAATTTTACTTCTGTATGTTTTGGCATAGGTCTTATTTTGTTTTAGGAGCCTGGTATTCTTTACCTTCATAAATTTGTGTATCTAGTTCCTTCTCTTTTAAATTTAGGGAGTTTATTATTTCTGTAAGTGAGTTCCTAGTTCCTTCTTCTCCATTTCTTCTTCCCATTATTCTTATATAATCTTTACCTAGGAATTTGGAATTAGATAGTTCTCCAAGTGTTTGTTCATTCATTTACTTGGTTTCTTTTCTTTCTTGATTATTTTGGACATTTGCATCCTCAAGATCACTTATTTGATCTTCCACTTGGTTTATTCTACTTTCACTACTTTCATAGCACTCTCCAGAATTTTTTATCTCCTCTGTTGGTATTTTAACACCCTGCAACTCATTATTTTCTTATTCAGAGCTTCAGTTTCAAACTGCTGTTCATTGATTTTCTTTTCAGGACACTAACTTACTTTTCTGAATTTTCGTGTATATCTTTTACCTGCTTTTCTTTTTCTTTGAATTTCATTATCATGGCAAGTTTGGATTATGTATCTGAGAGGTAGAATAGGTCTTCTGTGTCTTTATAATTGGGTTCTGGACATTTGTTCTCATTCTGTGGTATAATATACTTCTAAAGACTCATGTGACAACTTGTTTTTATGTTTTCCTGTCCCTCATTCTTTGCTTTTGAGTATGTACTCTGATGGGTGGGGTTCCCACCGGGTGTGAATCTGCCCTCTGTGCTGGGTGGGGTGACTTACTTTTGTATCTAGGGGATGCTGGTACATGGTAGGTACTTCACTGGGGTTTTCTCTACCCACTGTGTTAGACTGGAGGGTCTTGCTAGTAGATCTGGGAGATTTTGGTTCCTGGTTAGGTCTGGGAGATTTTGGTTCCTGGTTAGTGCTTCACTGAGCCATTTACCCAGAAAAGCAGATAAACAATATACAAGAAAATTCAGAAAAGCAAATGAATGTCCTGAGAAACAAAATCAGTAAGCAGAAGATTGAAATTGATGCTTTGAATAAGAAAATAATGGAGTTGCTGGTTGTAAAAAGATCACCAGAGGAGATAAAAAATTCTGGAGAGTGCTATGAGAGTAGGAGAAAAAAAAAAAAAAAAAAAGGAAGATCAAATCAGTGATCTCGAGGATGTGAGTGCACAAAGAAGCAAGGTAGAAAATTTTCACCTAAGATGGAATAAGATGCTGAATGAGGAAGTCCTGTATCAAACCTCCCACTATTCTACTAGATTCCTTTCTTCGGACTGAAATCAACTTCACCTATGAAGTCAAATGTGACTTTATAATTATACACCTCATTCTTTGTCTTTTGTCCATAAGGAAGCCACAGGAGATGGTCATATGTCTTGGTAAAACCCAGGCACAGTTTTGCGCAGGCCTCCCAGACTTAAGCCAATCTAAGAGATGTCATCAGTTTTCATGAACCTCTGTCTAACCCTGGAGACCACCACTCATCTGTTAACTGCTTATAGTTCATGGATTTTGAGTTCATTTTCATTCTTCACCTTTTTTTGAATGTTAGGCATGATACATTGGCCTCCTCCTTGTCTTCTTAATGAATGTTGGAGGTTAGAAACACTATGCTGATTCCCTCTCCAGTTATTTTTTTCAGTGATCAGCAAAATGCATTTTCTTTTAGTATTAATCTATGTCACAGTTTTTGCCTTCCCTAATAATAACTGTAATTTTATGGTGCTTTCTAGGCATTTCTCTCTTTCCCCAGCATTCTCAGTTTATTGAACAGACTAACAACCCTTGATTAAGCTGACAGAGAAACAGACTCCTTCTTGTAACTTTTGAGATAATCTAACCAAAGCCACCCCTGAATATGTGGTCATCTTAAGCTATGGTCTACAAAGCCAGAGGAGGTTGAGTTCAGAAAATTGCCCCTGTCATTAGAAATGTAGAGTTATGATACTCTATAACCATAGCCTATAAGAACCCGAGAGCTGCCTTCAGATCTCTGTCTGTCTGTACATATGAACTTGGATGAGTCATTTAAACCCTCTGGGTTTTCATCTTATACATAAAATAAGAATTTATAAAATTGGATGTGCTAACCTGTGCAATATATTTAAAGCATGTTAACACTAAACAGCCAATAAATGTTTTGCCAGTTACAAAGTCCCATTGATTCAGCGCTTGTTTAGTAATAACACTGACTAAATCAGGCAGTCCATAATAATGACCTACTGCATGCGAGGCATTGTGCTGTAAGTGCTTACCATTTATCATCTGTCTTAATCTCATAGACTCCATATAAATTTGGGTTTAGTCCACATTTATTACAGCCCCAAGTTGCAAATATGGAAACTAAGGCTCAGAAAGATGAAGTAACCCAGGACTGTTTATTTTCAGAGCATGTTGCTCTATCCATCTTGCCATGGTTAATCAGGCTCCTGTCTTCTTCATGAGCATGTGATATCCCCATAAACACAGCATGCTCTATTAATGAAGATTCTCTTATTGAGCATTTAGACAAGCCTATTCAGATTTCAGATGGCAGGGTTAAAGGAATGCAGAATAAGTCCCTGCCTCATTGCTGATAATACACGTATAAGTAAGATGATTCAGAGAATGGGGAACTTGGAGTAACCTACCGGGCTTAGTGAAATTAGGGGTCTAGAAGAGAGGGCTAAAGATGAGTGGGATCTGAACTGGCATAGAACATTGGAGGTGTTGGGTTTAGAGAGTGGGGGGGTCGTTGGTGTAACTCTAGGAGAAGTGGCCCTCCCTGGTGGCGCAGTGGGTTAAAGCACAGCATTAAAAAGCTAAAGCCACCTCAGCATGAGTTTGATCCCCGCCTTGGAGGTGATCCACATGGCGTGGCAGACCTCTCCTGACCCGCCTGCTGCTCCCCTCAGCAGTGTACTTTGTTGATCTGCCTAGTCTGCTCCCCATTCTGTCTCTGGTGAAGCCTCTCACCACCCTTGCACCTCTGGCTTGTACCCCAGTTCTGTATGAATAAATAAATTAATTAAAACAAAACAAAACAAAACAAAACTCTAGGAGAAGTTTCACCAGAGCTCCCCTTTTAGCAGCATGAGGCAATTTCCCAGGCCAATTTCTCCATAAACAGAGGTGTTAGTTATCCAAAAGGGCAGGTGTATTAAGAAAGAGGGAGGAAAGGAAAAAGGACACTTATATAGACAAAAGCAGACAGAAAGAGCTGCCCCTGAAAGGGACAGGTTTGCTAAAGAGGCCTGCCATAGTCTCAGGGGGGCAGTCCTGCATGGAGAGCTGCCTCTGCGACTTTGCAAAGGGAGAAGATCTGTGAAGAGATGCACCTGCCTGGGCCGGGTCACAGGCGGGCAGAAAGGCTGCTGCTCTGCAGAGGGAGAAACTGGCAGCTAGGAACACCTGCACAGGCACAGGTGGACAGGAGGGCGACTGCCCAGTGCCAGTGCCCTCTTCTCTTTGGGAGGGCCTCACTCCTTTGTGGAGTTGGTAACTTTTGTTAATTTTGAATAATTATGCAGAATTTGAAAGGATGAGAGATTCTCTAATTGCTCTCAATTTCCATACCCTCACCTCTGGTGACACCTTCTGATACTTGCTCTAGAAGTTGGGCCCTCCCTGGTGGTGCAGCGGGTTAGGATGCAGGACTGCAAGCTGGCCATAGCTGCTTCAGTGCAAGTTCGATCCCCACCCCCGGGGTGACCCACATGGCTTGGCAGACCTCTCCTGGCCCGCGTGCTGCTCCCCTCAGCAGTGTACTTCGTCGATCTGCCTGTTCTGCTCCTCACTCTGTTTCTGGTGAAGCCTCTCACTGTCCCTACAACTCTGGCTTGTATTGTACCCCTGTTCTGGATGCATAAATAAATAAATCTTTTAAAAAAAAAAAAGTTGGCCCTTACAGACCTGGTTGAACAATGTTAATCACTTCTACCCCCACCTCCAGCTCCTGGCTTTGTACCAGCCAGGTTTCTGGTCTTGTGATGCCTCCTTTCCCACTTTTCTACTCTTAATCTCCATCAGAAAGAAGAGGGTTTTAGTTGGCTGGGACACAACTTGAGGCAAATTCCACAAGTTAAAACAATGGTGCTGAGCATGGGAATGGTGATAACTTGACATTATGTGTTGGAGTGTATATGCAAAGTTAGAGAATTGAGCAGTTGGACTAACTCTGCATAGTGTAAGAGTTGCCGACTAGCGTAGAGGTCCTGGGGTCCCAATGGATTCTTAATGAGTTTTTTAAAAACTTTGAATTAGTTGTCAACATGTAAAAATTCTAAGATTTTATGTCAAGTTGGATGTATAGCTGCTCTTGAAATAGTGGAAGTTCTGGTTATTGCAGGTCCCACATCCCCAAATGGCAAAACAATTGACTAGAGTAGAGGCCAACAGTTTCCATTATGCAGGACAAAGCTCTCCCTTTGCCACAGGCTCCCCTGCCCCCACTAACTCTATCTACATGATATGTTGAGGGCATGGAGTTTGTGACCTTAACCTAATGGCCTCTGATACAGAGTGAGAAGACCCTGTACTTCCTGCCTGCTGAACCACAAGCTCCTTGCAGACAGGAGTCACGCTTTGCATGACTATTCCTTTGCAAAGACTTGCTAGATGCCCACAGTGATCAGGCACTCGACATGTGTGACCACGTTAAGAGTAGAATCAATTTGGGCAGCAACAGCAGGCCTCTAGAATGCTTAGGAGAAAAAAGACGGAGAACGCCCACACCACTCAATCTGGGGGCTCTTTTTGCACCCTGTTTTTAAATCAACTATGAGTGACTATTGAGGGATGCATATAGGCAAATTATTAAGCTGAGAATAGTTTGATATGTCAAGGGAGAGGCTGCTGTTCTTGCAATGCTCTGTGTCCATTTCATGACAGCTCCTGTGTTTTCTTCTGGGGATAGACATTAACAGTGGGAACAGAAAATACACAAGGAAGGCTTGTAGCACATGCTTATGTGCCTGACTGAGCAAGGTGACCACAGGACAGAGATCATAGCCAGCACTCAAACTCTGTGTGGTTTAGCACAAACCAGCCCAGCTTCTTTTAACTAGGGATGTGATCTTACTTCCTGGCTGCTGATGGCAGCTCTCTGCGTGGTCTCACCTCACTTCTGTTCTTGTTTTGCTTGTTTATTCATTTCCCTTTCTTCTGCACTTGGCAATCCTTGGGGTGCCATCTGAATGCACCTTGCCATGGGGAGCACTGAGAAAGAAGAAAGTCAAACTGACTCTCGCCTCAGGCTCTGACTCCAGAAAATCAAAGCCAAGTGCACAGCTCTCCTCTGCCTGCAGCAGGGCGGCCCTTGTGTGATGTTTTCCCTGTGAGCTTATCTCTGCTGATGCCTTGTGTTTTGGGAGTGAGGGAATGAGGAGCTGTATGGTTGTGTTGTCTTTTTGAAGCAGGTGGAAACTGCAGCTGTGATCAAAGAGTTCTCCATGGACACCCCCCCCCCGCCCCCCAAAGGGAGCCTTTACTCTTTTGTAAATTGCTCTCAGAAACTGGGTTGTCTCCATGGAGTGTGGTGGCTCTGAAAAAAATCTATCCAGATGCCCAAACAAGGAATGAAAGGAGAAAAGTGTGTCTGTCTCTCACCTCCATGTGGGAAGCTCTTGATAATATCCTTTGAATGGAGCCCTAATGAGGCCTTTGCATCCAGTTCTTGCAGTTCTTGCAGGAACATGAAATGCTGTTCAGTCAACAGGGTTGAGTCTCACAGCCAGTTAGCTGGAAGTTTAAGTCATACTGTGTATTCCTATATTTAGTCAGATAATATCTTTGAGCCACATTTTCATTCTTATTTTTAGTAATCAGTAATTTTCATAGGTAGTAATTTCATCTGATTGGACATTTTGGCAATTTTTCAGTTCTAATTATAGAAGCTTTTGTGTGTATGTCCTGATGATAAAACGAACCTAGCATTTTAAAGGACTACCCAACAAACAGGTTGAGTCTTTATTTTCAAGAGTCATGATCACTACCTTAAACTACAGAATAAATTGTAATGTTCAACCTGATAAAACTGGCCAAGGAGACTTTAATTTGTGTAAATATTTGTCACGGACAGGATCCCATGACATAGGAGGTTCTTCAGAGGGTCAATTGGTGAATATCATCTTCAAGTATCTTGTTTTATGTAATTAATAAACTCTCTGATTGCCCAGATGGGTCACTGCTTGTGTGTGAGCACGTAGTGGACCTGAATGCCAGAATTTCTGGCAATTAAGGGATAACCCTGTGGCCTTAGGTAAATGTTTACCTCTGAGTGTTGGTGAAATATAGAGAATTGTACCTATCTGCTTAGCCCATGTGACTGAGTAAAGGATCAGATGGACTCATGCATGTAAAAGTAATTAGAAAAACCTTCAGACTGGGGCATTTGGAGTATAGTACTTCAGGTTATGCATCAAGCAAGCTCTGTGTCTTAACTCTTTTTTAGTCTTCATCTTTGTCATGGAAGATGAGGGTTTTAGATTAGATCTGTATAGTCCAATTGTGGATTCATAACCACATATGGCTGTTTTTATTGAATTGAATTAAATAAAATATAAGATTCAATTCCTCTGTCATATAACATTTCAAGTATTCTGTGTCCTCGTGGCTTTTGGCTGGTAGCTACTGTATTCTGTACTAGGTAGCTCAGCAATAGAGCGTTTCCCCCATGGTGTAATTTTCCTTGTGATATAAAGCTCCACTGGACAAGGCTGTGTATGCAATTATCAAATTTCTTCTAATCTGAGATGTGGAGACTTCAACAAAGTGCCTTGCTCAGTCCTTAAAGATCTGTGCTTTTAATGGCCCTCTGCCACTCATGCCAGGGCTCAGATGTCTTAAAATCTTTATTTCAGATGAATGCAGCTACTATGTACAGCAAAATGAAAGGAACTTGAGGTATTATCCTAAGTGATGTATTCCAGAAAAATAAAGGCAAATATTGGATGATTCTACATACAGAAGTAATACAAGGAAATGAAGCAGATGAACTGATAGAGCATAAAAACTATAATCTAGCTGGCATTGAGACCTCCTTGAACTGAGGTTAAGAGGGAGGAGGATAAGGGGAGGTGATAGGGAATAAAATAGTAAGTGATGATAGGTAGGGAGATAGATAGATATTGTTCTATATAGAAAGACAGAGAGAGAGAGAACTAAAGACAAAAAAAAAAAAAGACTTGCTGGTCAGAGATAAGATATCAACTTTGAATTCTGCATAGAGAATGGTGACCATGTTGTGTTCACTTTTGGTTTTACGTGTTAACACTGAGATTGAACAGCTTGCAGCATCTCTTCCAAGAACTCTTACTAGGTTTCAGTGTCACCAAAACAAGCAAACTAGAAACCAAAGAGACACACACATGCAACAGTTGAAGTAAAGGTTTTCTTTATTAGACTGTAATTCACTTCCTATATACCATGATTCATAGAACTAAAGAATAATGTAAGCCAAACTATCAGCGATTGTAGATATGAAAGTGGAAAAAAGACAAGAAAAAACCTTCCCTCCCTGTTTCCTCGGTGGCTGAACACTAGACCTTCCTTTGGTCTTTCTTTTACAATCAGTTTCTCAGAAAAGACAAGGTGATTGTAGAATGGTGCGTTCTGGAACCCTCTGGAACCCTGTCTGGCTTGTATTTATAATACAAATGATTCTGGCTTGGCATTTTTTTCTCTTTCACTAAAATTCTGCCACTTCCCTTTTAGAAACACAGTGACCCATTGCCATTTATTTATTTATTTGTTTGTTTGTTTGTTTATTTAAATGACTGAGACCTTTAATTACTCAGAATCACATAAATAGCATTTCACACAAATAGTTCCCCAATAAATATGAAATAAAATATAATTATATATATATATTTTTACATTCTACTTATTCATTCTCAAAGTCCATTGCCATTTTTCATGCACCTGGGACAGATACGAGCTGTGGTTTTCTAGATAGGGATACATGATCTGGAGACAAGAGATTACCATGTGGGAACTGATGGCTTTTAGGACTGGGAGCAGGGAATAAGGTTAATGGATTGAAAGTTCACGCCAGGAAAAAAATGGAATAGGAAGAAAGCAAGAATAAAGATCTAGGTTCCACAGTTCAGGCTATTCAATGCATGTGGTCTCTTGTTGAACACCTCCTGTCTTAGTTCTCTGGGCTGATTTTCTGCTGTTTTTATTTTCCCCTTTTGCCCACTCACACACACTAATTTTTTTCTTCAACAGTCTTTTCCCATGCAAAATATAAGCTCCATGAGCACAGAGATTTTGCCTATTATTGTTTGGACAATACAGACATGAGTAACTTCAGTAAATATTTATTGAAAGAATGGAAAATGCAGATCTGCTACATTGTTCCAGTTGAGGGGTGGAGGGCTGGGGAGACAGGCGAGGAGTGGGGTCTAAATGGGCAGATGGTAACAGGGACAGCATCTGGAGCCTGACTCAGGATGGGGGTCCCCCTTAAAGTTAAGATTTTGCATCAGAAAGCAGCTAATGTGTAAAACACTAGCTTTGCAGAAACAGGGCCAGAAGATAAAGTGTTTCTGAGATTGACTCTTAGCATCAAGCTGGCCTGGAAGAGAAGCCAGGGAGAGAACTCTTAAGCCAAGGGACCTCTACAGTGGGGCTCCCTATTTACCTGGTGCCCATGCTGTGCGAATGTTGGTGGAGGTACGTCTCTGGGTAAGACATGGCAGGGCAGAGTCAGACTGCTCTTTACAGATGGGTGAACTGTTGGCCCCCTCAAGGGCTGCTGGGAATAGAGAAGCTCACCCTGCTCCACTGCATGCCTCTTAGGGTTTGATCAGATTGAGGGTCAGCGATATTGAGAATTGGAGTGGCCTAGTGTGTGGTCATAGTAATTATCACTGGCACACAATCACAGTGCTGTCTGGAACAATGCTTCTGAAACTTGACTGTGTGCACAAATCCTCTGGGCAGCTTGTTAAAAGGCAGGTTCTGATTTGAAAGTCTGCAGGTCTGACATCTACAATTCTGACAAGTTCTGGAGTAATGCTACTGCTTCTGGTCCGGAGGTTACCCTTTAAGTAGCAAGACTTTATGAAGGAGAGATACTGCTTATTGATCTCAGTTGCCTTTACTAAAAATTTTTTTTTAATTCCCCTTGGATAATCCAGGGACTGCCATTTTAAAATCACAAGTGCCTTTCATTTTAGTTCAAATAGCTTTTGAAAGAGCATAGCAAGTATTAAGGAAATCAGTCTTTTCCAGTTCTGATTCTCTTATCAGTGAGCACTTGTCAGCACTGTTATCAAGTTGGACTTTCCAGTCTTAGGCTTCCAAGCGAGTCACTGAACACTGCAAGCTTCTGTGAGCTTTCATGTGGATTCCCTGTGTGTGAGAGGTGCTGTGCCTTGTAGCCTTTGTCTCTGGGGCCAAACTGGCCCTGTAGGGGCCTGAGTCATGGTTAGCATCTGTCTCTTCAAGTGTGGTGTGGTGAGCCCGCAGCACCTCACTCCGAACACACCATGCTTTTGTGAACATTACTGTCCTGAAGGATTTAATGGGGATAAAAGAAAAAGGAGGACCTCAAGCAGACATTTTGGAATTTGTGCTCTAGTAGTCGTGGTGCCTTGTAGAGACTCCTACTTGCATCTGTCTTTCCTACCTCACCCAAAATAGCTGCTGTCAGTCTGTCTTGCAGTACTAGGGGGTAACCATGTACCTCATGGTGCTGTTGACCTTGAACCATGATTCCATGGTTGCCACATCACTAAAACCTCCCCTTCCATCTACCCAGTCAGCCTCTCATAGACTTGAAGGAGTTTCTGTTTAGATTTCCCTTTCTATAGGAAATTCTGCCTTCCCCCTTCTCACCACTACTCTAACCCTGAAATAGCTGGCCCTCTGTGGTCTTATGGCCGTTACTGATTTACAGCAGATTCTTATGATTTACAGTAGTGTGTCTATGAAGTTGCTGCAGCCACTAAGTTAGCAAACTCAGCAGTTGGTCCTAGAAGAAAACACAGGGATAGATTCCTGGTAATCTCTGCTCATGACACTTCCATCAGCCACCCAATCCTTTCCCTCTTTTTATGTGCATTTCTATTTAAAGCAACCTTGGCTCATTAACGTTACTTAAACACAGCTTACCTAACACATGTATTTTCTCCGTAAGACACAGTCCACACATTTAATTCTTATACACGCAAAGAGATTGCAATTCAGTACTAAACTTGGGGAATGTTTCATTTATTTATTGGTTAAAGATCATTAATTAGATTCTTTATAGGGAAATTTGAACACCAGTTTCTGAGGGTAAATTCCTTTTATGAGAGCAAACACAGAGCGGAGGTAGCTCTGGAACTGAGGAATAACTTTGATTTGGGGCAGAATTTTCGAGGCCACGGCTTTCTGATCAATCTTGTGCTGCTCTGTGATTTCGCATTTTCCCTTCTCTGTCAGAGATCTCACCTTCCTGGTGTTGGGGCTTATGCAGCTGCTGCTGCTTGAAGCATCAGTGAGGTGCTTTGGGATCTTCTCACCACTGGTGGCAGTTTTGGTGGAGGTGGCAATGACACGTTTCTGATATGTCCTGCTCAGGGGAACTCGACTGAGGGAGGGGGCCCAGTAACAGGTTAGAAGCCACTGCCCCGTGACTTCAGGAAAACCACCCGCCCCCATTTGCCTCTGTGGCATCAGTGATGAAGAACAGAATGTCCTAGGAGAGATGCCAGCTCGCGGTTTTCTCACGTGCTGACTGAAGCGTGCGTTTGTTTATTTGTTTGTTTTTGCTGTGGCTCCACAGCTTTCAAAGTGCATCATCAGCTGGACAGTATTTATCCATTTTGTGAACTTTAATCACTTGATTACCTCAGTTCTTGTCACCACCAACTGGTCTTGTCATGATAGCACAAACCTTTTCTATCTTTTCAATCCTGGATTTAGCTGCTGAGTACTTCTGCTTGAACATGGGCTCCCTGGAGTACACAGGTGGGGAATAGCAGCCAATTCCTCTGACGAGACAGGGTTTCAGGTGCAGTGAGGCTTCCCCTTCTTAAGGGTTTGGCCTTGGCCTTCTTAACCTTGCCACAAGCACTAGCCTCCTGGGCTGCATATTTCTTCTCGTTAGTTGCCACCTTTTTATAGCTTTTTCATTTGCCCTCTTGCAAGATGAAAAAAGAACTTGGGGCATGTTTTAAACAGAGAAATTATCTACCAAAAGTTCCCAAAAGCAAAAAATATGACACTAACGAGACACAAGTGAAACAAGAGAAAAGGACACTTGTTTATACTACTATGAGAGCTGAAAAGAGAGGGAGAAGTGACACCTGGTGCATTCGACTCAGGTACTGGAGGCCTCAGCAGTGAGGGGACTCTAACAAGTGTCTAACAGGTGGGAGCGTACATATGGGTGAATGCAAGCTTTCACTGTTCTGTGTGTGTCTGTGAATGACCATGAAAGCATGGAATGGCATTAATTTTGAAATCTCAAATAAAGTTTAGTGAATAGGTGAGTTTCCAAGTATGGAATCTATGCAGATTGTACTGTATAGACAGACTAAGCACTGGTGTACAGACTAGCGTAGTAGGAACAGGGAAAAAAAATGCCTTTCTTCCCTCAAAGAAATTTCTAGAAAAGCATTGAAAGTGGTCAGTCTGGGCAGATTTAGTTCTTTGGTAGGCGTCAGCCCCCATTTTTAGATAGGGAAGGGGTTTTGCATGGAATTCTGTGTGGGAGGAGATTGTCCCCTCACTGAGGGGTCCGGTGCCAGAGTCGAATGCATCAGGTGTTCATGCTGACCTTCCTGAACGTTCCTTCCCTGCCTTTCCTATTATATGATGGCTTCTTTGCTGCACCAGGTTGAGATGATCTGATTTTCATATCAGATACTGTGCTTTGTCTCCATTATATTTGGCAAACTTGACACTTAGTAGGTAAGCGATAAATACTTGTCAAAACACAGACCTCGGAACTTAAGCACTTGAACTGAAAAGCTGCAGCTCAGCGTAAATGCTTCTGGTCCTGGTCCACAAGCCTGAAATCCAGGAAGTTCTGAAAGTAAAAGCATTTTTTAGGGCAGTGGGCAGAAAAACCTGACTGGCCTGAACTTATTTGGTGACCCAAGGCTATTTACAGCCTTTACCAATCCCACTTGGCACAACTAAACATATATTTTGCTGCAGAAAAATTAATGTATTTGATTACAGGTGGCCACTGGGGGCGTTAGGTAATAGCATATGTGCAGAAGAGCATATCTCCAGAATTACTTTTCTGCAACAAAATTTTGAAACTCATTTAGGTTCAAGGTTTCCAATAGGCATTGTTGACCTGCACTACAATGTAGGGATTTCTGTAGAAATTTTGAGGAAATGGAGGATTTAGTTAGAATTGAGTTAGCCAGAGAATAATCTCTGGCAGATAAAAGGAAAATTAAGTGACAGTCTAATGGCACAGCTCCTAAGGGGACAATATGTGCAGTCCCCCTAAGTTTGAAGCGTAGTTCTTTCTGTAACTAGGAAACTTAATTAATGAAAACAGAGTTGATAAATTTCAGCACTTTATCATAAATATTGAAATATTTACTTAGAGTATTTGTTATCTTTATATAAAGCACATGGATAGAGTTGTTTAGATAAAGAGAGAGAGCCCTTGAACTTCAGAATTTATTCGAAAAGTCTGATCATAATGACCAAGTCAATTGTCATTTCCAGAGATATGTGTTGGTAAAAATAAAAGTGATCCCAAGCCACTGGGATCAACCACAAAAATGTTTCTTAGACAGTTCCCTTATGATGATGATGATGATAAAGAATGAACACTCAAAATATTGATCTAGATGTCTTCCCACCCAACCCCAGAGAATGGTATTTTGGAGGGTAGGGAAAACAGTTTAAATTTAATTGGAATTGAAAATGTAAAATGGGATTTTATAAACCTTTATTCTCATTTTTTATCTGTTTTTGTAAAAGTAAGATTCACTCTGTAACACACTTAATTAGATAAAAGAACTCACTTGTAGTAAAATATTCCTACAAATGGTATAGACTCCAGGTAGCTTGGGTTTTTTAATAAAGATGAAGAATTAAAGGTTCAGTAACAGTATTCAAAGGAAAAATAGAAATTTTATTTTATATTTAATTCAGAAAGCACTAAGGTTAATCTGTAGATCAAAGGTCCTGGCGGAAATGCCTTTTAAATTGTTATTTGAAATGACCCAGTGCCACAGGAGCAGCCTCCTCACAGTAAGCCTGTGCAGGGCCACAGGGGACAGCCTGTGAGGAGTAGTGCATGATGGGAGTGAATGGATCTTTATGTAGTATGCTTGGAGATTCTCTTTGTGTTTGTACCGTGCCTTGTAAAAAGAATCTTGAGATGAAGAGTGTTATATTTGGAATCTAGATAGTTTGTCCAGAGAAATTTGGAACTATCCCTCTGAGCCTGTCTGTACTCAGGACACATTTCTTCTCTGACTCTTTCCCCTTCTCCAGAGCAAATACTCATAAGCCTGATACTGCTTTTCCAGGACTCAATTTGTTGCTTTTTTTTTTTCAGTATGTCCACATTCCTAAGTATAAAGTGAAACAGTTCTGAATTTTAAAATCAAGAACTAGAGCCTTAGAGGAACTCCCCAGAAACCTTTGGCATACACCTAGTTCCACCCTGTGACCTCTATCCTGACTTCTATACCACCCTTTGGTTTTGTGTGTCTTAGAACATTGAATAACTGAGAGAATGAAGTGCATATGCTTATGTGTGACTTCATTCACTCAGCTTTTTTTTCATATGGATTCTAACTCAACATCAGTTCTTAAGGGTCTTTTTTAAGATAGCTCTTGGCAGATTAATCTGTCTGCCTTTTTTTTTTTTTTTCCCCCATTAGTGAAAGCCATCTCTAGTTTGAGGGGTAAATGAAGTCCAGGGACCAGATATTGTGGGGCCTTGTCCTCAGTGGGGAGTTGGATCTTTGTTTAGGCCACATGCTGACTCTTCCATCCATCCCAAGGACACACTAATGTTCCCACATTACAGTCTTATGCTTCTGGAACATTCCTCCCCCAAGTCTTCCCATGCTGGTTCCTACATTCTGTACTTGACTAAAATGTTACCTCTTGAGAGTCTTACAAGAAAAGTCTATTTAAAGCAATGCTTCCTAAGCAGTTCCAAGTCATGAAACGCAGATAACAATATTTGTCTGGGGAAATAAATGGTAAAACTGATCCCCGTGGCTCATGTCCTACCTCCCACCCAGAAGACTCAGAGGGGACTATCTCTATTTATCTCTGTTTTGGTGCCAGGGACTAGCCTTTGGTCATTCTGTCCCTTTGTCCTCCAACTTCTTGCACCAAGACTTACTCTTCTGAATTTGTTATATAGGGAGAGTTATGAGGTCTAAAGAAGTAGAAGTTCTGGTCAAATTTTCAAATATGTCTTCTTTGTCTCTTTACCATCCTGAAAGTAGAATGAAAATGACTGTTTCCAAAATTCCTGGCATATTCCAAGAAAGAAAAAAAACTGGGTCAAGTGGTTTAATGTGTTTATATCTTTGTATGTAAAAGAATTTACATAAATGCTAAAACTTTCCTTGGTTACAAAATATAACCAAGAAGCTTTGAGAGGTATGTTGCTTTCACAATACTGAAACAGGAAAAAAGTCAAGGGCTGGTATGTTTACCATATGCTCAGGCTGAAGCATGTGGTTAATGCAAGATAAGATGGGAATCCAAAACTTGAAAACTCAACACCCATTCACTGTTAGGATGCACAATGAAATGTTTTCTTGAACACATCACAGTAGCATGAACCAGGTAAACCAAAACCATTCTGTGGTTTCCTCACAACAGCCCTGTTCTGTAGAATGAGTAACAGCTAAGTATTGTCTTCTCAGTGACTTGTGTTTTCTGAAATCGTTAAATATCTGACACATCACAGAAAGTCTGCCTCTCTGAACCAGTTCTGTGTTCATCTGTGCGTCAATTGGTGTGGCTTCATTAATATCTTTTAAAAAGAAATTTAATATACAGTTTGTTCTCAGATACAGAACCCGAGACTGCATGTATATTGTGTGTGTGTGTTGTGTGTATATCCTTTGAAATTTAAGGCCAAGGCAGTTTAGTCCGCCATCCAAGATGAAATGTTTCTCAAGTTGTCTCACTAGAGTCTTGTCCTATATTACTAATTCCTGGCTGTAGTGTCACTGTGACACACAGGTTAGCAGGTTTTGGCAGAGGAAATGAAACTTAGTCACTTACTATGAGATTTATAGTAGACCTACTATTGCAGGAAGTGGTGAAAAGTTGATTGATAGTTTGAGACAAAGCTCTACAGCAAGAAACAGGATGTATGCTTTCTATTTATACTCAGTTTTCGTCCCCCTGCATTTCGGGGCTCCTTTTGCACTTCTTTTGACTGTTTCACACAGCCAGTGGATCCTTTCTACTCCCTTAAAACTCAGTCACCAACTATGAAATAATTGAGGGAATTTGATACCAGATCAGTTATGGCAAAGGCATGTACTGTCATGTACTGCCATGGTTACTGTTACTCATTCATGGTAGTTGTATTTATGGTAATTTGTCAGAAACCAATTTAAAATTTAAAAACATTCTCCAAATAGGATAATATTATATAGATATATAAACAGAGTGGAAGTTGGTTGTTGTTGTTTAAGTAATAGGGTAGGATTACATTTCCAAAAACTTTCCCAATAATCTGTTTCCCTATTATTTTATTAAAATATGGCATTAGAGGGTCTGTTTATCTCTTTAAATGCTGAATCTGTCTACTGTAATGAATACATTTTTGACAGGTTAAGATGTATGCTATTTAGTATATGTATATTTTTAAATAAGTACTTATAGATATGTAAATACAGATCGTTATAAGTGTGCTAGTAATACAGCATGTGTGTTTGCTAAGTGTATGAGAATGTATCTGGTTTTTGTAAGGATTCTGGCTAACTAATAGTGTTATTTGACAAGGCTTATTGACATGAACCAGCCTCCTCTGTTTCGAGTTTGACAGTGAAAAATCATTAACTACGTTAAATGAGGTATTTTCTAAAATGGATAGACCATCACAGAGTTAGACTGAATTTGCAAGAGTGGCAACTTAGAGCCAATTCTTTTTTTTTTTCTAAAGATTTATTTATTTATACATACAGAATAGGGGTACAGGCCAGAGGTGTAGGGGCAGTAGGAGGATTCACCAGATACCAGAGGGACCAGAATAGGCTGGTCCTGATGGGGAGCAGTGGGTTGGTCAGGAGCAGTGTGCCACGCCATGTGGGTCACCTTCCTAGCTGGGGATTGAACTCATGCTACAGTTGCTGTGATAGCTTCATAGTGCTGCACTTTAACTTGTTGCACCATCAGGGAGGGCCCAGTGCCAACTCTTAATTAAAAAAGGTTGCTCCTTCATGGCTTAATTTTCTCCAAAGGAATAATTTCCTTTTTTGTGACTAGTGACTGCTAGCCGTATAACACAATTGAATAGAAACAAACCCAGATTTCATTCCTCAGAATATTGGGTCACTTTTTACACCTGTGATATTTTGAAAATTTTAATCACTTTTTATCCTTGTGTCCTTTGGGGTAGAGCTCAGTATACTTGTAGGGTAAATGAAGATAGCTCAGGCTTTTGAGCTGTTGGCCTCTGTGGCTATCACCTGCAGCCTTGAATGCAGGAGGCGCTTGGTCTTGTGGATCGTGTACGCATGCTGGAAAGTGGACCCCTGGAGTATGGTGTGGGCATGCGTAAATGAGCACCTGAGCCTGGAGGCTGAGTGTAAAAGGGCGGGGCACAGAGGACGGATGGAGTGCAGCAGAGGATGTCCGGCAGAGTGCAGTAGAGAATGGTGGGCGCTGCCGGAGAACAGCTATGAGAGGAGAAAGCACATGGAGATTTACAGGGGGCCACTAATTGCTTACTATCTCTCTGCTGCCCTTGTTTCCCTTAACCTGTGGCGATAATGTCACAGGCTCCAAGATTCTCTTTTAAGCTGCCTGAACCAACAATGAACCTACTGAACCCAGAGTGGTTACAGAACACTGGTGCTTCTGTGAAGTTTTGGAATTTTAGTATTAATGTAGGAAACTAGCCAGCTTGAGGTAGTGAGAGTGATATAGAGAGAGATGATTCAGCTTGGTGAAGAATCAAAGATGAACATACTGCATTGTTGGTGTCCCACAGCTCACTTCTGACAAGTGTATTGGTAGGTTTTCCCATACTAGCAGCAGGGTGTCTGTGTAGCTGGTGGCGTCCTGGACCTCAGCTCCAGGTTGTGTGGGTATGTGTGTGGATAGGCCTTTCTATACCAGCAAGCAATTCTGAGAAACCAACAAGTTGTCCAAGAAGTCAGCTCAATTCTGATACCATCTATCAGGTTAACATGGGTTAAGAGGTCCATCTCATTTCCCAGCCCCTACTTTAAATGATGGCCATAAGCCAGAGACTAGCCTCATGTAATTACCTGGGCTTCTGACAAACTAGCTACAGATAGGAGATTCCCACGGTGACCTTCTCAGACTTCAGGTGCACATTGTAAAGCCAGATTATTATCTGTGATTCTGACCAACTGGCTATAAATCAGGTTCCCAGGACACCCTCCTCAGGTTTGATTAATTTGCTTAGAACAACTCATAGGATACAACTCATAGGATTCAGGAAACTATTCTCTAACTAGATCACTGATTGATTACAAAAGTAATAACTCTTGAATAGCAAGATGGAAAAGATGCACAGAGCAAGGTATGGAGGAAAGGTGTGGAGCTTTCTCCAGGCACGAAATCCTCCTCCAGATCTTCACATGTTCACCATTCTGGACACTCTTTGAAGTCTCCATCTCTTGGGTTATTTTCAGAGGCTTCATTACATTCAGAGGTATGATTGATTAAATCATTAGCTGTTGGCAACCGAACTTACTCTCTATCCTTTTTTCCTCTTGAGAGGTTGAGTTAGGGGTGGTAGAAATGGAAGTTTCAGCCCATATAGGGTTCCCCTGGCAATAATCCCCATCCTGAGGTGCTTCCCCAAAAGTTACCTCTGTTGGCAACCGAACTTACTTTCTATCCTTTTTTTCTCTTGAGAGGTTGAGTTAGGGGTGGTAGAAATGGAAGTTTCAACCCATATAGGGTTCCCCTGGCAATAATCCCCATCCTGAGGTGCTTCCCCAAAAGTTACCTCAGTCACATAGGAAGAGAAACCTTTACTACTCTCAATGCTTAGGAAATTCCAAGGGTTGTGGGAACAGAGCCAGGAGTTGTGGATGAAGACCAAATATAAGAACTATAAATCACAATATTACAACATACAATTCACTTTTTACATATCTTACATGAATGGGTCACTTTAAATGTGTGGTATTATTTTACATATATAAACAGAATGGAAGATTTTTTTTTTCAGTTACATGGTATCAGTGCATTTCTAAAAACTTTCTAAGAAAAACTTGTTTTCAGTATAATTTTATTAAGATATATTAGTATGATCAAAGAATTTAGAAACAAACTTTTTGCTAGGGGCTAAAGATCATTATCAGTGGGTAAAAGCTCCTGTTTGGGTCACATAACTGTCCTCATCACTTTCCTGCCTATTGGAATTGACACTTTTTTAGTCATACTGGATATGTGGTAAGCCTGTCAATAACAGCTAGTATTGCAAGTGAGGGACTTGTAGATTCCAGGTTTAATTGTTTATTTAAATATATCTTATATGCCATATTACTATAATTGTGTTATATATGGATGATAAGACAGAACCCAGTAGTTTGAACTTGAGATTTGACATCATTTGTACTCACTAATATCCACAGAAATAACTTAATTTTTTCCCTCTTACTCTAAACCTTGGTGGTTAAAGCTTTGAAGTGTATTTCATTAAAGAAGGTTAAGCCAAAAAGATAAGCCATAGCTGTTTTGGAGAATTCTGGGCCTGTGCAAGTCAGAACTTGCTCATTTGGGAGATGTTAAAAAATGCTCAAATTGGGAAGGGGTGAAGACCGTGGTTTTAAGGATGTTTTAGAGCCAGGATACCCCTGAGGCCGCCTGATGGAATAGAAAGCTGGAGCTGTGTTTCAATCTCGACTGCCCATTGCTAGCTGATGAACTCCAGCAGATCTCTTCATCCCTGTTACTATACTGTCTCATCATCTGTAACCTGAGGAAAATAATGAAACTGATTCACAGTGCTGTGCAGAGCAACACAATGATGTTTGTAGAACATCATCCTTCAGTATTTGTCATGGCTGTTAACAATGTGAGATGTATGGTCCCTGAGGTAAAAGCTTTACTTCAAATGTTTCTATTTCATATTATGATTTAATATTAAACATTGTTGTCTTTCCCAAATTCATGTTTTTAAAACTGTGTCTCACTATCTAGAGGAGATTCTTTTCAGTGGATAGATGATGGTGAACCAGTTCCTAGGCTGGTGGGGCTTTGGGTCCAGAGATGTTTTAAGCTTTTCTAGTAGCAGTAACCTAATCCTTCACCACTGATAGTCAAGGTACTTGCTAGATGTCATCTACAAGACACATGGTGGACATCATCTACAACCACCTTGGGCATGGGTATAAATGGCAGCCATCTTATTCCATACCTGTTTTTTGTTTGTTTGTTTTTTTAAGTTTTACTTATTTATGCTTACAGAACTGGGGTACAGGCCAGAGGTGTGGTGGGTGAGAGGATTCACCAGAGACAGAGTGGAGAGCAGAACAGTCAAGTGTACTGAAACACACTGCTGAGGGGAGCAGCGGGCGGGTCTGGAGAGGTCTGCCTTGCCATGTAGGTCAGCTCCCTGGCTGGGGATTGAACTTGTGCTGCAGTGGCTTTTGAGAACTTCATAGTGTGCCACTAGGGAGAGTCCACCATCCCTGTTCTTTTAATGGTATTTCCAAATACCAAAGCTTACCTGAGTGTTTTATATCTCTTTAGTGACTCACTGGTGCCATTTTCCTTTTGTTTTCATTTTTTCTGTAAGCTCTTTTATTTTTTTCTAAGCTCTCAAAATTACAGCACTGAAATTCAGGGAAGAGCTTCTCAGTTGAAGAGAAACTTGCCCCATGATGGACATTGCCTTGTCCCGTTCACCTGTGATGTTTC
Organism: Condylura cristata; assembly: GCF_000260355.1. Taxonomy (NCBI): domain Eukaryota; kingdom Metazoa; phylum Chordata; class Mammalia; order Eulipotyphla; family Talpidae; genus Condylura; species Condylura cristata. The sequence continues at coordinate 43,239,202 of NW_004567105.1, forward strand.
CACCCAGTGGCACTGACTACAGATCCTCGTGAGAGGGGAGTGGGACATTCTTCACAAAGTCATTATTATGCCAAATATTTGCAGAAGAAAGGGTTAGATACATATAGGTTCTTAGATGAAAAACACTGTCTTTGTTCTGTAATTCCCATTGCTTTAACTCTGTTAAAATGAAGCCTCGCTTCCCCCATTATCATGGGTTGGGCTATACTTTTACGAATGAATTTATCTGGTGAACTCATCAGGTTGTCTCCCAGCCAGTGTTTTACGTGCTCATTTAATCTCTGGAGCTAGGGAAATGAAGACTACTTGTCCACACACTTACATTTTCACTCACTCACTCCCTTTTTTTCAGTGTCAGATTTTCATCTGTAGAATAGTAGAGAGTTGTTGGACTCTGCAGTCTGCTCTGTATTGCTTCAAAACCAAAACAACCAAATGTAACCAAGTTAAAGAAAACCTATATTCAAATAATGTAATGCTATAAATTTAGAAAAATACCCTCTGAAATAACATTAAATGGTTTTCTGACAAACAAAACACTTTGTGCTGTTCTTTACTAAGCTTTTTTTTTTGGTACATTTAAAACGTTTGAATGGGTATGCTGTTCACACAGGCTCAGAGGTAATGTGCAGTGAAAGTCTTGTTCTTGCCTCCTTCCTTCATCTTCCCAGCTCCCACCATACCCGTGCCCCAACATAAGTTAGTGTTTTCTGTAGCTTTCTAGAGTTTGCTATGTGTAAGTGCATGCAACTTGTATGTTTTTTCTTTGTTAACATAAGATAGTGTATACATGTGTTTCACCCTTAGTTGCTGCTGTTAAACAGTAGATCAGAGTTAGCACAGAGAGCTTCATTCCTCGTGCATCTGCGGACTAGCCTTTATGTGGCTTTGCTGTCATTTATAAGCCAGCCCCACAGTGATGAACATTTGGTTGTTTTCCATTTGGGGAGTATTAAAAGCGTCATGGTAGTAAATAACCTTGGACCTATGGCATGTGGCATATGTGTTTAATTTCCAGTTGGGTGGTGCTTTGTGGAAGTTACGTATATTTTCAATTTGAAAAGTTATTGCAAAATTCTCCTCTTTCAGGATTGTACCTAGTTAATTTCTCACCAACATTTGATGAAAGCACCTTTCCTGCATCATGCCTGCAATATATATCTTAAATGTGATTTTAATTTGCATTTACCTTATTTGACTGAAGTTGAATATTTCTTCATATATATATATATATATATATATATATATATATATATATATATATATATTTTAAGATTTCTTTATTTAGGGCCCTCCCTGGTGGTGCAGTGAGTTAAAGCACGGCACTAAGAAGCTAAAGCCACTTCAGCATGAGTTCAATCCCCGCCCCAGAGGTGACCTACATGGTGTGGCAGACCTCCCCAGACCCACCCGCTGCTCCCCTCAGCAATGTACTTCATCGATCTGCCTGTTCTGCTCCCCACTGTCTCTGGTGAATCCTCTCACCCCCACACCTCTGGCTTGTACTCCAGAGGTGGAAGAGCAGCAGGCAGGCCAGGAGAGGTCTGCTGTGCCATGTGGGTCAGATGCTCCCTGGCTGGGAATCGAACTCGTGCTGCAGTGGCTTCTGAGAGCTTCATAGTGTGGTGCCTTAACCCAGTGTACCATCAGAGAGAGCCTATTTGTTCACACATATATATATTTTTAAAAGATTTATTTATTTATTTATGCATACAGAGCTGGGGTACAGGCCAGAGGTGCAGGGGTGGTAAAAGGATTCACCAGAGACAGAGTGGGGAGCAGAATAGGCAGATCGATGAAATACACTGCTGAGGGGAGCAGTGGGCTGGCCAGGGGTGGTCTGCTGCGCCATGTGGTCACCTCCAGGGCAGGCGGGGATCAAACTCATGTGGAAGTGGCTTTAGCTTCTCAGCGCTGTGCTTTAACCTGCTGTCCACCAGGGAGGGCCCTATTTCTTCATATATTTAAGAGGCATTTGCACTACCATTCATTTATGAGAACTGCTTATATCTTTAGACCTTTTTCTGAGGGGTTGCATTGCTATGACCATTTTTAAGAAGCACCAGGCCTTGTGATTTGTGATGAGTTGTAAATATCTTTCTCAGTTTTGGATTAGTTTTAGTTTTTTTTTACTTTGATTTTCTTTTTTCTGTCCTATAGAAGTTACTGATTTTTATTAGTTGAACTTACCAGTCTTTCATCTTGTGGTTTTGTATTTTGAGTTATCATTAGAAAGAACCTCCCTCATTCTAATGTCTTATCTTATTTCCTAGGTTTCCTCCTAATACTTTATTAGCTTCTTTTTGCACACTTACATCTTGGATCCATTTTGGGATTTAGCCTGTCTTGCAAAATAAGAATCAACTTAATACTGTTATTTCTTTAAGCGGTATACCCTGTTATCTCCAGGTCAGTTAATGAATGAATGGTCTTAATCTTTCTTCTTAAAATGTTTTTTAAGATCCAAAAAGCTGACAGCTCTTGCTGAAGCCTTACAGAAAGTATCTCTGACAAAGTCACAGCTGGGATTAGAACTGGAAGAACTGGAAGCAGCAGCACTTCTTGTCCAAGAGGAAGAAGCTGCATCAAAAGCAGCCCATTCTGTTCCCAGGCAGTCAACATCTACCTCCAGTTCTGAGGCAAGTGATTCTGAAGAAACAGACAGCACTGAATCGTCGGAGACCCAAGTGTCAGATTCGGAACAAGAGGATCTTGAAAATACTGAATCAGAGACAGTGAATTCCTTTCCAGGTCCCACCAGTGAGGGAAATAGTGCACTACTTATTAATGCTGGTGAGGGAAGCAGAAACCCAGCCCTCCTAACGTCTGATGTCACTCAGGGAAAGCCAGGCTCATCTTCCTTGGCTCTTCACAGGGCTAGGCCTCTGATAGAGGAGCTTGGAGAAGAGCTGCAAACTAAAATTCAGATTTCTGAACCTGCCCCTGGAAACTGCAGTGGTCTCCAGGATAGAGATGACAGGGAGACCCCGAGTGACTGACTAGTGATGTTATTCATTGATGAGAAGTATGTCAGGTTTGGCTTTTATTTACTGAATAGAATTTATTTACACATTATGTTTTTTTCTTATAAGGCTATACAGTATTGCTTTTCAATGAACTGATGTTTATGCCTGTTGAGTTCCTGGTTGCAATTTAAAAATAAATGACTAACATATTTTTACTGAAGTGTAATAAATATTTGATAAAGAAGATAACAATTCTGCCCAAATCTCTAGAATATAGTGCCTATTAATATAGGTAGTAGCTTTACTGAGGTATACATAACATATAAATACATGTATTTAAAGTGTACAACATGGTAAGTGCTGACACACATACATGTATATATGCCAAATGAAGCCATCACTTCCAATTAAGATGCTGTACTTACCCATCATGTGCAGCATCCACTTTCCCCTTTGTTAGACCCCCACCATACTCCCATTTCCCCGGCAAGCATCTGTCTGCCTTCCATCATCACTATACATTAGTAAGCAGTTCCCAATTTAGTATAAATTGGATCATGTACAATGCACTCTGTTTTTTAAATCTAATCTCGGGTTTATTTCACTCAGTGTAGCTACTTTGAGATTCATCAATGTGGTAACATTGATCTATTTTTTTCTTTCCTTTGCTGAGTAGTGTTTCATTGAATAGATTTATCCATTCACTTATGGATGGACATTTGGGTTGTTTCCAGTTTTCTGACTGTTACAAATAAACACTGTGTGCAAATCTTTGTGTGGACATATGCTTTTATTTCTCTTAAATACTTCAGAGTGGAATGACTAAGCCTTATATCAGGCCAATGTTTAACAGTTTAGGAAACTGCCTATCTAGTTCCCAAAGCACCTGTATCATTTCACATTCCTGCAGTCAAGTGTGAGAGTTCTGGTACTTTACATCAGTTTTTAATTTTTTTTTTTTTTACCATTTATATAGTAGTATCTCATTGTCATTTTAATGCGCATTTTTTTAAAAAGATTTATTTATTTATTCATACAGAACTGGGGTACAGGCCAGAGATGTGGAGGGTGAGAGGATTCACCAGAGAGAGAGAGGGAAGCAGAACAGACAGATTGACGAAGTACACTGCTGAGGGGAGCAGCAGGCAGGTCAGGAGAGGTCTGCCACGCCATGTGGTCTCCTCCGGGGCAGGCGGCAGGCGGGAATCGAACTCATACGGAAGTGGCTTCAGATTCTCAGCGCTGCGCTTCAACCCGCTGCGCCACCAGGGAGGGCCCTTAATGTGCATTTTTAAAGTCTTCTTTTATTGAGCATCTTTTTATGGGCTTGTCAGCCATATTTGGTCAAATGTCTGTTCAAATTTCTTGACAGTTTTTTTTTCTTTAAACTGGATTGATTTCTTATATTTAGTTTTGAGAATTCTTTGTCAATTCTGTATACAAGTCCTCACCATGAGTTATCTCGTCATGCCTGGTAATCTTTGCTCAAATGTGAAACACTGACATTTGTTGAGTAATGAATATGATATATATATATTTAAAATTAATTTATTTATGCATAAAAGAACTGGGGTACAGGCCAGAGGTGCAGGGGGGTAAGAGGATTCACCAGAGACCAGAGGGACCAGAACAGGCAGATCAAGTGAAATACACTGCGTGAGGGGAGCACGGGGAGGGTCAGGAGAGGTCTGCCATGCCATGTGGGTCAGCTCCCTGGCCAGGGATTGAGCTGGGGCTGCAGTGGCTGTAGATAGCTACACAGTGCTGCACTATAACCTATTGCACCACCAGGGAGGGCCCATGATATGTATTCTTATAAATATCTTTAGCTTTGCTTTGGGGTATACTTGGAAATAGTTTGATCCTTGTGGGTCTTGTTTTTATAATTTGTTAGCAGGTCTGGACCAGTGCTAATTGTAGGGTAGACTATTTCCCAATACTAAAGATGTTCTGGCCTTGTGAATGAGTTTTCCAGTCTGCTGTTGGGAGTGGGCACTTGTGGGTGCTGTGTGCTGTTCCCTCCAGTCCTTTCGGATGGTTGCTGTCATCAGTAAGTACTCTCTTGAATATTAGAGGGCAGTTTTCTCCAGATAACTGGCATTCTCCGCAGCTCCCTTCTCTTGGTTCTATGTCCTGTGAACTCTAGCTCTCCTGAGCTCCCGAGTTTGGGTTCTAATGAGGTTGTCCTCTATACAGCCCGGGCAGTCTTTTAAGGTAGCCGCAAGGCAACCACATGACTTGCTGTTTGCTTCCCATCCCTCAGCATCACTGTCTCGTTGCCAGCATCTTGGAAATCATTGTTTCATGTTTTATGTCTGTTTTTCCTTTTTTGATTATGGCCAAGTAAAACCGGTCCCTATTATTCTATCTTAAATTAGAAGCATAAGTCTCCACTAAGATTCTAACTGTGTATTTTCCCACTTGAGTGTAAGCTCCTAAGGAGCAGACTCAATGAATCACCAGAGCCCATCTTCTCAGTGCTCCCTATGTATTGAATGAATGAGCAAATGAAATAAACCAATTTATTTTGGGGTTGGAAATGAAATCTGATAGGTATTCATCTCAGTAGCATCTTTTTTTTTTTTAAGATTTATTTATTTATTCATACAGAATTGGAGTACAGGCCAGAGATGCGGAGGGTAAAAGGATTCACCAGGGACAGAGTGGGGAGCAGAACAGGCAAATTGATGAAGTACACTGCTGAGGGGAGCAGCGGGCAGGTCAGGAGAGGTCTGCTGCGCCATGTGGATCTCCTCCGGGGCAGGCGGGAATCGAACTCATGCGGAAGTGGCTTTAGCTTCTTCGTGCAGTGCTTTAACCTGCTGCGCCACCAGGGAGGACCATCAGTAGCATCTTTTAAAAAAAATTTTCCAGAAAAGGTATGAGCCCTTTTACTCTGGTTTTATATATTGGGAGTATTTATGTTTCCAGTATAGATTCCACGTTGTACTAATAGGATAACTGGGGTGGCTGTGCCATTTGACACGCATGTTAGTTCTTGAACATTCTGAACAGCTTTGTCAGAAGATTTTCAAGACTTTTCTCAGGCTCCCTTGAGAGCTTTCCAAATCCTTGTAACCACTGAGAATATATTTTCTCCTCAGTACACATTATCTGCAGCCAGCTTGAAATGTATCCTGTTACTCCTGTACTTACTTTTACTAATGTTGTCTAAAAGTTTAAAGCAATGGTAATTCTTCCTTGCACCAACTTCTATCCTTCCTTAAGAATCTTGACAGGATCTACTTCTATGTGACTTGTCCTGGATAGAAAAACCTTTTATTCTCTCTCTCAAAGAATGAGTAAACATGATCCTTCCTGGATATCCTCAAAGCAAAGATGCTCACTCAACAATTCTCATAAGACCTAAAGATGGAGGAGTGAGCACCTGAAGTTTAAACTCCGTATCTACAGTGTTTCTTTTCCCCTTTGTTCACAGGGTATTACAGCTTTCTTATATCATATTACTCTGGATTTATTGATGGTAGGCTAAGAACACTACCATGTCTAACAAAACATAGTCAAAGTTGCTGCCTTTATGTTTTTTTTTTTACAACGGACAATCTACTAGACATCTCTAGGGGTCTTCTGAGTTTCCTGAGAACTCTGGAGGATGGGGGAAGAAAGACAAGTTGGGAAAACTTAGTGGGAGGAGCCCACACCTTGGGCTTGATAAGAGGAAGAATGGAGTGTGACTGGCCTGTAAGGGAGTGACAACAAACTCCAGCCTTTCTCTTTATTGTGAATACAAGAATAGAACAGCTTTTCTTCTATTTCTCACAGGACTACAAGCCAGTGTGTCTTGAAATATTTTATAAACTGGAAAGTATTAAACCACCATGAGGGTTTATTATTATTGTCTGCTTCCCAGAGCTGAATAGCACGCTGTATTCAACTACCTGACAACAGGTCGCTGGGGGAACTGGCACTGTGAAAATGAATCAGCCCTGTTAATCGCTTCGGAGGCATGCACGTGGTAAAAGTCTACACAGTTCAGCAGATTAGATAGAAATATTAATTATATCAATGAATCACAGCACTGCCTCATCTTCTGGGTTTGCATTAGCACTGACCTATTTTTCTCTGTTCTGTCTTCCCATTATCCTTGAAGAATAGCGCAGGGGGGCATGATGGGTTTTCGGTGGCAGTAACTATGCCAATATCATCTTTCACTGGCACGGGATTAATTTACAAATGAGACAGGGCTGCTCCCTACCACATTCTAAATTGGTTGAACAGCTGGGGGGCGGTTATCACACCTGCTAGTAAAATATTCACTTTGGTTGTATGGTTCAAATTCTGGTATCAAGAATGGAGGGAAGAACACGAGAGTCAAGTTCCTGCATATCTGTTTTGTTATAAAAAGATTATGTTACATATTGTAACTAGTAATTGACCCATGTAGTAAAAACCAAAAAAACAGACACCTCTGAAAGAAACTAGTTAAAGACATAGAGATGAAAGTACTATTAAAAAATATACCAGATCTGGGCCCTTCCTGGTGGCGTAGCGGGTTAAAGCACAGCACTGAGAATCTAAAGCCACTTCCGCATGAGTTTGATTCCCGCCTGCCCCGGAGGTGACCACATGGCGCTGCAGACCTCTCCTGACCCACCCGCTGCTCCCCTCAGCAGTGTACTTCGTCGATCTGCCTGTTCTGTTCCCCGCTCTGTCTCTGGTGAAGCCTCTCGCTGCCCCTGAGCCTCTGGCCTGTACCCCAGTTCTGTATGCACAAATAAATTAAATATATATATATATACCAGATCTTCAGAATGTAGTCTAAAATCTTTAAAGATGCAGAAATTCACTATACAAAGTGATCTGTCACATGATGTCATTGTCTTTCAGGTAAATTGAAGTAAAACTTCATTAACACCAACCTCTGACTGGCTAGGCAGCTCCACTAAAGCAAATCAAAGATTGCATATATTTCATTCACATCATTCCATCTGAAGCCCCAGTGGGATTTTGTTTGGAATCTGGTCCCTTTCCCGCTTTTTTTTTTCTTTCTTGGCGTGTGTTATATATAGTTTCAATCCATACCAAATGAAAGAAGCATTGATTAGACTTGATTTAAGGCAGCAAGTGATAAATGCAGCTGAAAATTGATTCATGCCCCTCGAGTGACTGGGGCACAGCCATCCACAGTTGACACAACTCAAAGCTGGAGAAAACAAACACGGAAACATGTGTCAAGCAGATAAATGACTTTGCTGTTTTGAGCTCTCTATGGAGGGCATTTGTTTCCTAGATAAGGAAGACTGCTCTCAAAAGTCATGAAAAGATAAACTAGAGGAAAAGGATGAATGTAGAATTGGATGCCTGAGCTCTTGGGAAAAAAAAAAAAAACAGAAAGGGTTTACCTCCTGGAGGAGTGGAGAGGCTCAGACCTGCTCTCCTCCACCTCAGACAAGCTGGAAACCTCGGCCTAGTGGAGATTGTGTACTGAAGGCTCTGTCCCTGATATTTTAAGTGTTCACTGTGAAATGCTCTTGGCATGTGAGCTATTTCCAGGGAGACATTCCCCAAATGCTCAGCTCAAGTGAGCATTTAGGGGAAGCAGCAGCTGAGAGGCTGAGAGCCCCACTTACCATCACCTGGCCCGTAGTGTTGGATAGTGCCTGCAGCTTGACCATCTGCCCAGGCATGCCCTGAAAACAACCCAGGACCTCTCTAGGACCTCACTCCCAGTCTGTAGTGAAATTTTTACTGTGTTTGTTTCCTAAACATGCCAGGTGTTTTCCCACCTCCACAAGTTTGCCTGTTAGCTTATATAGGTGCACACGTCACGTTCTTCAAGTCCCCATTCAAAATCCTATCTCCTCCAGAAGGTACCTTGCACACTTTCAGGCTAGAAGTAGTTTCTCTACATGGATAGCCACTGAATCCAGGCAGGTCCTGCTGAAAAGAGTCTTGAATCCCTGAAAGCTGGAGGGATCGCAGCTGGGAAGAGATTCCTAGCAGGCTATTCCTTAGTGTGGGTTCTAGGATTCAGGTTACAGATTGGTGTAAAATTCAAATAAGAAACAGCAACTAAAAATAGGATACAGAAGAACAGAGAAACACTGAAAGAAGGCTGCCACAGTCTAATTTACATATATGACTATCAAAACCATCCTCCATAAATGCATATTTGACATCAAAAAAGCAAAAGGACATTTCAGTGTACAAGTCAGTCCTCTAAATTGGACACATTTCACTTCAGGAAAAGCCTTCACCTGAGAACCATAGTAACCTTTCAGTATCTCTGTTTCCATTTTTTTCTGTGTATATGGATACAAATACATACCTACTTATACAAATATGTGCCCATGGAATTTTTAAAAGAATCATGTACTACATAAATTTTATATCACCTTTTCTCTTTTAACATGAGATCATGAGTAGTTCCCATGTCATTGACTAACTTCCCAGAAAAGGCCTTTCCAGAGCTTGGTTGGTGTCACTTCAATGGAAGAATGTTAATGACAGCCGTCTCTCCTTAAGCCATTGTGCTAAAACTTGTCTTTCCTAAGCTTGTCAGGCTGGGCGGGGCTGGTCTTCACTTCCAGAGTCACAGCCCCTGGTGGAAGAGCTCTGGGCATGTTGAGACCATATTGGCTCTGCTCTTACCTGTGGGCTCAGCGTTGAACTTGACCCAGGGGCAGGCTGTGGGCCCTACTGGCCTGGAAAACCTTAGTAATCCAGGGGTCCTTATTCTGGTGGCACACTTGGACTACCTACGAAACTAAATAAAAACACCCAGCCTTTCCTTTAGACAACAGGATCCCAAACTCTGTGTGTGTTTAAACAGGCAAAACTGGGGTAATCATATTTGTGTTCCCAGAAATCGGAATTGGTAGCTGCAGAGAGGATCAAGCCCTGGGCAGCAGATGTGCAGGGTGAGAAATGCCTCGGGAAAGTGACTTTTGCAACCTTAACTAGGAAGGAAAAATATGAGTTAGATCTATATAGTAGAGAAAAGATACAGAGGGGAGAGTAAAGACAGCTGGTTGTGGAAAAGAAGTGCAAAGGGAAGAGATAAATGGGTTTAAGTCACGTTACTCTCTCAAGGGAAAATTCAGACATTTCTGCCTTCAGATCCCAAGTAGCCTTGAGCCCATACACCATGCTTTCATCCACCCTAGTTCCATTAAACTTTACCCTATACCTGTGCTTGCTCTTGGAGTCTAGAGGACACCTATTTCCCTGATAGTTGATGAAATCAGAAGCCTTTTGTATAATAGGAAACATGACAGCTATTTCTAATAGTAAGAAGTTATATTAGTTCATGAACTGAGAAGTCCAGCAGTGGACTGGCTTCAGGAGAGGCTGCACTCAGCAGAGAACACATGTGGCTTAAACTCCATTTATATGCTTTCTTTTGCACCCTGTTTTCCATGACCAGCTGGTGTTTTCATTCTCTGCTCTACCATCCTCAACGCTGATATCATTCCAATTTGGATAACTCTTGTTTCCCAAGAAAGCTGTCATCAGCACCTGCATCTTCCTACTTTCTTGTTAACATTCATCAGAAATTACCTGTTTTCCAGCACCCCTGGCAAATGTTACCAGACTCACTGTAACTGAATCTGTTTAGGTAAACTGAATCATTCATGGTTGGCCAATGACATAGAATATGCTCATTGGCATTGTCTCAGGATGTAGGTACCCCTGGAACTGGGTAAAGTCATGGGCCTTTGGGGAATGGGAAGGGAGGATAAAAGTGGACAGGTAACTGATAAACGTCTGCCACCCATTTTAGCAAGCCCCCCAGGGGTAGCTACATGACTGAGGGGCTCAGCTTCCCAAGAAACACTGCTTAAGGGGAAGCTTACAGCTTTCAGCTGACATGCCTTTGTTTCCTGACCCATCTCAGTGTTTGTACAGGAGGCAACACTCTCACCAGACCACTCCCAGAGACTGGCTGGCACTCCTGCTAGAGCTGAGCCATGCAGGCCCATGAGGGGCTTCTCTGAAAGGCAGCCTTTGCTCTGGACTCCTGACGGCTCTCCAAGACTTTCTCAGACTGCACAGGAAGGATGGTTTTCCCCACCCAACATTCCCTCCCTCTCCAAGGGTGAACCCCTATTTTCCTTGAGATCTAGTCCTTCTTCCCTTGCTCCTATTTCCTCTCTTTATCCTTCGCAGAGGTTGCACTTCTCATTCTCTATTTGCTCCTGCTTCTAGGACTCACTCAGCACACCCTAGTTATCTGAGGCCTGAGAGGGCTCTGACATTCACAAGGGGCTCAGCTCCAACAGACTTTGCTTCACTAGTGCCTGTGGACTTGAGAAACCAGGGTTGGAGACTGAGTAGCTTGCCTGATTCACCCACACAAGGAGAGGCAGCCCCAAATTCCAAGTCCCGTCTTCCCTCCTCTGAAGCCTGGTTTTTGCCCCTGCAAGAGGGGACCTAATCATTGAAGGTCACCTGGACCCCGGCAGAGAGAGGGGAGGAGAGGGTGAATTCCAGCATGTGTGCAGCCCCGTGGGACTTTTCTTGAATCGTTTAGGCCTGAGGAATCAGGAATGGGGGTTGCAGGATGGGCAGAGGTGGTCATTGCCTTACTGCGCAGATTGAGGAACCACTGCCACATGGCACATGGGACTTGACAGGTGACACGTCTACAGGAGTGGCATCCTGTGCACAGAGATCGCCCTGGCTTGGCGTTTAAAAAGCAAGCGAAGCCTTAGCTGAAGAGCGCCTGGCGAGGCGGCTCAGCCCCCGCGGCCGTCGGGATTGTCCCCGGGCCTGTCGCGCGGAGCCCCGCGGAGTGAGAGCGCCGCTTTTCCCTTGGCGGGTGGGGCGGAGCAGGGAGGAGGCTCGCTCTGTTATGCGAGCCCACCCCCTTTAATCGGCCGCATTGTCCATTGACGTGTCTAATTATGTGTTTTACAACCGGAGAACTCCCCCCAGAGCAGCGGGGCCCTTCTGGCGGAAAGAGAAGGCTGATTGCTCCATCTGTTCCGCGGGCCCGACGGGAGGCGGCGGGCGCGGCGGGCGCGGCGGGCGGGGCGGCGCAGTGTGCGTGTGCGGGGGAGGGGGCTCGAGCGCAGGTGCCTGGAGAAAGGGGATCCCAGTGGCAGGTGCAGATGCCACACTCGCCGCGGCTGAGTATATGTTTAATTACAGCCAACCGAGGGGGCTGTTTTATTTAAGAGTCACAGGAAGCAGGTTCAGATCGAGTTCTGAGGCAGCTCAAGAAGGGAGCAGGCTGGAAGCTACCAGGGAGGGGAGACACCTGCGTCTTTAATTGGGGGTGGCAGGCACAGAATTTCCTGATACGTAGAAGTAATCACCTGGATTACAGGAGGCTTTTAAAGGGAAGCGAGAAACCATTCTTACCCCCCCACCCCTAAGTTGATGAAATTGTTGTTTGGTGCCAAGCAGATCTCTACATCACGAGCGTGTTTCACCCCACCCTCTCCCCCAGTAACTCCCTTGGGTCCATGAGGATTTCCCTGGCTCCGGGTCTCACTGACCAAACCCCTGGAGAGAAAAGCACGGAGAAGACCATCCGAAACAGACTTTTCATGGAACCAAATACCAAAATCGGTTTTCTTGTGCCTAACCTTCTATAGTTTGCAAAGTGCCTTCTTCTGCCTAATCTTCTATGGGGGTAAGCAGGAGTTTACCCATGTTAAAGTGAGTACCCTGGAGATGCTCAGCCTTTCTCTGGACAAGCACATGATGTGTGTGTGTGGTGGAGAGGGAGGGAAGCAGGGGACACTTCTAGGACAATCTTTAAAGAAAGGAATTACAAGAATGGGTCATGAGGAGGGGGATGATTAGCAAGGAAGAGGCTTGTTAGCCAGCTATGACAGGAAACAACCCATAAAATGACCATATAAACTTGTGGATCCAGACTCAGCTTTGTGTCACATTAAAAAAAAAAAAAA
>NW_004567105.1:43252413-43270535 GCF_000260355.1 Condylura cristata
GAAGTCTTCTTGGAAGGAGTGAAGGGTGGGGGGTGGTAAAGGGGGAAGAAGCCAACATTATCGGGCTCAGCATCCAACCTTCCTGAAGCTAGTTCCACCCTACACCTTTAAGACCCAAGTCAGTACATTGCTTCTCCACCCCTTAAATTAATCTAGATAGGGTTTCTTTACCTGCCTCCTGATATATCCTGACCAATATAGGGGTTTCACCAGGTACCTTGGCATGTTAGGTGTCCCCTTGGCACCTACAGCCCTTGTGTAATTTTCAGTGACTTTTGGACTTAGAGCAACTTGTTTTGGCCAACAGGATGTTCACAAATACCATACAGGCACAATAGAACTTATCCGTCTTATCAGGGTTCTTAGAGCCCTTCTGTCACTGTAAGCTGGCCTGGTCTGGCTGCTAGATGGAAGAGCTGCAATGACCCACTAAACAAACCATCCCCAGCTGCTCTGGAGGCTGATGGCAGTCACAAGAACCACCACTGAACCCAGCCAATCGCTAGCCCACAGAATAGTAAGCTAAATAAATGACAAATATTTTAAAGCACTAAATTTTGGAGTGATTTTTTGAGGCAGCAAAGTAGAGAGGCAATAGGTGAAAATGGCATTGTGGAAGGCACTGATGAAGTGCTGCTTGTTACCTGGGGCTTGTTTTAGCTAAGACAGACAGAGGCTGTGATACTAAGCTATTGCTTGGGCTTAAACCAACCCCAACTTTAGACCATCAGTTTTAATTAAGCAGGGGTCCTGAGGCTTTGAATTCTGAGTCTTGGAAACTTCTAGTCACCTACAAGTCTATGCCTGGCACTGCCACTTGACTTGACCACCATTCACTCCTGTCATCACTGCCAACACAGACTTTTAGCCCTAGGATGAGGATGCCAGGTATCCATCCATCTGACAATTTACAGTTCCTCTTCATCATATCCTAAAACTCTAACAATAAGTGAAAGGCAATAGCAAGAGACAGTAGCCAAAACAAAGAGACACTCTACTCAAGAGGAGGGAATATTTGTACCCCATATATCTGATAAGGATTGGTATTGGAGATCTACAAAGAGCTTATAAATTCAATGAAAGGAAAACAAACAACCCAATCAAAAATTGGGCAAAAGAGCTAAACAGGCACTTCTCCAAAGAAGACATGCCGATGGCAAAACTGACATGAAAAATACTCATCATCACTTATCAGGGAAATGCAAATGAAAGCAAAGTGAGATATCACCTGTGAGAATGGCACATGTTAAAACAATAAAAATAAGCAACAAAACAACCCACCCAGAAATGAGTACTGGCCAAGGAGTGGAAAAAAAGAAATGCTCTTAGGTTAGTAGAAATGTAGACTAGCCCAGCCCCTATGGAAAGCTGTGTAGAGGTTCCTCAAAAGGCTAAACATAGATATACTTTATGACTCAGCAATTCTACTCCTAGATATTTATCCAAAGAGCACAAAACCATACTTTAAAAAGCAAACCTGCACTCCTTATATTTATTATGGCACTATTTGCAATAGTGTCCCAAAATAGATGAATTGATTAGCATGGTACACATACATGTGTATCAAATCAAAAAAAGATAAACTCATGCCATTTGTGGCAACATGGATGGAACTGGAATGGACTATTCCAAGTGAAGTGAGCCAGAAGGAGAAAGGTAAATACCAGAGACTTAATGTGTGGAATCAGTGAAACCAAACAAAGCATCAAAGACAAAGTATAAGACTGACCCTGAAAGCTGATCATGGATCTGAGACAACAGGAGGGAAGAGAATAAAGCGGGGAGGAGAGGACACTGGACCATGGTGGGGGACAATGGGTGCTTTCGAGATAGGAAAACTGTGGTGACCATACCCGAGGGAAGAAATCCAATAGAGGAAAAATAAACAAGGACTTAAAAAAAAAGTTTCCCCCAAATCAAAAGCCTAGCACCAAATGATTTCACTAGTGAGTGCTACCAAACCTTTGAAGATGAATATCTATTCTTTTCATATTATTTTAAAACGTTGAGGAAGAGGGGATGCTTCAAAATATATTTTGTGATCATAGACATTTTGTCTCATGCCTGGTCTTGTTTTGTATATATATTTTTTAAGACACAATGGATGATGGTGGAGGATTGTGGGGACTTTGGTGGTGGAAGACCACCTGAGGGGTTATCTTGACTGTATTGTCAAATAGTAACAAAGATATAAAATAATGACACTCCATTAATAATAATAAAAAAAAGGCAATGGGGACACCTACTATATACATAATGCTCACGGCAGCCATATTTTTCTTGTGCCAACTTCACTTAGAATACATTTATCCTACTAGGGTATTTGCTAGATGTAATTTACCATTTTCTCTTTATCTGGGATTGTTGATACCAAACATTAAAACACTAGTACTGATAACGATGACTCTTACTGAACCTGGCACCAGGCTTTGGACAAAGGTCTTTGGACAAAGGCCTGATCTTTAATCCTCTCTACAAATTTGGGAGACAGGTTCTGTCAGTTCCAGTTAACAGGTGAGAAAAATTGAGTCCCTCACCCAAGTGCACAGAGCTATGAATTGTTGACATGAAGCTACTACATTTGTTTTTATTTTAAAGGGAGATGCGTGCGCTAGAGGAATGAGAGGGCTTCGTAAAGGACACTACCTGAGGCTGGGTTTGTCTCAAACTTGCTGTGAACTTGGACATCTTTCTAAATTTCCTAAGGCCTTAGTTTTTTCATCTGTACATGGGCACAGTTATCTTTCAAGATGGCTAGGGGAGAGAATTAAACAAAAAATAAAAATCTAGCACAGATTGCACCCATAATTGTAGCTTAAGCCTTTTTACTTTTTCTTCCACCAAGAGACTAGACAATATTGATGTCTAAAAGAATGAAAAACTCCATGAGAATCTGGGTTTTACTTATTTTGTCTATGCTGTACACCCTGCCCCAGAACAGCATATGGTGCCTCTTAGATACTCACTACACATTTCTTTTAATGGTATTTTCTATTTCTTTGAGTCTTTTATTGCAAAGATGTGACTATCAGTGACTTCCTGTGCTATTTGGGTCCAGAAGGCAGAGGGGATCCAGGAGCAAAGTTTTGCAAAAAGGAGGGAAATGATCCACTCTTGTCTCTCTCTCTCTTTTAATATCTATTTATTTCTGCATACAGAACTGGGGGACAGGCCAGAGGTGCAGGGGCGGTGAGAGGATTCCAGAGACAGAGCGGGGAGTAGAACAGCCAGATTGACGAAGTACACTGCTGAGGGGAGCAGCAGACAGGTGAGGAGAGGTCTGCCACGCCATGTGGATCACCTCCGGGACGGGGATCGAACTCATGCGGAAGTGACTAAGTGACTTTAGCTTCTTTATGCTGTGCTTTAACCCACGGCGCCACCAGGAAGGGCCCCATTCTTGTCTCTTTTAAGAGCCTTCCAGGAGCCTAGTGACCTGTAATGATGATAAGAACTACTCCTTGGTTGCCTGCCTGCCTTCTTAGAATAGCTTGGGAATCACTGGAGAATATGGGTATTACATGGATTGTATGTAATCCGTTGTATGTATACTGGACATACCTCCACCCCGCCTCCTTTTCTTGCCCCCTTCCGGGCCTCCTCGCTCATCCCAGCCTCTGCCCAGGCGCTGCTATACCTCTGCACTCTGCACAGTGACCAGACTTAGAAAAGATTCTTCTTTGATGCCAAGTATCAGCAAGGCTCTCTGAGGGTGTGAATTATTCATCGAAAAATCCAGCACCCATCTGTCTTAGCCAGTGCTGCTGGCCTCTCTCTGGGTGCAAAGCAGCTCAGGGTACCTCCAAACTCAAGGTGTTCTCATAGTGAAGATGCAGCTGCCTGAGCCTTTTGCCTTAATTGGAGACATGAGGGACCCAAATAGGAGACTCTAAGTGTGTATTTGAAATCAATTTGCACCTTGAAGTGGCATGAAAAGTAAAGTCTAAGGGATGTTTGCTGTGAGGGGGCTTCTGGGGTGTCACTCTACTCAGTGGCCCCTAAAGCTGAGGTTAGTAATCTCCCTCTCACCCCCACTGAAGAGGTTAGGGTGTAAGTGC
This sequence comes from Condylura cristata, assembly GCF_000260355.1. Taxonomy (NCBI): domain Eukaryota; kingdom Metazoa; phylum Chordata; class Mammalia; order Eulipotyphla; family Talpidae; genus Condylura; species Condylura cristata. The sequence goes on from NW_004567105.1 coordinate 43,256,472, forward strand.
CTTTTCTGCAGAATAAGGGTCTTTTACTGTGGCCTCCCACAGCCTCTGAGAATCAGGGGCTGCCGGCCAGTTGGCCTGAGGGGGTGCACTGTGGGGTTCCCCAGAGCGGAGGCAGTAAGATTTCAGACACTTTGAAGAGAAGTGAAGTTGCCTCTGATGCCAACAACTTCTTGAAATCTCTGGAGGAAATAGGTGTGGCCACAGGGCCAGAGGGAGCAGTTACGTTGCTGGTTAGGAGTCTCTCAATTCTAAGAGTCAAAGCGGTCATTTTCCTCCATTAAGTTAATAAGAAGGGAATTATTTGTGTCTTTAGTGGCTTGCAACTGACTTCCAATTCAGCCTCTTGGGGGGAAAATTAGGGATGAATGAATCCCTGAGTGAAGAGTTTTCCAAGTACTACCAATTGTAAGATGCTTATTGGTCCTCGTTATTGTTTTTTTTAGAATGCACCCTCCATTATTACTATACCAAACACACATGCATATTAATATATATTATACATATTAGAGAATTTTTGGATTTTTGCTTTTGATCTCAGCTTTCTAAGAAGTCATTTCAAGAGTTCATGCAGAACTATAAGTCGTCCTCAGATATAATACATTTTTTTATTCCTATGCTTCTTCACCTCACCTCTGTCTCCCTGCTTGAGGGGTGGGTAGGAAGGCTTGCAACTCTGTGCATACCCCTGACTCTTGAAAGGAATCAGGGAGGGAAAAGTGTTCACATCTGTGGGTTCCTTGAGGCTATGGGGTCGCACAATGTCAATCCCATCACTTACACCAATGGCCATTTAATATAACCCTTCCTGCTGTAACTCAGGAAACAGGTAGCTCAAAAAAGTTCAGGAGTGATCAGGTATGGCACCCAAGTGCACCTGACTCACCTTCCACGAAACTTCTGGTCACCTGCCTTTCAAGTCCACGTCTGTTGGTGCTGGAGAGACAGTGTCAGGGGCCCCAGCAGCTGCCCTTGGGGTCCCAAGAGATCTGTCCTGCTAGAACGTGCCTACAGGAGCCCACGTGAGTGAGAACTCTGCTGAGGATACACCCGGCAGGTGTATGAGGTAGAAATCGCTCCACAGCACTGGCTTGAGGGCCTCTGCTCCTGATAACCTAGAGGGGAAGCAGGAGGGAGGCCCCTGCACTTGTGAGCGCCCAGAGCATGACCTAGTCCCCACCCCCTGCCTGAGTCTGTGTGCTCCATCCCGCATGCGAAGCTTCCACCATTGCTGGTGACAGCCCAAGTGGCACGCACAGCTGGTTTTTATGCGAGCAGAGCCCCAGGCACCTGGCACAGGGCAGCCCAGTATCACCAGTGCCTGCCCAGCCCTCCCTCAGTGAGGGGGCATCCATGCCCTCCCCCCATCTTTGTTAGAGGATCACTTTTTTGTTTTTAATGTTGAAGAACTGGCGTGTAGGCCAGTGGTGGCCTCGTTTTTTTTTTTTACATTTGAAAAGGATAAGTTTTTTAGGAAAAGGAGAAAGGAGGACAGAAAGCTGCTGTTTTTGAAGAGGTTTGTGAAAATTGTGAAAAGAAACACCTACATAATCACAGATGGGCAGTCTTGGGATGAAAACATCTCCATTTTTTTGTTTTCTTTCCACAATTGATTTCTATAACTTTATGGCATTATGGTCAGAAAGAGTACTTGGTATGATTTCAAGCTTCATAGTTTTATTGACAATTAAATGGTATCCACACATATGTTCTATTCTTGAAACTGTTCTGTGTGCACTTAAAAAAAATGTTGTGTGTAGTGGTTTTCAGATGGAATGTTCTGCAGATATCTATTAAGCCCATTTGAGCTAGCGCCTCATTTAAGGCTATTGTTTCCTTATTTGTAGTTAAGATAAGGCCACAAACTGAAAATTATTCTTTTTGCTTTCAGTAAGGAGCCTTATCCTGGGGTGCTTACTGCTGTTATGAAGAGGCGGTTCCTTAAGCTCTGGTCAGTGAGAACATTCAGCTGTCTCAGTTTTGGCCTTAAGGTGGAGAGGTCTTTTGACTATCACAGTCTCAGGCTGTGATAGCAGTCTCATCTGTGAGGAGACAAGGTATCTGACCTTGCCATGGTCTGGCTCCAACTGTTTTATATTGGGAGCCTCAGGCTCGAGCTAGGAATCATCACTTTGCACCCCTACTCCTGTAGTTCTCCAGTAATGCACCCTCTACTGGCCTGGGTGCCAACTCCATGCACCCCCTTCCTCTGCGCACCCCTTTCCTCCATGCAACTCCCTTCTAAAGCCCCCAGGATGGACAAGGGACCCTCAGTCAACAACAGCAGAGCTGCTGCACCTAGCCGCTGCCCTCCCTCCACAGCTGGTGCTGATGGAAAGTTGCTAAGTCTGCTGCTTGGAGTCCGCTGCTCGCTGGAGCGGAAAGTTCCTGCAGCGTGCTGCTGCCCTCAGTGGTAGCCACGACTACCTTGACCCCCTTCCCAAACAATAAAGAAAGTCAGTGATGGATGGGGTGACCAGATTCCCAGTACAACCTGTATAAAACCTTGCCATGTCTGCTCCTCGTGGCTCAGACTTTTGGGAGCTGTCCCCTGAGCCTGCTGGTGTGACAAATAAATCTCTCTTTCTCACCTCTCTGCTTCCTGATTTCTCTGGGAAGTTGCCGTCACAGTACTGACCCACTTACCCTGGCACACAGCTCGATTAAAGTTTTTCTTACCATTTTGCACTGGACTGTTGCTCCTGATATGTGCAGTAATGGCCTGTTTATTTTTCAGGAGTTGACTCTGTCCTGCTGCATTTTGGCTGTGACCCTAGGGCGAAAGCAAAGCACTTCACTTTGCTACAAAACTAATTTGACAACGCACAGAGTAAATCTCACATTTATAAAGATTTATTCATTTTGATTTTGCATGTTTTCTTTAAATAATAAAAAATAAACCGATACTTTTTATTTCTTCTCATCTCTAACATGGTTGCGAGAGACCCAGGAAATGTTGCCTTGTGTGCATGTGCATGTGCGTGTGTGTCTATCCTGACGCATAAAAAGTCCCTGCGTAAATGGTGGTGCGTTGATGGGAAGCCTGGGGGAGGTGTGAATGGGGTCTTCAGGCTTTGGGGGTTTCATTTTATTCAGGTTTTATTGGCTTTTCCCCATGACTTCAATAATAAGTTTGTCAGGGTTTGTGCTTAGGTAAAGATACCTTGACTCACCTACAAATCAGCACTTTTAAGTGAAAAACACTTGGGGCTTTGCCAAACCTGTAAAGAGATAAAGACAGAAGGCTCAGTGCCCTCTCCTGGCATTGGCTCTCTCAGGGGGTTCTTAGAGGTTCAGTCATCCCTCTACTCAGCAGAGTAATAGTCAAGGAGTGTTTTGTTTTTATTTTTAAGATTTATTTATTTATGAATGCAGAACTGGGGTACAGGCCAGAGGTGCAGGTGGGTGAAAGGATTCACCAGAGACAGAGTGAGGAACAGAACAGGCAGATTGACAAAGTACACTGCTGAGGGGAGCAGCAGCGGGTGGATCAGGAGAGGTCACCTCCCTGGCCGGGGATCAAACTTGTGCTCAAGTGGCTGCGGCTAGATTCCCGGTGCTGTGATTTAACCCGATGCGCCAGCAGGGAGGGCCCAGGAGTTGTATTTTATGCCTAAACTGGAGTGGAGGGAGGGGAAGAACAGATGGAAGTGAGCTTTGTCACCATCATCTGATCCGTGGCCTCCTGTCCTTTAATGTTTTTTTTATCTTGGCGCTCCACTCAGACAGCGTTCATCACAAGTGTGTGGCTGACCTGGTTGTGGGTGACAACCCCCCACCCCCATGCCGCAATCGGTCCCAGTTGAGCAATCACCATTTGTTGAATCTGTGAGCTGTTCGAGGGGCAGGGGACGAACACGGCAGGAACACCTCGGTTGCTCCCTGCTTGCTAACTGGAGGCTCAAGCAATCACGTGCCCTTCCTTGTTTACGGAAATGGAGCTTCAGAGAGCGGAAATGCCCACCCTAAGCACACCGTTAGGAAATGGCCAAGGTGGGTATGAGCTGAGAGCAGTCACTCAAGCGCTGCCTTAGTTCATCCAGCCCTGTCGCTCCCTGAATTCCTGGGAATGTTCAGGCTCTCAGGAGTATGTTGGTGGAATTTCTTCTATACCTTAAAATAGACGAGTTGTCACTTCTAGGTAAACTATGCTTCCCCCAGAGCCGAGAAGAGAGAAGCGGTGGGTGTGTGGAGGGCTGCCACGGGCCTCTAAGTAGGGCAGAGATGCCTGCCGAGGAGGCAGATGGGCTGACATCCAGTCAGGTGGCACCTGCCTGCCAGGCCGCGATGCTGCCTTCCGGCTGGCTGGAGAAGGGTTGCTTGCCAAGCACAGCACCTCTGAGACCACATCCACCCAGACGGGAGGTGCTTCATGAAATGCACAGAAGCACGGCCTTGGTTTAGATTTTCCCGGAAGCAGACCTGGAAACAAGACTGGCTCTCGAGTCTCTTGTCTTGTGGGTAATCCCAGGGAGCCCTGGTAGGGGGTAGGGGCCAAAGCCAAGAAGAGGCCCCAGAGGCCATGTGCACATCAGGATGCTCTTCTCTGTAGACCCCAGAGCCCAGACCTGCCGGGGAGCTCTGCAGGACACACTCCTGAGTCCTCCTGGTACCCCGTCAGCTATTGCTGAGGCTGCTTCTGGGGACTCCTTGGCTTGCCCTACAGATGGACTGTGTGTCCCAGGCCCTTTTGCAGGGTGATGCTTGTTCCTGATGAGAGCTGTGGTGGTGGGTGTTGCAGGGGGATCTGGGTGGGGATGGCGTCCACCCTAGCTTGTTCACCCTGGCTTGTCCACCCTGGCTTGTCTACCCTGGCACCCTCTAGTTGAGCTTGAGACTGTTGCTAGGATCTTCCCTGCTAGGTCTAATGGCCCCAGTAATTGTTTATGTCCTAGTCACCTCCCATTGGTAGACTGTTATTCTGCCTCCCACACTCTACATGGGGTTGATTGTGAAAAGAGCCAAAACCCACTGTTGCTACAAAGCATTATGACACGGGCCCTGGCTTTACACGCAAGTCTGAGATCTGGATGTGTGTGCCATCTCCTCCGCCTTTCCTCCTCTTCACTTTTTTCTTCATCATGACTTACCACCGTGCTGTTTTGACGCTATCGACCTGCTGGCAGGAGCAGGAGATGGTGTCTGGGAAGGCCAGAGAGCCGGAGAGAGGTTCAGCACAGGCAGGGGTTTGGAGGGCGTTTGCAGCTATTTTTTCCCCACAAACACCCTGTTTTCTCATCACTCTTTACTGCGGGCAGCTGTCAGAGATTATGGGGAAGCTAACGCCACTGTGGCATGACCACCAGTAAGATTGAATTCTTGCCTTTGCGCAATCTCCAAACAGCCCCTCCTCAGTGCTTTTCCCAGAATACCTGCAGGTATGGTTTTGCTTGCTCTTGGGCTCAATTTTGGCCTCAGGAAGAGTCAAAGCAGGAGGTCGGCAGAAGGGTAAAAGTTGATTCAAACCAGAAACCCCAAGTGCAAAATTGTCATTATTTTAGTTTCTGTTTCCTCCAGCTTTGGCGCCATTGTTCACGGGCAGTTGTCGATTCTGCTTTTTACTTGCCCTTTACGACTCTGTCTAGGACAGAAGCTGCGCCTAAGAAGGGGAGGCTGAACTGTTGCTTCATTTGGCACTGCTGATCTAATGAGGTGTAAATCCCACACATGCTGCCCGGGCAGCCGACATAGTAATTTATATCAATTGGTGTAATTAGAGGAAGCCCTCAATCATCCCTTGTGTCTCATCACAATCTGTCATAGTTCTAATCAGAGCAGTATCACCCTGACTCTGTGCTGGGATGAAAATGGGTCCCTTCTAGATTATGCTTAGAAGCCCAAATGTAGAGTGAAGGGGGCCCTGGGTGGGGGTGGGGGGGACTGAGAATTTCCCCCCCAGGTGTCTGGCTGGGAGACTGCAACACGGCTCAAGCATTAGTCCCAAGGTGTGAGAGTCCCTTGATCCATGCCAGCTACGCCTCGTGGACCTGGGGCTTTGGAGAAATTCCTCTACTCCTGGGTCTCTGTAACATGGGATGATAAGAACACTCCATGCCTTGCTGGTGGGAGGGCTAAGTGAGTTAACATTTTCAAAGTGCTCATAAATAGACCTGGCATACAGCTACAAAGGCCAGCAGGCAAAGACTGAGGAACTCACCAGCCACATTAGGAAAGGGACAAGGAGCGAGGGTTGTCACTTGGGTACTGAGTAGAGCTCTCTGGCTGAAGGGACATGTTTGCATCCAGTAACTGTCAGAGGAGCACCTGCTATGTTCCAGGCTGTGTGCTTGGAGCTGGGCCGTCAGCAGAGAGCTCGTGGAACTTGGACTGGAGTGTGTGAAGGCACACCAGCTCCATGTAAACAAGCAAATAAGTTGGATAATTTCAGAGTGATAAAGACTTTGAAAATAATGAAGACTTTAAGGAGTGGGATGGGGGGGCCACTTTAGGTTGCCTGGGAGAGACAGCTCTGAGGAGGTGACAAGAAAGAATTGGCCACGTGAAATTCTGGGAGGATGTTCTGTTAAGGGGAAGAATGTCCTAAAGGAACTCTGCAGAGTTTTGCAGATTCCACCCCCTACTCCAGCTTTCTGGACTCCACCCCCTGCTGCAGTGATTGGAAACTACAGCTCCCAGCAGCACCAAGGAGAGAACTGTGAGGACCCAAGGGCGGAGCTAAGCAGGCATTCTGGGACTTTGGGGGGATAAATAGGGCACCATTTTCTATAGCACTCTCTCTGGCTTGGGAAACGGCTCTCTCTCTCTGGCTTGGGAAACGGCTCTCCCGTAGGTGACTGGGTGCTATCAGTTAGTTTGTTACTAGAACTCCAAGTCAGCCGAGCTGGTAAGATATTATAGTTACTTTATATCTCTCACTCTTTCCCTGGGTTGCTCCTTTTCCTTTCCCCTTTTTGTAAATAAACCCATTCTTGACCCTTTTGTGTCAATTTTAGGTGTGCGGGTGAGGACCCACAGACAGGCAGCCCAGTTCACACTGGGGTGCCCTGTAACAGTTCCACAGAGAGGGAACAACAGCACATACCAAGGCTCGGTGGTGCTGGAAGCTTGGGGAATTGAAGGAAGCACTGAAAAGTTGTTGAGGGAGAGGGAAATGAAGAAAGGAGGCTAATCTGAAGAAGTTGGGTAAGGTCAGATCATGCAGAGCTTTGCCATGCATAGTAGAATGCTTGGCTAATATATTTTTTAAAAAATTTATTTATTTATACATACAGAACTGGGGTATAGGTCAGAGGTGCAGGGGCGGTGAGAGGATTCACCAGAGTCAGAAAGGGGAGCAGAATAGGCAGGTCGATGAGGTACACTGCTGGGGAGAACAGTGGGTGGATCAGGAGGAGGTCTGCCACACCATGTAGATCTCCTCTGTGGTGGGAATCGAACTTGCACTGCAAGTTAGCTTGCAGTGCTGTGTGTTGTGCCACCAGGGAGGGCCCTTGGATAATATTTTAAGAACCTTTGGGGGCTTGAAGCTGCAAGTAGCATAATCTCCATTACCATTTAAAAGGTCTAGAAACCCAACTAAAGTTTCCTTAAGAAAAGAAGGAATTTATTTTCTGTCAACCACTATAGTTGACTTTTATTTTTCTCTGATAACAAAAACAACCATAACAAACATAAAGTAATAAATGTACACTATTAGAGAAAGAATTAAAATTAAAACCTCTTTTCACCCACTACAATCTCTACAAAATGGAGACAAGGATGAAACAATTCAATTACTGAATAAGCATTAAATGAGCCCGTGGTGCCTATATATCACAGCCATCTGACCTGGCCACAACAGAAAGCAATCCCATGCTTTTCCATAGTCAGGCAGGGATAATCCATTACATACATGCTAGTTGTCTTTGTCCAAAGGAAAAAGAAAGAAAGTATGGTTTTTGAGAAGCAGGAAGTTAACAACCTGGAGCCAAATGCTTGAACCAAATTCCCAAAGTGACTGGGAGACAGGACTCCATTCTTCTCTATGCTGAAATGATGTTGGTTCCAGAAAGATACTCCCAAGATGCAAAACTGACAAGAGTTTTATTTGACTTTTACAATGATGTATATCCATGTAAAAGACCCAGAGGGCGGAATTTAGGGTGATAAGTGTTCTAAAGGAAATGCTGAAAGAAAAAAGAGAACTTCTTTTTCCCTTTTGGGACCAGGGATAAATCAAAATTCTTTACATTAAAGAAAGCAATGTTTTAGAGGCAAATTCATAGTCAAATTGTTTCATTACTAAATAAGACTGTAGGCTCAGAAATGAATCCAAAATTTGCTTTTTAGGGGAGAGGTAGATAAGTCTCTGGCAGACAGTAAAGAAGAAAAACACAATTAATCAAAATGGAAGAAAGTTAATCAAAATCAAGAGATAAGAATGTGATCATAATTATGGACGCAGACTATAATATTACATGGAACTGAGTGAGAGGGGCAGGCAGGAGAGAGTGAGACAAAAAGATTCATATCATGGGTATTTATGATGTTTTAATTAGGAATAAAAATGTTAAAAAGAGATAATCTGTCCAAAATGGAATTCCTTGTGCTATGTGATCTGCCAGCACGCCAAGATTTAATACCTAGTTTAATTGTAGTCTAGTGCTCCCAGAAATGTAATCTTTAACCAGGAAATCAGGAATTACCTAGCTAGTGAGGTAATCCATGTAATAAGCCCCTCACTTCCCACAAAGGAAGGCAACTTTACTGAAACAATCTCTTCAGAAGGAGGGTTGTATTAAAAGACTGTGGTGGTATCTCAGGGAAGCGGTGAACAGGCTTGAACCCTGGAGGGGTTGTTCTCTAGCCCTGTGTTCCACAGCCCAGGTGAACCATGGCTGCCATTTACTCCATAGTTATGTGAACTTGATTTCTACAATCAGTATTTCAAGGCCAAGTCTTGTCTCGGCTCCAACAGGCCTCAGCTTAAGACTTAGGGGCTGCTTTGGGCCACTCGGTTATGGATAATAACCAGGGTCACATACCACCTGGTGGCTTGTGAGTAAGGACGGGGGCCAGGGCAAAGGGGGTAATTCTCCCTCCAAAGGGGTGGTGAGGCTGCAAGCCAGAGTAAATGAAGTGTCAGGTTTCCAGAGAACCATAAAGAGCATATACCCACAATAAATTGAATTTAGCTCTAGCTGCCTGGTACCAATGCTAAAAAGAAACACAAAGGGCTTCTGGGTTTTCACGGACAAGTAAGATGGAGCAAATCATACCGGAAGTCATGTCCTTGTGATACCATGTGAAAGCAGCTATTTAATTAGATTGCTCAGATGATTTGTTTTATCAAAAAGCATGGAGACCCCGTCCTGGTGGGCTGTGGAAGTGGAGAGGACATCATGGAGTCTCAGCAGTGGGCTTGGGCAGGTTGTGTTTATGGGGAATCGAAGTACTGTTTCCCTGTTCTGTTCTCTGACGAGTTCATCAGTTCTTGGATACTTCAGCACTTGGAAAACCCGAATGCTTAAGGACCAGCATGGGGGGACGTGGAGGTGGGAGCAACAGGGCTGTGCCATGGTCATCGGAGGCTGGTACTCCACTCAGCCCCGGAGGAGACGAGGAAGAGCTGCTCCCTCTAGCCAAGCTCTTGGGCCTGATGATTTTCCAAGAGGAACTGGAATCTGGATTGGTTTAAATGTGAATGTTGACAACTAAATTTGTTTAAAAAAAAAAAACAAAAAATTTCCAAGAGCCAAGTAAAATGTGGGTGTGGGTGAATGTAGCCCACGGCTATGGGCTTGCAGCCTCGGTTGGCCTGTGATCAGCCAGCCAGTTGTTCTCACACGAGGTTCCCAGAACACTATGGCTCAGCCAGGCTTTGGGCCAGAACTGGACACAAGGAGCTCCCTGAGTACAGAGCTCCCTGTGCGTCTGTGGAGAGCCCTGGGTCTGTAGCTGAGACCACAGTCCTCCTCACCCTACCCTTTATTTTCCCCATTGCAAGCTCTGCCCTAGGCCAGTGATGAGTAAAACAGACCAATCCCTACTCTCAGAGGGATTATGCTCCAGTCAGGGAACCAGACAACTAGCTACACAAGGAAGCAGTTAACCAAAGTCATAAGAAATGCCAAGAGAGAGGCTTATAGAAGGCAGCCTTAGTATTTACAGGGATAAGACCTAGTTCAGTGAGGTCTGGAAAATTTCCTTGAGGAAAGATTTAAGCCAAGATATATATAATATATGAAATGTATAATATATATAATACTTATTAATTTTTAAATTTTCTTACGATTATTGTTCATTTTTGTACAGTATTTGATTTCTCCCTTGAGGTATAGTCCCCATAAATATCCCATCACATCACCTGTGAATCATCACATGGTCCTTTGATTAAGCCAAGATCTTAGGAAAGAAAGTAGAAGTAGAGGTGAGGAAAGGTTGCGATTTTGTGGATCTATCTACACAGAGGGAGTAGATTTTGGACCCAGAGGGAGCTATCACAGGAGGACAGCTTCACTATCATCAGCTTCACTGATGGGCCCAGGAAAGAGAGAGGAGCTGGTTGTGGCAGCCATGTTGAGGATTTACAACAGTTAAGAAAAATTATCTGAAACATAGAAATCAGGCCAAAGGGCAAGACTGTAGATTCTCTCTATGTTGACCAGAGCATTATTTACCAGGCCCACCACGGGTAGCTTCACTCCCCGTGAGATTTCACCTTTGCTTGATTTGGCTGTTCACTCTCGGGCCTCCTCTCTGAGAGGTCCATGTACCTTTGTAGATAGCTGTCCTCCTACAGAGAAACCAGTGATTTCTGTGTGGTAGAGAAGATAACCCCAAAGGTCATCACTTCACTGCCACATCAATTTTGTCTCTAACTTAAAAAAAAGAAAAAAAAATACAGTGGCCTTTCTTTTGTAGACCTTTTCAAAAGGACTATATAAACTCCTGTCATCAAATGATTTTTGCACCAGCTCTATCAACCGCTGGTTCCCTCATTAATGAGTTAAATAAATGTTGGACATATTTATTCTATATCCGTGTCAGAACTGGGTTTCCAGAAATCATTATCTCAAAGAGATATCTGCAGTCCCATCTTTGTAGCACAGCCCAACACTAGTCTCAAAACCCATGATGTGGAAACTGCCTCAGTGTCTACCAATGGATGAATGGATTAAGAAAATATGTTGCTTGGCCCTCCCTGGTGACGCAGAGGGTTAAAGTGTGGCACTGCAAGTTATCAGCAGCAGCTTCAGTGCAAGTTAAAATCCTGGTGCTGGAGCTGACCCACAGGCCAGCAGACCTCTCCTGTCTCACCTGCTGCTCCCCTCAGCATTGTACTTTGTCAGTCTGCCTGTTCTGCTCTGTTTCTCTCACTGCCCCTGTGCCTCTGGACTGTACCCCAGTTCTGTATGAATAAATAAATAAATCTAAAAACAAAATGTGTTGCCTGTGGAATATTAATCAGTCATAAAAAAGAAGGAAGTGGTGTCATGTGGACACAATGGATGATCCTTGAGGACATTATGTCAGACAAAGGCAAATACTATATGGCCTTATTTATATATCTAAAAAAACTGAGCTCATAGATACAGAGAATAGATTGATGATTGCCAGATGTAGGGGTGAAGACGGAGAAAATGAGTGAAGGTGATCAAAAGATACAAACTTCCAGTCACACGATAAAAAAAGCACGTAATGCACAGTATGGCGACTAGAGTCAAGCAACACTGTATTGTATGTTTGAAAGTTGTCAAGAAAGTAGGTCTTATAAATTCTGAACACAAGAAAAAAAAAGTAACTGTGAGGTGATGGGTTAGATTCATTGTGGTGAATCTAACCACATTTTATAATACATACAGATAGCTATCCTATTATTATGTAATATACCTAAAACTAACACAATGCTATATGGCATTTATATCTCATTAAAACTGAGGTGGGGAGGTGTTGAATTTTAGCCTCTGGTTTTTTTTTTTTAACTGAATATGGTGAGAAGATGTGGAGCTTTTAAGCAAAAACGGCTCTGATTAAATTTGTCTGTGGACACAATGTTGATCTTTCAGAGAAAAGAAGAGATGGGGTTCCTGTTTTAACAAGCAAATAGGGGGCTTTCCCTCTTGGGAAAAATAACTGGTTTGGCTGAGAACCCGTCTGGGGTTGTTATCAGCCATGAAGGATTATTATAGGGTCTTTCTACAAATGTAGGAGACTATAATCATGATAGTGTCCATTTTGTTAAGATTTTACACAGTGAATAATAATTTATCATAATGGAATCTCAACTAATGAACTCCACTTAAAATTAAGATGTTTTAGAAAGCGCCCTTGTCTCCTGGGTCCATGGCAAGCCCCGCTCTGGCAAAGTGGACCCTCTCTGCCTCCGGGCAGATGGCTCATTGACTGTGTCAAGTGTCACAAGTTGGGTCATCTCTAAAATGCTTGAAAAGGTGGGGGGTGGGGAGGAGATGCCAGGTCCATTTCCATAAATTATCAAATATGAATTTAAAGTTATCTAGTCAGAGAAGCGTTGAAATCCCACGGGCTACTTGGCAAGTCGTGCAGGGCTGGGACTGCAGAGAGCAGACCCGTAACTGCTGTTTCAGAAGCTTTGTGGTCAGAATGAGGGGCTGTAGAAGCTGAGGGAGCCGCACAGGTTTGAACCTGCTCTCAGGTAAGGGAAGCAGCAGTACCTGGGCTAGAGACTCACCTGCATCTTCGTCTGTAATCCTCACAGCCACCTCACCTAAGTGGGACTCTAAGGCTCCCAGTGGAGTGTTGATGGGTGTCTCCAGACAGTAGGCTGCTGAGATGACATTTGATTGTAAGTGCTTTAATCAATGTGCTATTTTACCTTCCTGTGATTTACAAGCATTTTTCTCCTTTTTAAAAATTCATTTTTTAAATTTACTTATACAGGCCAGAGGAGCAGGGGGTGAGAGGATTCTCCAGAAACAGAGTCATGAGCAGTTCAGAGGCATCTACTGAAATACACTGCTGAGGGGAGCAGTGGGAGAGTCAGGAGAGGTCTGCTGCGCCATGTGCGTCACCTCCGGGGCCAGGGATCGAACTCGCACTGAAGTGGCTGATGCTCGCTTGCAGTGCTGCGCCTTAACACTTTGCACCACCAGGGAGGGCCTGAGGAACACATTTCTATAGGAAAATGCATCCATGGTCAACACACCATCGACAAGTGTACACTTGTGTTACGCCAGAAGATTCAGACCCTTTCCATTACCCTGTGCCACTGTGAAGTTAGTCCCCTGAGCCCCTGGCAAATCCTAATCTGTTTCCTGCCCTCATACTTTTGCTTTTGCTAGAATGTGATATATAAAATACACCAGGTACTGGTGTATGTCTGACTCCTGTTAGCATAGTTACTGGAAAGCCATCCTTGTTGCTGTGTGTTTCAACAGTTCATTTCCCTTATGTGTCGAGTGATACTCTGCTCCTGGCTAAACCACAATTTCTTTATCCTTTCGCCTGTTGATGGACATTTGGACTGTTTCTGGTTTTGGCTATTAGAAATAAAGCTGCCGTGAACATCCATGTGCAAGTTTTTTGTAGACACATGTTTTCATTTATCTTGGATAAATAACCAAGAGTGGAACTGCTGCACTGTGTGGTCACTCTGTATTCAACTTTAGAAGAAATGGCCAGTTTCCAATGTGGCTGCGCCACTGTGCTCCCTCCAGCGGCATATTAAGTGAGCTCTCATGGTATCACCTCCTCACCAGTGTTTGGTGAGGCCAGCCTTCTGGACTCCCGCATTGAAGTGGGTGTCAGGTCGCCTTGTGGCTTAACATTTCATTTCCCACATGACAAATGCTGCCAAGTGTTTTTTATGTGCTTATGAACCAATAGTATATATTCTTTGATAAAATATTTATTCAAATCTGTTGCCCATTTTTAAAAAAAAAAGATTTATTTATTTGTACATACAGACCTGGGGTACAGGTCAGAGGTGCAGGGGTGGTGAGAGGCTTCACCAGAGACAGAGCGGGGAGCAGAGCAGGCAGATCGAGGAGGTACACTGCTGAGGGGAGCAGCAGGCAGGTCAGAGGAGGTCTGCCATGCCATGTGGTAACCTCCGGGGCAGGCGGGGATCGAACTCATGACGAAGTG
>NW_004567105.1:43270820-43276129 GCF_000260355.1 Condylura cristata
GAACTCATGCAGAAGTGGCTTTAGCTTCTTAGTGCTGTGCTTTAACCCGCTGCGCCACTAGGGAGGGCCATCCTTTTGCCCATTTTTAACAGGACTATTTATCTTATTGAGATTAAAGAATTCTTTTTCTATATCCTAGTTTTGTTTTGCCAGATATATGTGATGTGAGCTTTTTCTCCCCACTATGACTTGCCTTTTAATTTCCTTTAGTGAACCTAGGTCTGCCCTTCATTCTTTTCTGACTTCCTAAGTGAGGTCCATCTTTAGGGATAGCACCCTCCAGGAATATAGACATCTATTCTTCCTCAAATACCTGGAAGAGAAACAAAAATCCTGGCTTGTCCTTGTGGGGAAGGTTTGGAAACAAATTACCCTAATGGGAGGCTGAGGGGGATGGAGAGTTAATCACTAACCCAGGCTCAGTGTTATTTTAATTAAGCAAAATAAGAATAATGAAATTATATACCACTTAGGATTCACAGCTTAGCTATTTGTATGGCATTTGAGAGAATTTCAGGAACAAATATAGGTGACAGTTTCCCAAAGACTTTTCCTAGGTCTCTGCTGGGTTGTCCTTCTACAAGACCTCAGGCTTGGGAGAGAGAGGGTGGAAGGTCATGAGTCCTGACTGTTCTCTGCTTCCTGAACCACAGTATTCTGGAATGGAGTGGATTTGATGTATTGGGGTGCTGGTTTTTTTCAGTGTTTAGTTAATACCTTTTTTAAAAAGCACATACATATACTTGCATATATGTCATGCTTATTATAAATTTAATTAACATAAACAATGTACACTCATGCTTTGCTTAATGGTGGGTTTATGTTCTGAAAATTGCATTATTAGGCAAGTTCATCACAGTACAAACATATGAAGTGTTTGCACACAAAAGTAGATGGCCTACCCTATGCACACCAGGTGAGCTGGTGCAGCCTGTTGGGACATACCTGTACATACATTGTTGTGAAAACATTGTAAAGGACTCATGGCTATTTAGTATACAAGTTAAGAACAGCAGGCTTACCTGGTGGCACAGGGCTTTCAGCACCATGAGGCTATTGCCAGCCACTGCTGCTTGAGTTCAATCCCTGGCCAGGGAGGTGACCCACATGGTACAGCAGACATCTCTTGTCTCATCCATTGCTCCCCTCAGCAGTGTATTTCAGAAGATCTGCCTATTCTGCCCCCCACTGTGTTGGGTGAATCCTCTCGATCCCGTACCTCTGGCCTGTACACAAGTTTGTGTATGCACAAATAAATTTAAAAAATCTTAAAAATAATAACAGTAAAACATATAGTGTTACATTTTATTATAAATAAATTTCACAAATTATAAATTTTACAAAGTCCAATGCCAATCAATTTTCACAACATGCAATTTTTTTTCTTGATGTCATCAGTCAAACAATGGTTGCAAATGACAAGTGGAGTTATAGCATGAATGTTGTCTCCTATTTTTGCTTATGTTAAAATGTAAGTGGAAAGTAAAACCAGGGAGATATGGATCAGAATTTACATTCATCCATGGCATAGATGACATTGCTGAAATGAATAATAACATTTGTATACTGGCAAAATATTTCTTTGATCTTTGTGCAATTTAAAATGTAATGAGTATAAAATTTAAGGTACTTAATGTCACCATTTCTCCATTACTTTCTTAAGTTTAGACAATCAACAAAACAATAGATCAACTTCTAATTTTTACAGTCTCTGTAACGTCTACCAATGACTGTGGTGTAAATACCCTTATGTTGGCCAGTTTTAAGCTACTCATCTGATGTTACTAATGTGGATTTGGTTTACTCACTATACAGATATGGCAGATAAAATAACTTCAAAAGCACACTTAATAGTAAAATGTAGCAAAATATCTAGGAAAGTACTAGTTTGAGTATTTATTACATTTATTTTATTTTTCATATATTCTCTTTAATAAACTTCTGTGTTTTCATTTTCAATAATGGTTGTGTTTGGTAAAAGCTTAGAAAATTAGTTCCCAGGTATGTATAAACCAGTGGCAGCACCCTCCTGGGTTAATGAGATCAAATCCAGAGTCCACAGCCAGGTTTCACTTCCAAGAAGGGCTCACATTTCAGACCTCTCCTTCCCTAAGTCACTGTCTCTTCTGGCCAGACCAGGCCTGCTTCCTCCCTAATAGCAGCAGCTATACAATAGTATACTAGTCTGGTTGTGTAAGGGGGAAAGGATGTCCTGAACAAACTCTACAGAAACAGGTTTCGTGGACTCCACTCCTACCCCAGACACCGGAGCTACAAATCCCATCACACCAAAGAGAAGCATGCTGGGACCTGAGGGTGGAGTTAAGCAGCCGGGTTTGGATATAAAACTGGACATGTGGGTAGTGGGGGTCTCTTGGCCTCATGGCTCTGGCTTGTTTCTTGGCTCCTCACTGGTTTCAGCATGCTGTTGGGGTTCCAGGTCAGAGGAACTGGTAGGACACATTAATCAACTTATCTATCTCTATCTCTTTCCCTGAGTTATAAATTTCCCTTTCTCTTGTAAATAAACCCATTGTTGACCTTTTTGTGTGTGCCTGCAGTTGAATCTTAAGCACATAGTTGAGGACCCATGGTCCGGTGGGCCAGTTGGGCTGCCCTAAGTGGTTCAAACAACAGAGATTTGCGTTCTCACTTTCTGGTGCACTAAGCTAAGGTGCCAGCAGGATTGGTTTCCAGTATGGCTTCTCCTCCTGGCCTGCTGATAGCCTCCTTCTTGCTGTGTCCTCCCATGGCCCTTTCTCTGCTCCATGTTCCTGGCGTCTCTTCCTCATCCTATGACTCCAGTCCTATTAAATCTGGAACCCACACTCATGACCTCATCTAACCTTAATTACCTCCATCAGGGCCTTATCTCCACACACTGTCACACTGGAGATAAGGGATTCAAGATATGAATTCAGGCCAGAACCAGTGATTTAGTGTTTCTGTTCCTCTGGGGGAGGGGAAGAGAGAAGTGACAACTTAGTCCTCTATGTGGGGGGGTGGGAGTGGGGGAGTAGAGGAATCTTTTCCTGGGATTTCCAGATTATGATCAGAGCCAGAGGCTGGCCAGTGGAGAAGAGGGGGAGGGAAAACTGTATAGATGGAGACCCTGCAGTGCTGAGCCTGGGCCATGCCAGGGGGGCTGTGGCAGTGCCCTCAGTTCTCATGCTGCTGCCCTGGCCAGCGCCCTCGCCTTTGCAGCAGCAAAAGGAAGCAGAGGACAGCGGTCAAGTCCATGGCAATTCTATCTTCCTTATTTCCATGTTCTTTGTTGGGGTAGGATGGGTAGGTGGGATGTCTTGGCCCCCATGCAAAAAGCAATGTCTTGTGTTGACTAATCTATAACGGAGCTGAACATGGGAGACCCTCCTGCTCCCTAGCAGAATGATTGGGCCACGTTTCTTAGGCTCCTGAACCTCAGTGCTCTCAGCTGTACAATGGGCATAATCATGGTGTACAACTTCCAGATCAGTGGAAAGAGCCATTAGCATAATGCAAGAACCTTCAACTCAGTGTCTGGCCACGTGAGAGCTTATTAAGGGGAAGCTGTTGATGGGAATGCAATACAGTCCTTCACTTATGATGGCTTGACTTAATGTTTTTTTAACTTTATAATAGAGTGAAAGTAATACACATTCAGTAGAAATCTACTTTGGGGTTTGAATTTTGTTGTATGCCCAGGCCAGTGATAGGTGGTAGGATAGTCTCTTGTGAGCCTGGGCAGCAGCAGTGCTGGGTCAGCCACTCCTTCCTTAGGAGCATAATCAGTAAGGTATTCAATAAATTACATGTGATAGTCAATAAATTGCATGAGATATTCAATATTTAGTTATAAGACAAGCTTTGTGTAAGATAGTGTTTTTATTTTTTTATTATATTAGTTTATTTTTACATCATTTTGTGTATTTTTCCTTCTCAATTGTAATCCCCTTGGGTTTCCCATCACCAAATCACCCATGTGCCATCACCATAGTCCAGTGCATTTCCCTCCCCCCACTGCTTTGATCCCATTCCCCACTCTACCCTGTGTAAGATGATTTTGTCCAACTGCAGCTAGCATGTTCTGAGCAGGTTTAAAGTAGATTAAGCCAGGCTATGATATTCAGTCAGGTGTTTTTTTTTTATATAAAGATTTATTTATTTGTGCATACAGAACTGGGGTACAGGCCAGAGGCTCAGGGGCGGTGAGAGGCTTCACCAGAGACAGAGTGGGGAGCAGAACAGGCAGATCGATGAAGTACACTGCTGAGGGGAGCAGGGGGCGGGCCAGGAGAGGTCTGCCACACCATGTGGTCACCTCCGGGGCAGGTGGGAATCGAACTCATGCGGAAGTGGCTTTAGGTTCTCAGTGCTGTGCTTTAACCCGCTGCGCCACCAGGGAGGGCCTCAGTCAGGTGTTTTAAATGCATTTTGACCAGGAATATTTTCAGTATACAAAAGTTTGTGGGGACTTAACCCCATTATAAGTTGAGGAAGAACTGCAGGTGTGCACCCCAACACTAGCACTGACCCCAGAAAGCAAAGATGGTGAGTTCTGTCCACAGGCCTGCTGCTGCATGGAGTCCAACTTCCCACATCTCCAGGAGCTAATGAAGCTGCCAGTGGGCGCAGACTGTGAATGGACTGCTCCTTTCCTGTGGGGAGTTGCTTCCTGGGGATGTGTCAGGGTGCCTTCTCCCACAGTGGGGTTTCCTGAGGGAAACAGCCTCTGCAGTGGTTTGTCAGATAAGAGGAATTGATAGCACAGGAATTGATGCCATTGATGACTTCTGGTAACACAAGGGTGGGTTTGGCTAACTTACAAATGAGCTGTAGGAACAGAAAGACAGAGCAAGAAAGAGAATGAGGAGTGAGAGTGTAACAGTGAACCTCTTGGCAAGCTTAGCACGCAAAGGTGCAGTCTGTCTACAAAGGTGAGAAATGTATGTGCAGAACAGAAATGAAAAGGAGAAAATGAACTGGGGAGACTATGAGGAAGAAGAAAAGAACAAAAGAAAGCAGAAGTACAGAAAAATGGTTCGTGCATCTAGATGGTGTACATCTAGATGGATCTGCCCCAAAGAGAGCCAAAGTCTGGAAATGGAGTGATAACAGAATCGTAAGTAAACATACATAGGCAATTGCACATTGGCGCACAAATAACTGTTTCCATATTTTCTATAGTTTTAGCAGACATCACTAATCAATCACAGTACTCTTTCAACTGGGATCATACAATATCGTAAAATACTCTCAATCAGAGATTCTGGTTATTCCTGCTGCTCCATTAGAGTTGGCATTTGTACTGAATGCCCACCTCCCCAAGC
>NW_004567105.1:43277065-43293835 GCF_000260355.1 Condylura cristata
ATAAATAAATAAATAGCAATATATTCAGTGGTGAAAGACTACAGAGCTGTTTAATAATGATCTTGTCCAGGAATATCTAATAATATACACGTGACTATATTTATGCTGTGTCTTTAGTGGCCAGAACAAGTTACTGAAAAGCAAGTACTTCGTGGAAAAAAAATTAAATATATCTATGCACACTAAAATGAACTGGAAGTATAGATGCCAAAATGTCAAAAAAAAATGTTTAGAGTTGAACAATAGATGAAGATTATTTTTCTTTCTGCTTTTTATTTTAAAAACTTCCCATAATAAGCAAATTATACTTTAGAATAATTGAAATGGTTGATAGAGGCATGTCATTTATATAATTTTACAGTACCACACATATCTATGTGGTATGTGTGACTCTAGGTGTTTGAATTCTATGGGTTTGAATTTCTGTGGGTTAGCAGTAAAGATAAAGAAATAGTCAACATGTAATGAGCATGAACTTTTGTTGAGTGCCAGGTACCCTTATGCTCTTTCATAGCTGCATCTTTAAATTTCTTAACAATACTGGGAGGAGTTCCATTGTTCTTTCCGCTTCAGATATGAGGAAATTGAGGCACAGACATGCATTGCCAGGACACCCCAGCTGCTGAGGGGTAGGGCAGGACTCCAGGGCAGGCAGGCTTTCTCTAGAACTCACACTTTTCACCCTCTTGCTACATTGCCTCCAGCAACAGATAATCTCAGCCAGCAAATTTTGAAATTCTAAGACTGAACCAAAGGGTATTAAGAAATCACATCAGCAGTAATTTTGAGCAACCTAAATTAAATGAGATTCACATTTTTGTGTATGTGTGTGAGTTCTTGTCAGGGGGGAAATATGAGGGAATTAAAGTGCCTTGAAAAGATTCCTTTTTATAATTAAGCCCTCCTGCCTGCTTTCTGTTACCCACACTGACACATTATAGCAATAAACAGTGCCTGAAAAGGCAGCCGCTCCTGGGTTCTGTCAGGCTGTGAAGGATGAGACTTCCCATTCAGAAAGCTCCTTGATTCTGTCAGCTGTTTTCTGTGTCCCCATTGCACAGCCTCCAAGTTACCCACTGCGTTGGAGACACATTTAGATAAATATAATGTTTTGTTCCTGAATGGCAACAGCAGTTTCAGTGTCGCTGCAGAATGTAATTGAGGACTGGGTTGTGCAGGTGGACAGATGGAGGGAACTCTCTAGCACCAGAGCCGATCCCTGTAAGGGCTTAGCTACCTCTGCACAAACCAGAGCCCAGCCAGGGAAGGAACCGCATTAGCAGTATGCCTGGGAGGGCCTGTTATGGAAACTGGGCTTTCTTTAAGTAAGATAAAGTGTCAAGTGATAGCCTTGACTCCTATACCCAGGGTTGTACTTGAAAGTAGGGGGATATTATGACAAGGTATGCCCCAGGGG
The DNA here is from genome assembly GCF_000260355.1 of Condylura cristata. NCBI lineage: Eukaryota > Metazoa > Chordata > Mammalia > Eulipotyphla > Talpidae > Condylura > Condylura cristata. The sequence goes on from NW_004567105.1 coordinate 43,278,483, forward strand.
AGGGGTTTATGAACCCCTGAAGGAAGATGAACAGGGACTTCACATCCTGACTTGTGCACTTACAAGCCACATAGCTATTTCAATTGCTCAAGCCTTGGTTTCTTCACTTATAAAATGCCTCCTCAGTCCCTCCCCTCCTTCCCCCTCTCCTTTTCTCTCCTTCCCCCTTTCTACCTAGTAAAACAGGATAAGTAAGATGCCTGACTCAGAGACAAAGTTAAGAATAGCCGTGGGAGCAACTGTATTGCTGGCTGTGGCTAAGGGCTCTAGGACCCAACAAAGACACACTGGCAGAAACTCTCCCATACTCCTCCCACTTCCAGGAGGCTCTGGGTCCCCTCCCCTGAGTATGGCTGGGCTCTGAAAGACCTAAAGCCACGGGGTACAGCTCAGGGGCCCAGGCCTCAGGCAGCTCTGAGTGCTCCCTCATATCTCACCCTGCACCCTGAGACAGCTGCGCCTGAGAGCACATCTGTTCCCCCAGGTGACAGTCCCGGCCGGCAAAGCCACCCAGCCTCCCTGCTAAGCCACGGGCCATGCAGAGAAGTTGCCTCAGACCTGTTAGCCAGTTCTGTGCAGATCCCACTCCTACTTAAACAGCCCTTGTGTTTGGGATTTTGGGGGGTAGGGTGGAGGTAATTTGTTGCACATCAGGAGACAGCTGGAGCACCAGAGTTCCAGACCTCCTCTTCCACAGCTGCGCAGCTGTTCATCTTCAGCTACTCCCTGGCCAAACTCAGTCTCCTTACCTTTAAGCAGGAATAGGAACAGTCTCTGCCTCAAAGTGTGTATAGTCAAGAATAAATGAGCCGACTCCAGCAAGGTGCTTAGGGCAGGGCCTAGCACAAGTCATGCTAATTATTACTATTATTACTCTGTTCCCACACTTGGCTGACAGGACAACGAAGAAGGGGAAAAATTCTCAGACCCTGGGCATCTGAGGCCAGTGATTCCAGTTTCTAATTTTTCCCAATGAATAGAACTGTCTTCACAATATTAATCTTGAGGGTCCTTTAAATGTGGAACAGTCCTTTATTTGTTTTCCTCTGAAAAAGTTGCCCAGGGAATCCACTAGTTTGCAAAGCAATCAAGAGACTCCTTTCTGTCCCCCGTCAGAGAATGCCCTGTGTCCCTGTGCGGGCTGTTGGTGCATGTGTGTGGGTCGTGGGCACAGCCTCTCCTTTGTTTCTCCTTCTTCACTTTGCTCCAGGGCCTCTTCCAGCTGTAGGTGGGTGCCTGGCTGTTTCTCTTGACCAGCTCTCTGGGCCCACTGCCTGCCGTGACACTTACCCCAGGTCAGCTCTGACTCTCCTTCCAGCTTGCAGTCCTCTCTCTCACTAAGTCTTAAGAGCCCACACTGCTTTGCATTTTAGGAGACGATCTGGGAGCTGTGATCTACAGGAACTAAGGTAGAAGCAAAACAGTGTATACAAGCAGAATAGTGTGGAAGACACATCTTGAGCTCTGAGGGTCATTAATTAATTAATTCAACAAGTGCTACCTAAGCACCTTCCAAGTGCCAGACAACAGGCTGGGCACTGTGCAGGAAATCTTTGGGTCGCCTGCTCGCCTCCTTCACCTGAAGGTGATCTCACATCCACTCAGCAGATTGACTATAATGAAAAGGGAGACAATCCCAAGTCTTCATGAGGCAATAAAACAACCAAACTCTCCCACACTGCTGGAGGCTTGTGAACGGCCCAACCATTTCGGAAAGCAGGCCCTACTAAAGCTGAACGTTTCACTGTGAGGTCCATAACACGGATGTGCACACGCTTGTGCACTGAAGACATGTTCAAGAAAGTTCCTAGCTGCCCCATTGTAAGAGCCGCCCGTATGTAACAGCCCAAATAGTTCACTGGCTGCAGAATGGTGCCCACAGAGCATGGTTCTCCAACAGGACCAACAGCCAGCACCACACAAGGTGGGCACATTTTAAGGTGCCAGCAAAAGGCAGCAATGGACATGAGTAAATTAGGAATGGCTCCAAGTATATGCATTTTTTAAAACATTTATTTATGCTTACAGAACTGGGGTACAGGCCAGAGATGTGAGTGAGAGGAGTCACCAGAGACAGAGTAGGGAGCAGAACAGGCCGATGCACTGAAATACACTGCTGAGGGGAGCAGCAGGCAGGTCAGAAGAGGTCTGTTGTGCCATGTGGTTCTGCTCCCTGGCGTGGGATAGAACCTGTACTGCAGTGGCTTCTGAGAGCTTCATAATGCAGTGATTTAACCCCTTGCGCCACCAGGGAGAGCCCGTATGTGTGTTTTTAAACAGACACAATTCATTTATGGTATAAGTTGGTGCAGTTGTCCTTGGGGATAAGTCCTTGGGGAGACAAAGAGGAGTTTGGGGCGGGGGGCAGGCTATTGATCTTTTTTTGATTGTGAAAGTGTGCGTTCACTTGGTGAGATCCCTCTAGCTGGTTATCTATAAGGTATATATTTCTCTGTTGGTGCTTTAATCAAAGGTTAGAAAAACACTAGCCAATCATGACCAGATTGTTTTGTCACTTCAAGTTTGGCTTTCTTATCTGTAAAATCCCAGTGCTATAGCCTTTGTTTTGGAGTTAATAAATGGGAGTATAATAGTGAACTATATTATAATGAAACAAATGTTACATGTTTCATAAACGATGACTATTACTATTATGATTTTTTTTGTTACTAGTAATTTCTCTGACATCAAATGTTGTATTAAATATCTGGGAAAGTGTCATCACTTTTCACATGACAGAAATGAATGTAGAAAGCCCAGTGCTATAAAGGTTTTTCTTTCAGTTGAAGTTATTTTATGATAGGCCAAATTCCTCAGAAAATGAAAACTAACTCTCTCTTTTGAAATGCTCATTTTCTTTCTGTGATCCTCAATTCCCCTTTCCCAAATGCACTGTGAGGGGGAAACTCTGGGGAGACAGTGTCCCACCACCTGGAAGAAATATCCCCCAACCTATCTCCACACACTCAGAGAACGTGACTGCAAAGCAAGGTTTTGAATTCCTGGGAGCTGAGCGCATGCTGTGATCAAGTGTGTAACTCTCAGCCTGATTTTTCTCTCACTTTTCATGGAGCAAGTGTCATGGAAGGGTTTAGAGGTACAGGCTGTGCTCCACCAAAGTCCAAACACGATCTGTGGTCCCTGGAGAAATGCCCCTCACTTCCCTGCTGGGAGCAAGACTAACATTTTTACACTCTGGATATTACATTTCATCAACTTAGAAAAATGTAATCCTGGAATTAGCCATTGTCGGCTGAAAAATAGACACAGCTGGTCACAGCCAGGAGAAAAGGCAGCAGAAGGAGCCCAGGGCCCCAGAGTGCTGGGAGGCCAGCTCCCCCCCTGCCCCCCCCCCCCTTGTGACCTGCAGGCCTGGAGGCTGGGCCTCCAGGATAGAGACGCCTCAGCATTCTGCTGATACACTCTGACAGACGTGACTCTGACGTCCAGGCAAATCTAATGTGATTTAGACACAGTGCGAGGTCGGCTGCCTCGCTGCCCCTAGGGACACAGGCAGATCCTCTTCCTTAGGACTCAGGATGCCGCACCCCTGTGGCCTCACTGTGCGCTCTGCGGTGTCCAGGTCTCCCTCCCATTTCAAGGCAGAAACAGGTGAGCTCTGAAAACATCTGTGTCAGTGAGGGAGAAGGAAAACCATAATTCCTAGATTTTGTGAGTGATTCAGTTTCCAGGGGCAATTTGATGGTTGCTTCGTCTTTAAAAGGAGTAGCTCCTTTACTATAGGAACTTATCTTAAGGAATTCTGACTGAAGTGACAGATATTTAGTGACTTGTTAGCTTACTCTGTGCCTGGCAAGCCTCAGACACCTCACAGGTCTCAGACACCCCCACCCCCAACCCCACTCCCGTTGGATTCTGTATTCATCATCATATCAATGATGATGCTTAGGGTGACCCCTAAGATGCCACTCTTGAGGTCCCCATTTTCAGACAGCAAACCCAGGACTTCAGGGCTCACTGGGTGGTGCAGGGGGTTTGAACCAGATGCTGTCCCTGAGCATGAACCTGTAATGTTCCTCGGAGCACCAGGCCCTGTGCAGGCTGGCCGAGGTGGGGGAGGGGTTGGGGGTGGCAGGATGGGGGGCTACAGCCCTGCCCTCAGGTCCTTCAGCAACATCTATGCAAGTCCGAGGTTACTGAAGGAAATGCACCAGCAGCAGGGAACACATAGCTCGGATATTCCCGCAATTGTTGATTATCAGCTTGCCAGAGAGGAAATAACGTAAATGTCTGACAATTAGGGTTTGGCTAAATGACATTATGTCCATGCTTTGGAATCCTGAGTAGCTTTAAAACGAATGTCACTGAGCTGTGTTTACTGACATGGCAAGAGGTTCCTGTCACATTATTAGAGGGAAAAGGGTAATTACAGCAAAAGAAGAAAAAGTCTCTTTCTTTGTGAATGCACGTGGAAATGACACATTACTAGTTGTTTTCTTTGGGCTTGGGATTATTTAAAAAGAGGTTTTTTCCTTTCCATCTCTGACCTTTCTGATTTAGGAGGTAATTAGCATGTATTTCATGTCTAATGGGAATAACAAGCTATTTCCATTTGAGGGGAAAATCGCTGCCTCTTTAGATGCGATGGCTTTGTTTCCTACAGAAGGAAAATGATCACCTGCAGGTGAAGGCTGGTCTGTGTACCTGCAGAGCCGAGGCCCTTAAAGGTGCTCCCTCCTCGTCTGTAGCTGAATCAGCCAGGGCTGCTTGTTAAAATGCAGCTCCCAGGCCCGCCCTGGTGGTGCAACGGATTAAAAAAACACAGCACTATGAAGCTCTCTGCAGCCCCTGCAACATGAGCTTGATCCCCAGCCAGGAAGGTGACCCACATGGCACAGCAGACCTCTGCTGTCCTGCCCACTGCTCCCCTCAGCAGTGTATTTCAGTCAGTCAGCCTATTCTGCTCCCCACTGCCTCTGGTGAATCCTCCCCTCCCCTCCCTGCTAGCTCTGGGCTGTACCCCAGTTCTTGTATGTGTAAATAAATAATTTTTTTTTAAATGCAGTTTCCTTGACTCCACCCTGATAGTAACAATAACTCATTTATTGAGTCTATAGTGAGCTAACCACTATGCTAAGCGCTTTTAATCCTCACAAACCCTGGGTCTATGCATGATTATACCCATCTCCTGGATGAGAGAGCGGAGGCACAGGAAAGTTACCTGATACACCAAGTTACAGAGCTGCTGGGTGCGGGGACCCAGCCCCAGTATGTGGCCCTAAGCACTGGTGCCACTTTTATGGTTAGTACCCTCAGAGTGTGGGGGCTCAGGGATCCAGCTTGTTAATAACCCCTCCACACACACACACCAGTCCATGTGCATACTGCAGTAAAGTCCTGTTATTTTAGAGCATCGTTATCTTAGCACCTCTGGCATTGTTTTAGATTAAGATATAGCTCTACTATTTACTCCAAATCAGCTGTGAACGGATGTCATCTCCCTGATGTGATTAGAACAAAAATGCTGATCTGAGATTCTCAGCTATGGATGGAATCAGCTGGAGGTGAGTCATCAAATCTAAGAAGCAAAGGAGCTTGGAGAACCCACTAACCTAATTGTCTGCTCCCTCCCTTTTTTCCATTCTTCCCAGCAAATTCTTGCTCAGAATCCTACTTCTAGAACATTAAGGAGTGACCTGATTTCTCTAAAGTTGGGGGTGTGTGGGGGAAGAGTGCAGGGTCCAGAAGGCCACCTGAAGGTCCTCCCTGGAAACTCGGAAAAGACCTTATTTGGGAATCCAGAGCTGGTTGAACACAGATCGCTCCAACTTTTAAAGACTGGCGTGCTGCTGTAACAGGTACAGGTTTCACGGACTCCGCCCCCACTCAATGCTGGAACTCCAAATCCCATCAGTACCAAGAAGAAGCACGCAGGGACATGAGGGCAGAGCTGAGCAGCCAGGTTGGGATAAAACCGGACATGTGGGCTCTGGGGGTCTCTTGGCCTGGTGGTTCGCAGCTGATCGTTTTGGCGCTCAGTCGGTTTTCAGCGTGTCGGTGGAGTCCACGTCAGCAGAACTGGTAGGACATCCCAGTTACCCTGTGTTTCTCTCTCTTTCCCTGGGTTATTCCTTTACCTTTCTCCTTATAAATAAATCCATTATTTAACCTTTTGAGTGTGTCCATAATACGATTGAATCATAAGCGCACGGGTGAAGACCCACAGACAGGCAACCCAATTCACATTGGGGTGCCCTGTAACAGATTGGCGCCCAACGATCAGCTGAGCAGAGAGTTGAGAGCAGTGGAAAATGAAACCCTGAAATGCAAGCCTTTCATGGTGGAGATGTAACAGGGTGGTCCCTAGGCAAAAGGGAAGTTCCAGGTTTCCCGCCCCACCCAGAAGGAGGGTAGAGCTGAGCAGGGAAGAGAGGAGAAGAGAAGGAATCTGAGGGAAGAAGGAAGCAGGATGGAGAGCCAGGAGACCTGAGGAAGCCACATGGAGCAAAGGGAGACAGGTAAAGAAATCATGCTTGTTTCTTAGCCCTGGACTGGTTGAAAACAGATGTGGGTGAGAGACCCATGAGGAGGCTGACTATGGCAGTGTTTATCTTAATTTTGATTTTGCTTTTTTCCTCCCAGACACATCTGGCCATTTCTGACCCTTTTGTATGGGTCCTGACCAGAAGGTGCTTTAGTTTTGTGTTGGTGTTGGGCTTTTAGGCCTTGCTTTGGGCCAGTCCTTTTTGGGTGGACTTTGCCCACGAGGGGATGGGTAACTTCAGGTTTTTGATTTAGAAATTATATTCTTTGTGTTCCGTATTGTATACTCACTGTATTAAAGTTCCTTTTCATTAAAGTCTGACATGTTTTGTCTTGATGCGGCGGATGGCAGAACCTATTTAGAGCAGGCAGGTTTGGGGGTGCAGGGGTGCCCCTCTCCCTGCCCCATAACAGAGACTCACCACGAAGACCCTTGCAATTCACCACATTTGTCCAGGTGCTGCTATGGACATAGAATTTGGGTTGTGGTGCTGTGATCAACCAAGAAAAAGCTAGAAGACTTGCCCCTCTGCTGGGGTCTGGAGAACGATGAGGCCCAAGGACCACCACCGTTGGGGGAGGGGGCACCGTCGCTGGCTGTGGATCCGTAGACCATGCTGGTCAGGGGTTCAGGAGCAGTCCCCTTGGCTGCTCCCGAGCCTTTGAGGCCGTTTAGTTAGTCAGGGTTTGTTAACGGTTGTTCATGAAGTGACTCAGATTTTATTCTCATTTTGTGGATTAGGAAGCTGAAGCTCAGAGCCTTGGGCAAGACCATATAGCTAGGAAGAGACAGAGGCACTAGGGCAATTGAACCTAAACTTTTGCTCACATTTGAGTTGGTAAATGATGCCAGAGAACAGCCCCGGGTCAGATTAGGGGAGGCCGGCTTTTCTGACCCGGGAGACATGAGCTCTGCATTGCGTGCAGGGCACAAGCACTCACAGGGCCTCCAGGGTGCCTGATGCCCCACGCCCATGGGGGTTCTTTGCCCTCCCCTACTTCAAGACCTGACACAACAGCTCCAATTTCCACAGGGAGTAAAGAAAAGAACACTCTCGAACGTGACAGGAATCAGTTTTCCTCCAGAACTAAAGGCTTTTACCGGGTGCAGGAAAAAAATTTGATCATTCTTGGCAACTTTGGAACAAATTAGAGTATTAGAAGAATGGATGAAAGATTGAGGGGATGTCAGAGAGGCATGAAATCCAGAGGCTTCTCAATTGAGTGTCTGTTCCCTGCTATTATGTGCTATGAAATCAAGGGTAAGTTGGAATCTCACGATGGAAAACACAGCCCTTTCCTCCTCATTTCAGCTTGAGCTACGCCTCCCCGGGGAACCTCCTCAGACCCCTAGCACAGGCTGGCCTCTCCATTTGTGTGCCAGCCCTCTGCACTTGACCTCTGTAATCCAGATCGCACTTGCAGCTCTTTGTTTGGTACCTGTATTCTGCATTTGGCTGTGAACTCTGTAAAGGCAGAAGCTTCTCTGCCCTGCTTGTCACTTACATTATTTGAAACTCTTCTGGTTTCAGGGAACAGAAGACCTAATTGAAGGTGGGTTAAATAAAAGGGGACCTTTTTTTTTCCTTCTCAAACTTAGACTTAGTCCCAGAAGGGCTGGATTCAGGGGTTCTGAATAAGTTGTCTTTTGCTTCCAATTCATATTCTTTTTTTAAGATTTATTTATTTATGCATACAAGAACTGGGATACAGGCCAGAGACAGAGGTGAGAGGATTCACCAGAGACAGAATGGGGAGCAGAACAGGCAGCCTGACCAAATACACAGCTGAGGGGAGCAGCGGGTGAGACGGGGGGTGGGGGGGTCTGCTGCACCATGTGGGTCACTTACCTGGCTGGGGGTCGAACTCGAGCTGACACAGCTGTGGCTGGCTTCATAGTGCTGGCTTTAACCCGTTACACCACCAGGGAGGCCTCCCAATTCATTTTCTTCCTTCTGTTGACTTTACTTTTGGACTCCTCATGATGCAGAGATGGTTGCCACAACCCCTCAGGAAGGAGGAAAATCTCCCTTCTTGGCATCTACAGCAAAATTCTCAGGGCTAACATTGATTGGCTATGTTTGACTAATGTGCTCATCCTGAATCTGACACTGTCGCCTAGAAAGTATGGTGCCCTCAGCTTGGCCTGTGTACCCAGGCATCCTTCCCCCCTTTCCTTGTTCACATGAACCATTAGGCAAGGTGCTCCGAGAAAGCAACTCCTCCTCAACCCAGGAAGCCAGGCATGGTAATCTTTCCCCCTTTAGGGGTGACTGGTTTAAAAGTGTGCATGGTTCACTTTTGACAAATAAGATATTTTTCTGGAAGCTTCTGGGAGAAATTTCACTCTCTAACAAATAAAATCTGCAGGGGAAGATAGCTCCTTTCCCATATCCCTTCTTGCTTTTGGATATCATTGTGAAAGGATGAGATGTTTGGAGCTGCTGCAGCCATTTTGTGACTATAAGGTAAGAGTTGCTGACATATTGGGCAAGGTTAAATGGGAAATGCCTGCCCCTGGCTTCTGCACTGTTACACTTTCACTGGCTTCCACCTGTGACTTTTTTTTTAAGGATTGTCCACTCTGCCTGCACGTGCAGGGTGCCAGGGTTCCTGGGCTGTATGCTTCTAGTGGGGTAGCCATTGCCAGTTACTATCTGAAGGGCTACCTCCTTTCCTTTGAATTGGAAACTGTCCTCACCAGCACACCTACAGGATCAGGTCAAGGAGTGGACTTGTTTGTAATCAACCATGGCTTGACATCTTCCCCTTCCCAGCAATGCTCCTCCTAGTCTCCACCAGGTGCCCCTGGGACAACTTCCTTAATCAGTCGCTTGCACACAATTCGTTAGCTCCTTCTGGGAAACCTGTCATTTCACCAGGTCTTGCATATCACAGCTGCTATGTAAATATTTGTTGCCTGAATACATGAATGGATGAACATGCTGAGGAAATCACAAGCAGGTGGAATCTGAACAGGTTATTATACTAATTATAGCTGTCTCCTTTTATTCCTTTGCCTCTGTGAAACAGGTTGACCCCCTTGGGGGAATTTTCCCAAAGCTTTAAAATGGACAGGGTGTCTTCTCTCTATACTCACATGCTTCCCTAATTGGGCAGGCCATTAGGAGGTGAGGTCATCTCCTTAGGGCGGAAGGAGAGGTTTGTCACTTAGGACCAGAGACCCTAGCGTGGGGACACAATCGCCTGAACATCTGCAGTGTCTGCCATTGCTGGAGCAGCTGGAGGCAATGACCATTCTGGAATGGATCAACGAGACCTTTGACCTGAACTCCAGTTTAATTCACTCTTCCCCTCCATTAGCCAGTGTAAGGGGTGGGGGAGGCTGGAGAGAGGGATACCATTTTATTTTCACGGCATTTTTATTCCAAATGACCTGATGGGTCAAATCCACTCTCCTTTCATGAATTATATATTAGAGGAGGCCTTTTTGTTTTCTAATAGCTTTAGTTGAGTTCATCTCCTTTTTAAAAAATCAGGAATTTCAATGAAAGAGTTCACTTCTTACCACAACAGTTGGCATGGTTTTGATTGATTCATTCCATAGCTGAGTCTCTTTGGTAGAATTTTCAGGCTGCTAGGGTTTTAGAAATTTTCCAGACCCATCTTATTTTATACGCAGGAAAACTAAGAAAGAACCCAGAGATGGGCAATGCCATACCCAAGTTCACAGAGCTAGTGAGTTTCAACAACTATTAAAATGTGGAGGAAGCAATAGATTTCACTCTGTTGTGCAAGTACGCCTGGAGAGGTAACAGTTGCCATGACTGCAAGACAATTGCTTCAGAAACTAGTGGCATAAAAACATTATGCTCAGGGCTTCTGTGGACTAGAGACAGAGCACAATGGCTTCGTTTTACCCCACTGGGTTTGGGGACTCAGCTGGAAGAGCCAAAGTCTTGGGGCTAGGTTCATCTGGAACTTCATATATGAGTGAGTAGAAGTTGATGCTCTCTGTTGGCTGTGATCTCAGCTGGAGCTGTTGGCTAAAACATCCATGTGTGGCCTCTCCATGTGGCCTGGGCTACCTCACATGTTCGGTAGGCTCCAAAAGGCAGAGATAAGAGGGAAAGAAGGGGAGAGGCAAAAAAAAAAAAAAAAAAAAAAAAAAGGTGGAAAATTTGTTGCCTTTTAGGGCTCCAAGACTCACCCAGCCTCCCTTCTATTATATCCTGTTGGTCAAAGCAGTTACAAAATCCACGTGGTTTTGTAACAGGTACAGGTTTCATGGACTCCGCCCCACTCCAGATACTGGACTGGAACTACTAATCCCATCAATAACTAGAAGCACTCTGGGATGTGAGGGCGGAGCTGAGCAGCCAGGTTAGGAAAAAACCGGACATGTGGGCTCCTGGGAGGTCTCTTGGCCTGGTGGTTCGCGGCTGGTCATTTGGCTCTGGAGCGGTTTTCAGCATGCTGGTGGAGTCCAAGTCAGCAGAACTGGTAGGACATTCTAGTTGGCTTGTATTTCTCTCCCTCTTTCCCTGAGTTGTTCCCTTACCTTTCTCCTTGTAAATAAATCCATTGTTGAACCTTTTTGTGTATGTCCATAATACAATTGAATCTTAATCGCACAGGTGAGGACCCACAGACAACAACCCAATTCACATTGGGGTGCCCTATAACAGTTTCACCCCAAGAGGCTCATATCTCAATGGAGGCATGTTCATTACCTTGTGAGAGAGCATGTGGAAAGGGATGTATGTTAGTGCCATCTGTGGAAAATGAATTTTTCTGCACGAGGGTTAGAATTAATGCACATTAAATTTTGTTAAATTGCGTCTTCAGTATCTCTCCTTTCTACTAATCCCATTTTCCTAAAGGGGAAGGCATGTGTCCATCATTTGCTGATATACCTGCTGTATAGGTTGATATATTTCAGAGCCCAGACTGCTCCAGCCAACAGCTTACTGCCGCCAACTTGGTAAGAACACATTTTTACTTGGAAGTTGAGGGTAAAAATAGAAAGTCTTTATTGGCTAAAAACCCTGCAGTCTACTGATCAGTCTAGTTGATTGATGCATTCATTCATTGACCTTTGGGGGCACATGGAGGGGTACTTAGCTGGACCTTGGGGTGATCAGAAAGCCCCTAGAGTAAGCTGAGTGGAGCATAGAGAAAGAGCTATGGAAGCCGAGGCTAGGAGCTCCCATGGCATGTGCGCAGCGTTTCAGAGGAGACTGGCAACAGGGAAACAAGGCTGAGGGAGCAGCAGGGCAGGTGTAGTTATCAGGCCATTGATGTCACCTCAAGAAGTCTGACTTGTTCCTAAGAGCAGTGGGAAGCCACTAGGGTAGGGACCCACTTAGATTTGTGTTTAGAGGGAGTGCTTGTGTGACTGCAGGTGGGTGGTGGATTGGGATGGGAGCAGGCGGCAAGTGGGAGGCCAGAGGGATGATGCTGACAAAAACCCTGGTCTGAGATTGTCATAGGAACTAGGAGCTCTGTGGCTCCTTGTTCTTGGTGCACTGGAGAAACCCAGAACAGGGTGGGTTTCACATGCTGGTGGGGTTCTGCTTTTGAACCCCATACCAGTTTTGAAAATGCACCTCTCAAGTTTGAAACCCATACTGATTTGGAGAGCCAGGGGAGGAGAACAGGGACCCTGAAAGCCGTAAAAGGTGGGGAAGCAGATGGATGAGCTCTCGCCTGGGAAGATCTTCACTTCAGACCTGCAACTTGTTGCTTCGCATAGTCGGTTGCTGCTCCTGCCTCTGACTGGCAGTGCCTCTAAGAGCCACCTGCTGACCAGAGTCACTGGCATGTGCCCAGTGCCACCTCTAGGCTTTGTCCTGTTGCTGTTGCCTCTGACACTGGCCAGCTGGCTTCTGGATCGCTGCTGCTGGCTGCTGTCTTTGTGAATCAGGTCCTGACTCACTATAGATCGATATGCCACCAGCCCCATGCTGTCACTGAAGGGACTATTCCATCTTTCACAAGCAGTGTTTGGTGAACACTATCTGGGGGAGGATAAACAGCCATTTGTGGCTGTAAGAACTCCATCTTTTTAAAAATCTCTCCAATTTTCCCCCTTGTGGAGCCCTCCCTGGTAGCACAGGGGGTTAAATCACAGCACTATGAAGCTATTTGCAGCCATTGCTGCACAAGTTCGATCCCTGGCCAGGGAATTGACCCACCTGGCACAGCAGACCTGTCTCACCTGCTGCTCCCTTCAGTGGTTCATTCCAGTCAATCTGCTTGTTCTATCCTCCACTCTGTCTCTGGTAAATCCTCTCATCCCCTGCACCTCTGACCTGTGCTCCAGTTCCTGTATACATACATAAATAATTTTTTTTAAAGATCTGGAATAATTCTGGGCCCCTGGTTTATGCAAGTGTGTGGGTGTTGGTGGCAGGTTCTCAGCATGAGAACCATGGAGATAGGCTTGGGGTGGGACTGTGAGGGGTTCAGATTTTTTGACATGTTGAATCTGAGATGCCAGGGGGATGTCAGAGTAGAGGTCCCAGTCAGCACGTGGATTCACAAGGCCAAAATTCAGCTGTGAATGTGCACTGGGGACGAGGCCCAAGATGGACACCGCAGCCCACTTGTCCAGGGGGCGGAGGAGCAAGCGGGGAGAACTGTGTGAGCGGGTCAAGAGGCAGAGTCAGCAGTACCCGGTCACCCGAGACAGCAAGGAAGGAAAGGAGTGACACTGTCCACGGAATTGGAAAAAAAAAGGCACTGGCAGTTCCCATGAGGACATTTCCCCCAGAGCTGTAGGAAGAAGCCAGATGGCTGAGAGCTGAGGGATGAAGAAAGGAAGATGAATGAATTAGTGAATGAGTGAGTGAATGAATGAATGAATGGTTATCGTTCTAGTAAAGTCTTTACATGCCTCCTACTGGTCTGGTCATTCTAAAGACACCAGGATGGATTTGTCAAGTAAACTCGCATGGAAAACCCACAGGAAGGTCCTTTCACTTACCCTTCTCTGTCCAGACAACAGGCTGAGTTAGACTGACCTCAGCATCCTTCCCTTATTCTCGGGGGAGGAGTGTTGTCATCTTGTGGCTATAAACACAAGTCTGTGCTTACATCTGTTGTTTATCTCTTCACAATAGCTTTTCAGCATCATTTAGTTAATAACCCCAATTTGGGTGGGAACGCTCCTTCCTGGTTTGAAGGGTAACACGCGTCCTGCGTCTGGCCAGTAAGACTCAGGCCTGAGATCCTTTGAAAGCTGTTGGGAAAGACAAGCATTCCTGAGGCCAGGTGGCGGCTACAGTGGGACAGCCTGCCAAGCAGAGAGAGCAGATCCAGAGACAGTCTTGACAACAGTTTTGGAACTGTGTCCAGCCAGGCCTGAAGCCTTTCGTTCATTCCTTGGCCCTCTTGGTTACATGAGCCAACAAGTTCCCCATTTTCGCCTGTCAGAAAGCGCTGTGTGAGTGAGTACAAGTGCGTGTGTGGCCCCAGAAAGAACAAACTGCTGAGACTAGGGGCCTAAGGGTGGGGTTCTGTTGACTTCATTTCCTCTCAGGCTGGACAGCTCACTTCCAAGTGGCTTTTCCCAAGGAATCTCTATCCTTGGGGTCAAACTTTCCACAGTTTTCACTTGTATCCTGTTTTGCAAACCTCTCCTTGCTCAACAAAACAAAACAGAGCACTTCATTGGAGAGGCTCCATGTAGCCTCTCCCACCCAAGGCAATGCACATGCATGTTGTTCTTAGTGATAAAGGCCTCCAGGCTCTAAGCCCAAGGTGGGGCATCTGCCCACCATCTGTGGGCACTGCAGCTGCCCCAACAGGGCAAACTCTTGTTCATTTGTTCAAAACATGAATTAATCAAGCAGGGAAATCCTGGCTTCTGGACCACACTTTGCTGTGTGAGCAAAAACTGGTTCTTCATACATCAGCACAGCTGGAGGGGGATGCAGGAGACAGAAACCTCGGAGGTGACTCCTTAGGTCACCCATGACAGATGAAGGGAGTGACATGGTCCCTGTTTTTCCCATCGCTCCCCACCTTCCCCAAGTCAGTCCTGATCTCAGTTTCCTCCTATATCTGAAGACTTCATTCCATGTGATGTGTTTTTGTTACAAGGCAGGGAGATGGCTCCCCAGAACCCCCAAATTGCCTTCTCTAAATAGGTTCTGCCATCCATTGCATCAAGACAAAACATACAGACTTTTAATAGAAAGGAGCTTTAAAACAATGAGTGTTCAATACAGAAAAGACAAAGAACATAGTTTCCAAATCAAGCACCTGAAGTTATTCATCCTCTCATGGGCAAATATCCTGCCAAACAGGATTGGCCCAGAGCAAGGCCAGAGACCCTGCCACAAGTCTAAAGCACCTTCCAGTGGGGTGCTGACCCATAGAAAAGGGTCAGAAATGGCCAGACAAGTCTGGCAGGGAAAGAGAAAAATCAAAACTAACATAAAAGCTGCCATTGTTAATCTCCCGCGGGTCTCTCCCATCTGCTTCACCCAGTCCAGGCCCAAGAAGCAAGCGCAGCTTCTTTAAGTTTCTCTGCCTCATGTGACTCTCCAGGTCTCTGGCTCTGGCTCTCCATCCTGCTTCCTTCTCCACTTTCCCCTCCAGTGTCTTCTCCTCCCTCCTCAGCTCCACCCTCCCTTGGGTGGGGCAGGGAACCTGGCACCTTCCCTCTTCCTGGTCAGCACCCGTTACTGTTAAGTGCAGTCTGATGGACATGGATGTCCCCTGCGGGCAGGCCTTGCGTATTTCTGCCAGGCTTGGCAGAATCCTCCTGTTATTCCTATCCTCTACTTTCTTCCCTCCCCCCTCCCTCATTCCCTTTCCCCAGCTCCCTCCCTCCCATCCTCCTTTCCCTCCTGTTATTTCCCCATCCTGCCAGTCTCTTT
>NW_004567105.1:43294480-43307130 GCF_000260355.1 Condylura cristata
CAGCTGTGTGCCAGAACACGGAGAATGAAGACCAGGATGGGGGTGGGGAAGGGAAAGCCAGAGGTGGGTAGGGGCCTTGCCTGAGGTGAGGACTTCAGTCTTCATGCCAAAAGTGAGAAATTACTTGGAACAGTACCCTGGAAATGGAAAAGGGTGTCTTGTGTCTGTTGGTACTTTTGGAGTCAGAAGGGTGGCTCTGAGTGAGAATTTTCTAGTCTTGGGTGAACTGGGAGTACTGGGAAGGGGTCCCCGGGACTGCATTGGGGTCAGGTAACTGATTATCAGGAAGATAACCCTGCTGCAGGCCTCCTGTGTAAGCCAAGGATCTTTCACAAAAGAGGACAGGGAAAGAGAACCATCTCATCAGGATGAAAGTTTCAAACAAAGCTGGCTTTGCTGTTTACCCAGTGGGAGACCCTGATCAGGTTTTCAGTTTATCTGAGCCTGTTTTCCTCATGAAAATGGGGATAATAGTAGTAATAACTGTATTATTTTTGTCTGCTGATCCCATTTCCAATCAGGAAACTGCCATTTGCACGTGGCTCTGTGGGAACTGTGCCACACGTACTCCTTGGCACATGATCCGGGCCCTGCCTGCCAGCTCCCAGGTCCACGTTCCCATCTTCCGGGACCCAGGGACTGTCTAAGGGAGTGATGTGGGCAGGACCAATGGGTGTTCTCCTGGGGATCTGAGGTAGACTGTCCAGGAGAAGGTCTCTCATGGTTTAGAATATGAGCATGGACTTGAGTTACTCTGAGCTAATTTTTCTGGGGAAAAAAATCAGGGAGCTGAGGGAAAAGGGAAAGAAGATTAGAGAGGGGGTGTTGGAGAACTTTGTTTGATGCCCTAGATATAACACTTCCTGAAGTCCCTAGATATAACACTTCCTAGATATAACACTTTGCCCTTCTCAGTTAATAAACCCATAAATGCCCATTATTGTTGGTGAGAAGAATGAGGGGCACCCAGAATGAGGGACCCCAAACTTTTATGCTCTAAGTGGGACCTACCATCTGCTGCTTAAAGACAGAATGTATTCTTAAGGCTTTAATAGAAAAAGAATGTTAGGAGAATTAGTGTGCATAGCAGAGAGAGAGAAGGATATAGTTCCCCAATGAAACACCCAAAGTTACCCAGTTCCCTGTGGGTAAATGCCCAGCCAAAAAGGGTTGGCCCAGAGCAGGGCACTGAGGCTGGAAGGCTTTCACAAGTCTTAGGTACCTTCTGGTTGGGAACCACAGGAAAGAGGCAGAAGGGACCAGTCATGTCTAGAAGGAAAAGAACAAAATGTAAATAACAAGTCAACACAAAGGCTGCCATTGTCAGCCTCCCCTTTGATCACTCACCAACATCTCTACCATGTGTCTCCTTCCATGTCTCCCAAGCCCTTAGCAGGCCTGAGAGGTAAGCATAGCTGCTTCTTCACGTGTCTCTCTGCTCCAGGTAACTTTCCAAGTCTTTACCTCAAGTCCTTTCAGGGTTCCCCTGGCTGCTCAGCTCCACCCTCCATTGGGTGGGGGCAGAGAACACAGAACCTCCCCTTTTTATGACTGAAGCCATATGGAAGTGGCCTTTGTCACTCTCAAGGGATGCACTTTGACCAGCACACACCTCACAGGGTTACTGTGAGGGTTTGCTTAGGTAAGGCACCAGCAGTGAGTATACAGTGGCCCGAACGCACAACATTCATTAATCACTAGCTGGGACACAAGGGAACGTGGAGATGGTTCACAGATGACGTGGTGGAGGGAGAAGTAAGGGAACTACAACGATATGAGGAAAATAACTAATTAATTAAAACACATCACTAGGTAGGTTCTTGTTTTGGTAACGATGCACTCATGTATTGTTTAATGACAGAGCCATGTTGTGGAGAATGCATTTTTAGAGCATTCTGGTGTCCTCTGTGTGCCATCATCATAGTATAATTACGCCCATCTATGTATGTACACACGTGCTCCACAGCCATACATGTGGGTCATTAGTGACCCAAAAGGTCACTGGGGGACACATGACTAAAACGCACAACTAGAGCTTGTGTTGTCACGTTAATAATTCTGGGTAAAAGACTCACATAGTGAGTTTCCCTTCCCATCTCTCCAGCTCCCTCCAACATTTGGGATTCCTGTGTCCTGGACTTGCTTGCTTTCTTTTAAAAACAATTTATTTATGCATATAAGAACTGGGGTGAAGGCCAGAGATGATGGGGTGGGGGGTGGTGAGAGAACTCACCAGAGACAGAGTGGGGAGCAGAACAGGCATTGAAATGTACTGCTGAGGGGAGCAGCAGGAGAGGAAGGAGAGATCTGCCACGCCATGTGTATTCAACTGGCCCGAGGGATCCAACTAGTGCTGCAGTGACTGAGGATAGCTTCACAGTGCTGAGCCTTAACCCTTTGCACCGGCCAGAGAGGCCACCCCCAAGCCCCTGCCCCCTGGGCTCTCTTAAAGTGACTTTGACAGCAGCAGGACACACCAAGTGAAAGAATCACTATACTTAGTTTTCATTCAAGAAGCCCAATCCCCACCACTCCAGAAGGGCTAACTGTCCCTGATATTTTTCACAAAGTGTATTCATTATCTATTGCCATGTAACAAATGAATCCAAAATCTAGTGACTTGAAACAACAGACCTGCTGTGTTGTGCCATCTATGGGTTGGGGAGGAGGTAGGCACAGCTTTGTAAGTAGTTTTAGTTCAAGGTCTCTCATGAGACTGGAGCCCAGACATCAGCCGGGCCTGCTGGCATCTGAAGGTTTGACTGGGGCTGAAGGACCCACTTTCAGCCCTCATGGGACTGTTGGAAGGTCTGCCCGAGTGTCTCCACCCTATGGCAGTGCCTCTCCCAGGGTGCGGGAGCCAGGAGAGGGGGTGGAAACAGCCGTGTGTTTTAACTTCATGTCGGAAGTCATGAGCCATTCCTGTAATTTGAAAGATTGTCCAGTTCCCACTGCAGGGCTCCCCAGGCCTGTCTCAAGGTTGGTTGCCCCAAATGCAAGGGCGGGGGGGGGGTGATGGTGTTCTTCAGTCTGATTAAAATTTCTTTGTAGTCTGGTGGAAATTCTCTTCCCCAAGGGGGACTTTGGATGCTCAGGAAATGGCATCTTCAAGCCACGAAAATACTTCCCCAAACTTGTGCTTGAAAGAGTTTTCTTTTCTTTTTTTCCAAGAGCTCCTTAAGTACACTAGTGAAATGACTAAATTTAATTTGCTGGTCTGTAATTTCCTGGCACATCTGGAGATTTCCTAATAAATACTAGTTTCAGGTTGGCAACCTGCCAGCATTCTGGCCCTCTTCCCAACGACAAACAGGGATGTGTAAGCAACATGGAGAGGTTGATCTTTCCCCAAGGAGAGAGCCTGGACCTGGAGGCTGGATGCTTGGGGTTGAGAGCTGGTCCTGGCTTTCCCACCTTCCTACTTCAAGTCAAACGCTTTCCTGTCTGGGCTCAGTGTGGCCAAGTGCTGATGACCCGGTCCCGACTCTCAGGCTATTACGAGGTGTGAATGAGTGATGCGGCTTTTCCAAAGGGTGATCAGGCCCGGGCACTGTGCTCTGCTAACTCCAAAGGGGCCATGTGCTGAGCATGGAAAACGATGCTAAGGTCCAGTGTTTCCTGCTTTCCATGACTGCAGCCAGGGCCAGCTCGGAGGACTCACAGATCCTCCGTGCTGATGTTCAGAGGGCAGCTCACTTGGGATTTCACACACTGCAGGTGTTGTCTCGACTCTTCACCATTTTGCCCGTCAGCTTGTGTTTTGTGAGTGTGATTTTATGGGACAAAAGCACCTATGTTGGGGGCTTAGGATCTTACTCACTCTTCCCCCCAGGAAGAGTGTTGTTGTTTTATTGCAATTACTTTCTCTCACACATACATTTCCTCTTGGATGCCTGCAGTCCTCGTCTGGTGTCCTGGGCTCCCCAACCCTGCACAAAGATGGTGTTACCAAGGGACCCAGACCATGATGTTCAGAATAGGAGCTGTTTCGGGAGATAAGGGGCATTCTCTGTCATCATCGGTACCCCCTGGCCTAGGTGCTAGGGAGGAGAGGTTATGTTCCAGTGCCCACCCCAAGGCATCTTAGAGGAGAGCAAGGTGGGAGACACCCCAAGGCTGGGCTAGCAGTGCCCTGGTGTGTTGGCAGGCCTCTCAGAGGGGGCTTCTCCTGACCTCTAACCCAGGTATCCAGAAGTTTGCAGTCCCTTGAGGACCACCATCTGCTGTGCTAAAAGAGGAAAGCAACCTCCCACCACCAGCCAGACTGTGCATCCTGAAAATTCTGGGGCCAGCCTGTCTGTCGGACTCATCAAGTCCATTATTATAAAACACTCTGAAGTGTGGTGGGTCAGAGCACAGACTTGGGAGCTGGGCTGTGGGTTTATGTCCATGGCCCTCAGCTTACCAGGGTTGTTTATCACCTTGGCTATTTTCCTAGCCTTTCTGTGCCTGTCTCCTCATCTCCAAAATAATGAGCCTGTAGTTCCTCTTAGGTTGTAGTAGAAAGAGGTGGCATGGGCGGGCCATCTGGACCAGTGTGCACCACGCAGTTTTACCTGATGTTGTGTCAGGCATGTGTCCCCAGAGTCCTGCAGATAATTTCTGGGTGTGGGACACTGACTGTGATGTAAGGTGCCAGCACCATGCCTAGAACAGACTCTATGGCTTCTGTGGAATGAATGAAACTTCAAAAGCAGCTCCCACAGAATACCCACCACTTCCCACTTCTCACAGAACCTTGTAGAATTGATTTTATGCAGACCACACACTTAGGAACCGCAAGGCATAGCTCCACGCAGCGGAGCTCCCTGATTGCAGGGGCCGCATACACACAGCTCTGTGTGACGACTTTAGCTCCTCACAGTCCTGGGTGCTCGGCATCTTGTCCACGGTCCTTCAGGACCCCTTGGCTTCAGGAATGGGACTCTGGCCACTCTGTGTCCCCTTCGCCCTTTCTGGGAAGTGCTCTTGCAGACCCCACAGCCTGCCGCCTTGCCGGGCACTGTCACCACTGTCACTCACCACCTGCCCCGAGCCTCCCTGGCCTCACTGCCTTAATTGGGCCAATCTGTTTGCCTGACACCAGCTCTGGCTCCTTTTCCTCCCTACCCCTCTCTTGCCAGTTGACAGATTCTCAACTGTCGCGAGAGCATTTTTCAATTCATGCTCGCCCAGTGATTTCCTAGCCAGGTGTCTCCTCTTTCTAAAGCTACTTAATTTTTAACTTCCAAATGATTTTCTGCAAGTGCCATGGTTTTTCTCCACCCTGCCCCCAGCCTTCCTCCCAGGGCTTTCAGCTTTTCCCAGCCCTGAAACCCAGCCGACTGGGGCCCTTTAAGGGAAGCTATTTTGTTCAGCTGTGTAAAGACCATGGTCTTAATTAGGGCTCCCCCAGTGCTGGCACTGAGATAGGGCTAGGAAGGCAAAACTCTATTTGGGTGGTGATCCAGGGAGCCAAAGTGAGGGAGAGGGATGAAGAAAAGCCGAGAATGGTGTCCCATTTTGCACTGACTTGAATGCCTGCATCATCCCATGGAGGCAGAGTCTGGGGTGATCACCCATTGACCCCCCTCCATAGTTGGGGAAACTGACTTCCTTGTAGTTCTGCCATGCATCTGCCCTCATGGCCCCTGGCTCTCCTGGCCTTGGAGAGAAGCACAGCCAGTGCAAGCATGGCCTTTTGGAAGTCTCCCTGGCAGTGCCCATCAGTGCCCGGGTGATATGGGCACATGGATGTTCCCTGCAGTCACGTATACACTGAGACTCCCTGGGGCTGGGAATGCCTCTTGGGTGTGAACACTTTCTTCTTTTGAAGTTTCTGATTATGAAGGTGTTTTGCTGCTTTGGAGGGGCTCCAGGCAGTTGGCAACCTACCAGAAGGACTCTCGGGGCCCCAGTGATAAAGGGACAGTCAGCCTGGCAGTTCCACACATGTCTCCATTTCTGGTGATGAGTCTGTTGAGGGAAGTACTGACATTCCCAAGCAAGACGAGGGATGCGTCCCTCAGGCTGCCTGTGCCCTGACTACATTGTGTGATGTCCCAACTGCAAAGCACATGCAAGACCCTCTTTGCATATTGACCAGTCTGAGAGGTAAACGAGAAGGGGGTGATTTTCCTCCAGTGGGTTTATCTCCTTTTCTTATTCCTTCGTGGCCTCCCAGATGGATCCCATAAGTTTCTGTTCACTTTGGTCATAGGAAGATCCGGTATAAAGATTTATTCTCCCTTCTTTTTTCCACCCTAGTTAGGTTGGACTCAAACTCAATGGCTTGGAGTAAGGCAGAAGCTTGGTTTTCTTCTCCCCCCATCCCCTTCTCCACCTGCACTCCCTCGCCTTCCTCCCTCTTTTCCTTCCTCTGCTGGGAGCACCACTTGCACTGCAGACAATGTGAAAGGTGTTCCTCAGGGATTTCTGGAGCCCCAGGAACTGGCATAGGGATTGGAGAAAGGGATTTTTTTTGCCACTGGACTTACTGGACTTCAAGTTCTGCTCACTTGGTTGGCCTCCATGTCCCCTTTGTGCAGTGAACCCCAAACACTGGCTTTCAAATGAGTCACTTATGGATCTTCTTTCTTTATTTTTTTTTTTTTAATTTATTTATTTGTACATACAGAACTGGGGTACAGGCCAGAGACTCAGGGGCAGTGAGAGACTTCACCAGAGACAGAGTGGGGAGCAGAACAGGCAGATGGAGGAAGTACACTGCTGAGGGGAGCAGTGGGCGGGCCAGGAGAGGTCTGCCACACCATGTGGTCACCTCCGGGGCAGGCGGGAATCGAACTCATGCGGAAGTGGCTTTAGCTTCTCAGTGCAGTGCTTTAACCCGCTGCGCCACCAGGGAGGGCCAGGATCTTCTTTCTTTTTTAAAAAATTTTATAAATACTTTTTTTTTCATCATTCTTCATTTTGTACATTTTTTCATCTCAGTTGTAATCCCCATGGACTTCCCACCACAACTTCACCCATGTGCTCTTCTGACCCCCATTTTGATCCTGTTCCCCTCTCCTCCCCTGTAGAATGTCTCTGGCCTATAGTTGATGTTCTTTTTGTTGTTGTTTTATTGCAATTACTCTCTCTCTATAAATATATACACACACATACATTTTTTCCTGATCCCTTAGTCTCCTGCTTTGAGTCTACCCAAAGGACACAAAAACAATAATTCAAAAGGACACCTG
This sequence comes from Condylura cristata, assembly GCF_000260355.1. Classification (NCBI taxonomy): domain Eukaryota; kingdom Metazoa; phylum Chordata; class Mammalia; order Eulipotyphla; family Talpidae; genus Condylura; species Condylura cristata. The sequence continues at coordinate 43,301,662 of NW_004567105.1, forward strand.
CACCCCTATTTTTATTGCTGCCCTATTTACAATAGGGAAGATGTGGAATCAACCAAATGCCCAAAAGTAGATGACTGGATCAAGAAGATGTGGTACATATACACAATGGAATATTACTCAGCAATCAAGAAAGATAAACTTATGCTATTGTGGCAATACTTTATGGATTTTTAAAAGAACATCGGTGTGGGGGCCGCAGAGTGTGACGTGTGGGAGCTTCTCCTCAATGTACCAACTCAAAAGAAACATGCTTGCTTGAGCTCTCTTACTTCCCCTTTGCAGAAGCTGTGTCTCTCCCCACCAACCCCTGGGGGCTAAATTCTTGGCAGAAACTGAAGCCTTTGGGCTCCTCTTCACCCAAGGCTTTCCCTGACCCATCCCCCTCAGTGGCTGAAGGACTGAATACACCCTTCTCTTCTCACTGTCCAGTTCTCTCCTGGCCCTTCCAAAATAGGGATGCAAATCTTCTTGTTCTCAGGAATCCAAACAGGAAGTGAATTCTTGGTTCCCCTTGCAGGTACCCTTGGTCTCTAGTCTTCCTCCCATGACTAGGGAGAATACATACTTCCCTCCCCAGGAATTTACAACCCTACCGGGGTCCCCTATGTTTGCAACAGGTAGGAAAGATGAAAGGGACGAAGGCCAGAAGGGTGACCAACCAGTGAGACAAGGGTGTCTCACTGTGGATGCACTTGTGGCCTCTTTGTGGTTCCCCCCAAAAAGGGGTCCTTGCCTTGGGTGGGGAAAGGATTGTTGTTGTTGTTTTTTAATTTGCTGATCTTTAAGTGAAAATTCACATTTCTTTCTGTTAAAAATGTAGTTATCGAGCGTCACAGCAGTATTAACAGTGTCTGTAACGCTGTCATCCATTGAAGTCAGAGATCTTTTCTTATCACAGAAGAGTTGTCATTGTTATCTGAAGTGGCATTTTACGCGCATCTCCATTTAGAAATTAAGCATAATTAGATCTTGTTTTCAAATGTGTTAATAATAAAGTAACACTAGTATTATTATGTCATAAATTTGCTTATCATTTTGATAGCCATGGAGCTGGCTTTCTTAGAACTCAATGTATTTGATTTTGTATGTTAAGCAACCATTATTTTGAAGGGTGTCTATCACTACAGTGGGTGCCAACACAGGAAAGGGCAGGAGCCCTTCTCCAGGTCTGCAGGCCTCATGTCTCATGTCTAGTTTTGAAGTTTGACCACACTGCTAGGACTTGCTTATTCTCCAGATAATATTCTATTCTGGCTTGCTTTTCATCCAGGATAATGTTAACCCTAATCAGAGCCCATAACAGTGAAAGTGTTTTAAGCATTTACTTACTCAGGCTCAGTGCAAAGCACTTTACATGCAGTAGCTCATTTGATTCCCATCTTTTATGGAAGCATGGAGAGGTAAAGTGACTTACTCGAAGCAGTAAGCTAGGGTTTGAACCTGGGGAGTCTGGCTCCAGAGCCCACTGTCTTAAATCCATTGATTATAAAGCAGGTGAGAGATCCCTAGCTTTCCAGATCACATTCCTGACTTAAATGGCATGGGGTGAGCTGGTGCACTCAATCATTGCAGCATCTTGCTGAAACCTTTGTGGTTCCCAAATCGAGCAATGAACATTAAACCACAATGTTCCTAGCTTATGCAGCAATTGTGGTCACTCACTTTAGAGTCAAGGGGGCCCACAGAAATTTAAGACAAACATTGACTAGGCATCTACAATGTGGCAAGCCAAACTTTAGGATAAAGAGTAGTTTTTAACTTCCAAGAATTCCTGCAATCAGGAGGGACACACCCCGGTACATCAACATACAAAGAAAGTCAGCTCTGGAGGAGAGTGTGTTCACTGAGCCCTGGGGATGGTGGTATGTGTGTTGGGGGCGGGGGGGAGGGCAGGGCTTTCCATAAGATTAAGAAAAAATCAGGTCCATGCACATCACCTGCTTCCAGGCCCCTACCCTGACTCCACCTGGAGCTCCCTTGCCTGGCCTGTGCCTCCTATTGAGACACGTGTGTCATCCTTTCACTTCCCTCAGGGCTCTCAGGTGGCTGCCTGGCTGATCCCAGAACCTCATTCAAAGTCAGGGGTTAATGACTTCTGGATTTTAACAAGCGTTTTTAGTGCTATAAACCAGGGATCACAAACACAAATGTCCAAGGGTCAGGTAGATAACGAGAATGAACTGAGCTGGCCTATATTTGCACACTAAAATTGCAGGAATATTCTCTAGCCCCACAAAGATTTACCCTCATCTCCTTTTTTCCTTGAAACAAGTTATCTTTTGGAACTATCTTTCCTTTTTTTTTTCCCACTGTTAATAAAGAACAAACACAGATAAATATTTCTCTGCCAGGAGAAAACCAACAGTGTAGCATGATGATTAATGTTAGCTATCCAATGGGAAACTAAGCCACGTGGACTGTGACTTAGGCTATCCCAGAAGCAGACTCGGAGGAAGGAAGGACTTAAATACAAGTAATCTACTTGGAAGATGAGCCTGGAAAATGTTGGGTGGGAACTGGGGTAAGAAAGGGAAGGCAGGCCCTCCCTGGTGGCGCAGTGGGTTAAAGCAGAGCACTAAGAAGCTAATGGATCCCCACCTGCCCAGAGGTGATCCACATGGCGCAGCAGACTTCTGCTGACCTGCATGTTGCTCCGCTTAGCAGTGTACTTCGTTGATCTGCCTGTTCTGTCTCTGGTGAATCATCTCACCACCCCTGTACCTCTGGCCTGTACCCCAGTTCTGTATGCATGAATAAATAAAATCTTAAAAAATAAAAAGGGAAGGCAGGCAGTCAATAAAGGGGACACTAGGGAGTGAGTTACCATGCTGAGTAGCTGGACCTCAAACTCTGGGAACCAGTGTGAAAGGTATAGATAGAGCTGCCCCATATGAAGGATGGGGACAGGGCTGTTTATGTATCAGCTTCTCTTGGTTGTTGTCTGGGGACTGATAGGAGTGGGGGTGTTTTAATTCTCTGGCTCTGCAACAGAGTGGGCTTCACAGGGTCTCATAAAGTCAGGCAAAAGAGCACAGGCTCTGGAGGTGAGCCAGGGCTCTGTACCCTAAAATGACAATACCCAAGGACATGACAACTTCTGCCATAAGCATCTGCCATGGTGAATGGAAATATACATGCAACTGAATTTTACCAAGCAAGAATGTGAATTTCTCAAGAGAAGCTGGGCATTTAGATTTTTATGTGAATTTTCTCAAATTGTGAATGTGTGGACAAATCCAAAGTTTAAAAAAATACAATGTCTGAGCAAACTGAAGCCTATATGTATGCTTGAATAGTTTGTTCTAAATGCTGATCTTGGCTCCAGACAACTCTTGCTCAAGGCAAGCATCATAGATGACTCCTGATAAGGTGAGGTGAATGTATTAGTTACGGAGTAGTTTGGGTTGAATAAATAAAGAACCACCCCAACTAGAAATGTTAGTTACTAAACACTAGTTCTTTCTTTCTTATAGAATAATCTGCAAGTATGTAGATGGTCCAGTATAGCTATGCTGCTTGAGGTTGTCCAGGGACCCAGGTTCCTTCTGTCTTGCTGTTTATTGTCTTCATCTGTGTAGTCAAGGTGAGCTTATCAATTCCTTGTCTACATTCCTCAAGTAGAAAAGGGGAAAGGGAAGCTTAGTCAGTACTTGTAATTGCATAGTTAACTTCCTCTCATCCCACTGGTGAGAACTCAGTGACATGCCTATGTCTAGTTGCAAGGGGTGCTGGGAAATGTAACCTTTCTCTTGTTGGATATATGTTCAGCTTAAACTTTGTGTGTGTGAGAGTATTATATTACCATAACATTAGGGGAGGGCTATTACTAAGAGATGATGAGAAGTCTATGCTACAGTAGAGGAAGGATCTGGAAAAGAGAATGGGGTTCAAGACTGAGGCAGGACCTACATGGGAAATATTTTTCCTCATGAGAAGAAAGTTTGGCTTTACCCATTTATTTCTTTTTGTTTTGCATTGGTTTTTTTTTATGATATTCACCTCAGAAACCTTAATAGAAGATCAATTCAAACCTGGTGAAAGGTAGTTACAAGGGAAAGAAGTAAAAAAAAAAAGAGTACTGACTAGATACATGAACTTTCATGTCTGTGATCTCAGCAATCTTCACAACATTGAAATAGACATTATTATTCTCTCATTCTTTTTTTTATTATTAAAGATTTAATTTATTTATGCATATAGAACGGGGATACAGGCCAGAGGTGCAGGGACAGTGAGAGGATTCACCAGAGAAAGAATGGGGTGTAGAATAGGCAGATAGACAAAATACACTGCTGAGGGGAGCAGCAGGAGGGTCAGGAGAGGTCTGCCGTGCCATGTGGGAATACTGCCCTGGCCGGGGATCAAACTTGTGATGTGGCTGCGTCTAGCATCTAAGTGCTCTCCTTTAACCCACTGCGCCACCAGGGAGGACCCTATTCTCCCATTCTTTGGAAGAAAAGTTGAGTGCTAGAGAAGTGCCTTTCAAACTCAGTAAGACTAGGGCATGGGCACAGCCCAACCAGAATTTGTCCCACCAGAGAAGTGAAATGAGGCCCATGTGACTGCAAGCTCACATTCCTTTCACCACAATCTGATTTCCTTACACCAGCTGCTTCCCTAGAGACAGTGACTTCAACTCTACTGGATTGTTGAGAGGGTAAACAAACCATGATGAATGAATCTCCTCTCCTAATATGAATGCCTTATTGTTGTTATTTGTCATGACCTGACAGAGTATTTACAGCCTTTGCTATTGCTTTGCTTCTATCTGTGGCTTAAGGAAGTCAGACTCCCAGCCCTAGCAGAAAGTCAAAACTGGGATTTGAGTTAATGAAGAGTTAAAGACTCACCAAGTGGTACTTGGCCTTACTGCTAGCCTGGACAAGGCCATTAACTCTCCTGTAATCAATTGGCTTGTTCTGTAGTATACTGTTGTCCCAGAAGTAACCACATGGGTGTACCCCACATTAAACAGATTGTCTCTATGAAAAGTGAGACATATTGAAAAGATAAACAGGAGATAATTATTTAATTAACTACAAGAGACTTTATTTTCCAAAATGGAATTTCTACATAGCTAGTTTTGAAATAATGCTGAAATTTTGATTCTGGAAGAAGAGGAGGGGGCACATGTTTTAGTTCCCTCCTGGGCCATCTGTAAATGTTCTGGAATAGATTAGATTTCAAGAGCTCTGTAATGATATGTCAGAAAGAATTTTTGAAATCTGCATTGGTTTGGGGCTGGCTGTGGTGGATTCATTGGGATGCCTGCCAACCTCTGTCTCTCCTTGGAGACTATAAATCACCTACAACTCCACTGAAAGAAAGAGATGGGTCTAAACGTGCCTATGTCATGTGACCATCACCCCAACCCTCACCCCTCACTGAATCAAAGCCAAACTCCTGACTCAGGAATCAATCTATAGGTTTATCCCATGAGTCAACTAATTTCTGCCTTTCAAATATATG
>NW_004567105.1:43307639-43368964 GCF_000260355.1 Condylura cristata
AAGTGGCTTAAGCTTCTTTGTGCTGTGCTTTAACCCACTGCGCCACCAGGGAGGGCCCGTGATACTATATTTTTATGTCATCATCTGCTTTCAGTGGATCTGGGAGTCTTTGTGGTCCCTTTGTCTTGGGGAGTTTTGACCTACTCATTGGATGGACAAAATGGTGAAGATGTTATTCACGGGGCACATCACTGCAAAGTGGACAGTTGATGGGCACTCCTTGCCAGGTAAGGGAGATGCCTTGCTGCTGAGTCCAAGAACATCCACTCCTTGAAGCAAACCTAGCAGAGATTCTCCCACCATATTTTATGTCCACCCTTTGCTTTGTTTCCCTATGGAGGAACTGACGGACCTTTCCCTGGGTTAGATAGCAGGTGCAGGCGAGGAAAGACACCAGCAAAGTACAGAGGTGGAAGGAACCCATTACCAATGCTTCACATTTGATATACCCCGCTAGCTTAAGGAGACTTTTCTTTTTTACAACCAGACATGACATGCATATACACCAATGATAGCCTTCTGAGTCCTTCCCTTCCTTGCTCCATTTCTATGGGAAGTAGAAATCCTGTCTGGCTACTGAGGAGTCCTAGGAGCACCCTATCCAGATTTACTGCAGGGCCCAATCAAATTCCATCCTACGTTGGGGTTTAACAATTGTCCTTTGTATGGTCACAGGTCTTTAAGAAACAGCCAACATGCATCCTAATGTTTTGAGAGTTTCTTATAAAAGAGTTCGCCATCCCCCTGACCTCTCCATCTGAACCCTTCCTCCTTTGTAATCTCATCTGGATCCACAACAACTGAGGGTTTCTGAGTCCTTTCTCCTTTCATTAATAATATTCATTGTGTGCGTTTTATTGGTGCCCCCTCTGTGCCAGCCCTCTGGGCTAAGTGATTTATACATACCGTGCTGTTTAATTATCACAAACATCTCTGTGCTAGCTACTAATGCCTACCTCCAGGTTGCAGACATGGAAATGGAGAGGCTAAGTCACCCACCTGACTCCAATGCCTGATAGTCTTCCCTCCTTCTATACCCTGTTTTCTCTGGGGCATCGTCAAATTTTCTCCATTGTTTTCAGTGACTGAATAAAGACCCCAGGTATCCTGCTTGGCAGCAAAGACCCCAGAACATGGCCTTTCTCATTCTTCCTTCCCAGCCAGCACAGCTGCCAGCCTGGAGCATAGCCCTTTCCAAGAAAGCCCAGGAGAGTAGCCAAGTGTTGACTCACCTGCCAGATACCAGGGTGCAGCCAAATTGCTAGAAGCTTGGCAGGGCCCTTCATGTGAGCTCAGGGACAGGCCTCCAAGGGGCACTTTCAAGGGACATGGTCTGTTTCTCTGAGTGCTTGAAGTTCCAGAGCCTTGAGCTATGCAGATGTGCTTGGCCATGTTCTCTTCTGCTCCATACTCCAGCACTGGAAGTTTCTGAAGGAGTCTCTTTCCTCCACCTCTCCCCTTGTGTGGCTGACATATTCTAAGAAAGCTTCCAAGATTTCTGTTTCCCATCCTCATCCCCACCCCAGTGAGCACGCTGGAAAGAATCCTCAGAGCTGAGAATAGGAGGCTTTTACTCCTGCAATTAGGTGATGTTAAAAGCCTCATGGAGCTTAAGTGAAGGAGCTCACCCAAGTGTGCCTGTCCTAATCACAAGAGTCCTTAGAAGGCAGGGGGAGCTCTGGCTGGTGGCAGAGGAGCAAGCGAGCCATGTAAGCAGGAAGATTGGCTTACCCTTTCTGGCTTGGAGATGGAGAGAGTCCTGCACCCACTTCAGGAAGCTTGAGCAGAGTCCTCAGCTGCAAGCTAGCGAAGCACCGAGATCTCAGATAGCCACGTCAAAGAACAGAAATCCTCCAGCTGTGAGAATGAGCTTGCAGGTGAGTTCCACCTCCGACAACTAAGAACATCAAATATCTTGGCTGTGACATTCTGAAGCCAGAGCAGGACTGGGCAGACACTGCCTGCACTGGCCCCATGGACGGCAAGGTGGCAGGTGGTTTCCAGCTACCAATTTGGTGGTACGTCCTTGTCCTTAGGCAGCAGTAGAAAATGAATACAGCTTGGAACTCTGAGGCATCACAAACCAACCTGGCCAACTCCATCCCTAGAACCTGCTCCTCCTGGTCTCCCATACCTTGTTAATGACCACTGCCTTCTTGTCTCAAGCCAAAACCTAAAAGTCAGCCTTGACTCCCCTCTTTCCTGTAGACCTTAATTCAACCCATCGGTAAATTCCTTCGACTCCCCATAATGTTTCCAGGCTTGGATCACACGTCACCATCCCCATCCCTGTTCTTCCTCCTTTCTGCCAGTGCCACTCTGTCTTTATCAAGTTATGTTGCTCCCGTGGGATGGAGAGGAGGATGCTTGGGGTGCTGCCTTCCTCTCTACTTCCACCTGGCTCCTCGGGGGTGACTTGAGAAACACACAAAGCAGAGGGTGGTAGAACCACGGCTTGTAGAGGCCTGTCTGGAAGACAGTCTTGAGGGGTCTGAGAGCCGGTGCCTGGATGGTGCCCGGTAGGACACAGCTGTGAGCCAGGAGGGCTCCCAAGTCTGCTTTAGAGCCATTTGTGCTCGGAATCCATGCTGTGGAACGCTACTGGGCATCAGCATGTATTTATTGTTTGAAGTTTTGAGCCAAGTGTGAACATTTGTTATGGTGATGACTGGGAAATTCCCTGGAGGCCTAAAACTCAGAGGCTACTGGCTGCCAGAGGTGTTAAGATGTTCATCTTTCACATCAGATTGTGAGTCCAACTCCTCTTAGCTGCATACTCCGGGACCTCAGTTTCCTTGGTGAGATGCAATAAGATCAGTTTTCTCTGTGGTCAGGCAGGACAGTACCTGGTACATGATAAGTTCTCCTTAAGCCATGACTATTATGCTAATAAGTAGTCGGTCATTTACTTCTAGAGGTAAAGCACAGTTAGTAGCTTTCCGTGGTGTGTGCCTGTGTTAATGCACCTAAATTGTAGGGGCAGTCTGCTAACACTGGACATATCCCAACCCCACAGTCCAGAAGAAATGACCAGAAGTAATTCAATTATCTGTCTTAATGCAGCACCCACAGTATGCTAATTAGCAAAATGGATTTCTAAAGTGGTTTTTCATTGATGAAAATAATGACATTCAAGGAAAGTAGAGGGCTAGAAATGTCTTGTGGTGTGTCTGTCTTGCCTGCACTTTGCACACCTATCTAGCCAAACCAGATGCTCTTAGAAAGGCACCAAGCTCGGAGACTAGCCTGTCCTATGCTAGGTTTGGGGGCTCGATGTCATCCCTTGCCTGACTACATTAGGTAAATAGTGCACTGGGTAAGACTGTCACATTTGCCTCCAATGGACTTTTTTTTTTTTAAGATTTATTTATTCATACAGAATTGGGGTATAGGGCAGAGGCTTCACCATAGACAGAACGGGGAACAGAACAAGCAAATAGATGAAGTGCACTGCTGAGGGGAGCAGTAGGCGAGACAGAAGAGGTCTGCTGCATCATGTGGGTCTCCTTGGGGGTCAGAGATCGAACTTGTACTGAAGCAGCTGCTACCAGCTCGCAGTGCTGCTGCGCTTTAGCCCGCTGCCCCAATTGACTATTTATGACAGAACTGTCCAGCAGTCTGAAGGCCAGACCAGTGAGATGTCTCAGACTCACAGGATGGGCTGTGCAGCTGTGTGTGTGACTGCTCACTAAATACCTGTTTCGTTGTTGGTGGAAATTAGTCTGGGACATGATCTCTTTGTAACATATCATCTGGTTAGGAGGTGAACAGAAGAAACCTATATCCATTATGGACTTCTAATGATTGGATAGTGAGGCAGTTATCACCAAATTCTTTATAAATTGAAGAGCTAAATTGCCTAGGATTGTTGCTTTCAATTAATATCAATACAATGGAATCAAAGAATAGATTGCTTCTAGCTTCGAAAAAACATATGATAAAAAGAAGTCAGAAAATTGTGAGAATAAACCTCCTGGAATTCTGGCACTGTTTTAGATGCAGGTCAAACTTAGAAGGGTGTGTGTGGGGGGGGTGGGATTACACAGGCTAGACACACACACACACACACACACACACCTCTAACAGAGGAGCAGATAGAGGGAAGGTGAATGGAGAGTTCTGGCACCATTTTTCTCCCAGGGAAAGTCATGGAACTTCCCAGAAGTGGCCTCCAACCAGGATTTGAATGCTGCTTATTTAAGTAAGCTTGGACAGCTTTCTTTTCCTAAATTTTTTATTATTTACTTTTTAAATGAAGTACCTTGCTAATTTTTTGACAATATAGGATTTCTCCCCTCAGGTGCGACCACCATAGCTCTCCCACCACCAAAGTACCCCTAGGTTTGCACTATTGTGCTATCCCCCCGCCCAACCCCATTATCACCTCTTCTCATCTCCCTCTCCCTTCTGCTCCTTTCCTGGGGGCTTCGAATCTATGAGCCTTCAAAGGCTTGTGTTAAAGTTTGTCTTTTCCTGATCTGTTGTCTGTTTCTTTACATTCCACATATAAGTGAAACCATCTGATATTTATCTTCCCCTGGCTCATTCTGCTTAGCATAACCCCTTCCAGCTCCATCTGTATTTCTTCAAATGGCATGACTTGATCTTTTTTTGATCACTGAGTAGTATTCCATTGTGTATATATACCACATCTTCTTGATCCACCATCTGCTCTGGGGAATCTGGGTTGTTTCCATATCTTGACTTGTAAATAGTGCTGCAATAAACATAGTAGTGCAGATCTCCTTTAGAATTAATAACCTCTCTGAGTCTGCTTCATCCCCTACAAAACAGATGCAACAATACTTTCCTTTGAGTTATAATTAAGGTGAAAGGGACTTGAAACCACTCGAGTGGAGTGGACCTTTAATAAATAGCTGTCTCCTTGATATCCACAGAGCACTGGGCTTTCTGCACACAGCAAGTGGGAACAGCAACAAACAGCCTTTTGTTTTCCTAGTGCTTACAACCCCCAGTGACGATGAGCTCCGTGAAGGACTCCCAAGAGAAGGCTCTGGCTGTCTGTGAAATGAGCCTGAGTACCAGCCCATGCCTCCTGAATCAGAGGGCTGGTGTGTATGTGTGTGAGGGAGGGAGGCACTTTTAAGAAGTCCCCCAGGGCCCTCCCTGGTGGCACAGCCGGTTAAAGCACAACACTGAGAAGCTAAAGCCACTTCTGCTTGAGTTTGATCCCCGTCTGCCCCGGAGGTGATCCACATGGCGAGGCAGACCTCTCCTGGCCCGCCCGCTATTCCCCTCAGCAGTGTACTTCATCCATCTGCCTGTTCTGCTCCCCACTCTATCTCTGGTGAATCCTCTCACTGCCCATGCATCTCTGGCCTGTACCCCAGTTCTGTGTGCATAAATAAATAAATCTTTAAAAAAAAAAGAATTCCCCCAGGTGATTCTGATGGGTAGTCAGGTAGAAGATCCCCTGACTTCCCCTCAGTTTTAGCAAAAACTGAGGCTCCCTTTAGAGCCTCCTGGGTGATGTCTGATATATTTATGATCACATTTGTGGGTGGCACTGCTTGCCTCAGTCCCCGAGTCACTCTGTTGCAATGGGGACAGAGGAGTTTCCCCTTGTTTTGTTCATTTCATAGGCAGTGCTGTTGCATCCATAGTAGAAACTTCAAAGACTTTGCTGGACATAGAATTGACAGGCAACCTCTTATATTAGGAGATTTTCAGTGGTCAGCCCTCTAAATTCCAGGCAGGTCCCTCTCTTAGGGCAGCATCTATGAATGATGCAACTCTAGTCCAGATGTCTACCATGGGACTTAGGAATAATATTTCCTACGCTCCCTCCTCTTAAAATTATGTGTTGTGCTTTTCTTTTCCCAAAAACATAAATCATATTCACTGTACAAAATGGAGGCAATCTAACTTTAGTAAATGTCATATTGGGAACCCCCAGCAGATAACAGTAACAATCAGCGTGTTTCCTTCCAGTCTTTTTTCTATGTACATAAATACAGATGTTATTCTTTTCTCCACAAAGTCAAGATAGCACTGTACATGCTGGTTTTGCCCTGCCCTTTTCATTTGATGATCTGTTTTAAATTAAAAAGTTAATGAGATTTTTTTTCCTGTGCTATTAAATAAGCCTCTACATTAGTGGTTTTATGCTGTGTCTGACAACCCCTGGCATCCTGGGAAGTGCTGGGTTACCTGAGGCTGGACAAGGGTTCAGGTGCTACAAGGGGCTTCAGATGTTGCACTGAACCTCAGAACTCTGTTTTTATACATGTTACTGATATCTGGTCATAACCGGAGTTACAATATGGAATTCCATCACAAAGATTTGGAGGCTTAAAAAATGTGAGAACTTTTGCCCCAAGTCATCATAATTTTTTTAAAGCTTGGTTTCTTTCTTTTTTATTATACACACACACACACACACACAGCTTTTTTCATTTTGTACATTTTTTCATTTTGGTTATAATCCCCCATGAACTTCTTTCCTTTTTTTTAAAAAAAAAAAGGAAAATGGAAATAACCCTTTACAATTGTAAAAGATATATCTGCAAACTGTTTTTAAGACTCAAGTGTTATTTATTTAAAAAATTGACAAATGATATATGCTGTTTGTAAATATTATGGGTATTGATTTTAATGGAAAATTCATCCTTATTCTTTCCCACCCCCAAATACCAAAAGGATCCTTATTCTTTCCCACCCCCAAATACCATGACCTAGGTCCAGAGGTCTTGTTCGGAGAATGCCTAGGTGAGATGCACAGTCCAGACTCTTGTGTGCACATGGATTGCCTTACCGCAGAAATGACGCTGAATTAGGATTTCCCTACACGCGTTTTCTTTGGGAACTAAGGTCCCCGTATGACCTAGTCCTAATATGTCTGGGACTGGGGGTTTCCTGGGATGAGTTGGAAACCCTGATGAGGTGTGGCACCAGGACCCTGGAGAGCAGCGTGGGGAATGAGGGGGGCTGGGAGGGGAGCCCTGTGGACAGTGGGGGCTTGAGACTTTGTTGATCCCCAGAGACTTTTATCTACCAACTGCAGTTGGTTGAAACTGAGGGCACTAACCCTGACCCCACCCAGTGCAGCTCCTGCAGCCTCCAAAAGTCGTGAGCAGAGACAGGAGTGGACACAAGCAGCAGCAGGCCAGAGCACGGAGCTCCCACATTTTAAAAGTAAGAGGGGCTCACTCTAGTCTTGACTTCTGGCACCCTGATGACTAGACGAAAGCCACAGAAGACCACAAGTCTTATACTGCCATCGCTACAGGGGATCAGGCTTGGAAAGGCCCTGAGATGCAGGGTTCATCGTGTTAACAACCAGCTTTGGTACTAAGTGAAATAAGAACAAAAATATGAATAACAGTATATTCCTATGAGTCCTTTGCTGGACTCAGCTCAAGACTATTTGCCAGCCCCCTAGAGGAAACTAACAAGGGAGTCTGGGGATCCTAATTCTTCCAGTGCTGGGGTCACCCAGCTCCCGCACAGGCACACGTGCTAATCCCTGCTCTGCCAGTGACGCACCTGCTCGCCTGACACCCAGGAGCTGCAAGGGGGCGGCGAGGCGGGGAGAGGGAGCACACTGCCAGGGTGTCAGCTGTCTCCTCCTTCTGCACCTCTGCACGCTGCAGCTTCTTGACTGCTCTATCCAACAAGGGGAGCAAGGAACAAGTTCCTTTGTCACTGAGTCTCCATGGTTATTTGACGTAAGATAGTCTTTTTGGAATTCTTGGCAAAAAGCAGCAGTGGGTTTGGCTGTGACATTCCTGTCTGTGAAAGAAAGGGAGGGATGGAATTATTTTTCTGGGAAGCCTGAGTCTGTTTCCCAAAGCAATTTGCAGGGTGAAAATTCCAACTCTGATGTATTATAATGGATGCTACTAAAGTATTTGAACACTGATTGTCTTTCCAGTGATATTAAGGAACCATTGTTTGGTTTTTTATTTTTTTAAGTTGTGATAATGGAGCTCTGTTTTAAAAAGCAACCTCGGTCTTTAGAAATATGTACTAGTGTTTATACATGAAATGAAAGATTTGCTTCAAAATACAGTTGGCCTTTAGACAATGAGGGTTTGAAGCAAGTGGGTCCACTTAAATTAGGATTGCTTTGAATCCCTCCCCTTCTTCCCAGTGTGAAGATGGTGAGCATGAAGAGTTTCATGGCGAAGCTTATTTGTTTAATAATATTTATTCTTCTTGAGTTTATTTTAAGAGTACAACATATTGGGCCCTCCCTGGTGGCCAGCGGGTTAAAGCACAGCACAAAGAAGCTTAAGCCACTTCCGCATGAGTTCGATCCCCGCCTGCCCCGGAGGTGACCGCATGGCGAGGCAGACCTCTCCTCCCCCGGCCGCTGCTCCCCTCAGCAGTGCACTTCATCTATCTGCCTGTTCTGCTCCCCAGTCTGTCCCTGGTGAATCCTCTCACGCTCCACATCTCTGGCCTGTACCCCAGTTCTGTACAAATAAATAAATCTTAAAAAAAAAAGAGTACAACATATTATACATATAACATACAAAATATGTTCTCACTGATTGTAAGTAAGGTAATTTTTGTCAACAACAGGCTACCAGTCAAAAGCTACATGTGGATCTTCAAATACATGGCGTGGAGCACTCCTAACTCCTGAACAGGCCAAGGGCAGCGATGGATGAAGTCAGAGTGACTGCAAATCTAGGGGAATGCATTTGTGGTCCTGTTCTATTTGCTTCTGCTTCAAGTTTTCCATAATTTTGTTGGAAAAGAGAGTGGTGGGTGAGAATTGAATCTGCTTTTCTTTGTTTTCAAAGGTCATGTTAACGATCTGATGAATGGATATAACTGCAGGATAAGCTCTAGGTGAGTTATATGCCAGAAAATTCTCATCCTTGGGTGGTGATTGATAGAAGGGTGTGTGGAGAGGTGGGCGGGAATTGTAGTATTGCAGGGTGATGCAGAGGGTCTCAAACAGAATTGCCCACCTACGACTTGGGTAGGGTGGAATTTTGACACATTAACCACAACCCACCTCCAAATTCCTCAGTGTGTGAAACCAGACAATTTACCTGGGTTGTCTAGGGAAGGGAATAATACTGCAGAATCCAAGGAATAAAAGGGTTAAGATTTCAGCACTTTGAACTTCAAAAGCTACTGGCCTGGGAGGAGGAAAAAAAGACTTGATTTAGTAAGTCATTGTTTTCCCTCCTCCCGCCCTGAAATAATGAGTTTAACCAACGTTTAGGAAGTGCCAGACCCTGCTCTAAACATTGTACAAGTGTTCTCATTTTTTATTTCCCTAACAACCCCATGAGACATTTTTAAAGATAGGGAAACTGAGGCACAAATTGGTTGTGTAACTTACCCAGAGTTGCACAAATAATCTGACTGCTGAGCTTGCCCCACCACCAGCCCTTCCAAGATGAAGGGGGACCCTGCTAGGACCTAGATGAAGCTCCCTAAACGTGGGAGACCCCAGGTTCTCAGGCCCAACTTACTGGGTTTAGGCAGAAAGGCCCTGAGAAAGTCTCAGATTAACAGGAAGGACTTCACTAAGTGCACAAGCCTCACGGAAGCTGTGTCCACCTCTGCTTCCATGTGGGTGCTCCCGAGAGCGTGTGGGTGCTCCTGAGAGCGCCTAGAAATTGGACTCAGACTGCGAGAGAGTTAGAGAAATTCCTACCACCTTCAGGATCAGGGACCTTATAGAAATGAACTTTAATTGTTAACCAAAATGGAGCCGGGCTCACGGTGGAGTCTGCAGCCTGGAATTCCGCATGCAGTGTGGTCTGGTTTCTGCAGTGCCAATAAAGAAGCTATTCTGTAGGAAACAGGGTTCCGGTTAAAATATTAGATTTTCAAGACACACTACCCTGGGTTTGAACCCTAACTCTGTCATTTAGTTGCTATGTGGCCTGGGAATAACCTCAATTTCTTATCAGGAAAATAGGAGTGAAAGTACTCACTATATGGGCCACTAAGGGTGGCTTGAGGCTGAGAAGAAACATTACATAACCGGTGTCCCCCACTGCCCGGCCGTGGGCCCTCTGCTCCTCCGTACACTGTAACCTATTTTTCCGAGTGTCTCCATTCATTGCTGAGACAAACAAGAAATGGCTTTATTGTTTCTAATAATTGCCCCCAAACCAGCTGGGGGACATTTTCCCATTAGGAAGCACATCCTTCCTAAGTGGCTCAGCTGGATTCTATAATTTACCAGTTCCTTTAGTAAAACCACCCCTTTGGATTTTTAGGGTCTGTCCTGTTCATTTTAGAATGTCAGTCTCACGTTGGGTTGAGAGCTCCTTTTCTGCTCTCAACCTGTATCAGGTTTGAACCACAACTGCAATGCTGTGTGGGGAATGTGAGCTGTTCTCCTACCCTTGGGTGTTGGCTCTTGGGGGGAGGTTTGGGGGGAAGAAGAGGGAACACGGCCTGCCTGGACCTCCTGGGCTTGAGACTTCTCTCTGGTTGCCCAGCACTGTCATTACCCCAGAGTCCTGTGGTCTTCATGCCACTGGACTTTCAAGG
The DNA here is from genome assembly GCF_000260355.1 of Condylura cristata. Classification (NCBI taxonomy): domain Eukaryota; kingdom Metazoa; phylum Chordata; class Mammalia; order Eulipotyphla; family Talpidae; genus Condylura; species Condylura cristata. The sequence goes on from NW_004567105.1 coordinate 43,318,128, forward strand.
AGCTTCTTTTCCAGCATCTTCCTGGGTACTGTTGGTCCCTTCCTGGAACTGAACACACCTTCTAATTGACACCTTGTAATCCTCTGTGTGATGAAATTTCTTTGCTCATTTACCTTTCCTGGCTAACTTCATGTCCTCTGGGCACGTATGAGAGTCACCACGTTCCATTCAACAAACACACTGAGTCTTTAAAATACAAGGTCATCAGTTCACTCTTTACCACTGTTACTACTTGGTCCAGTTTGTCATAATCTCTTACCAGCGTTCTTGCAATAGCTACCTAACTGTTGTCTCCCCACCCATTCATTCCCCATGCAACAGCCAAATGCACTTAAAAATATATGTGTATGTATGTATGTATGCATGTATATGTATATAAATCATCACATTAGGTCACACCCTGGAAGTTTTCTGATGATGCCGGACCACACTGAGTGAAGTCAGGACCCCTCACTCTGGGAACAGGCCTCGCCTGGCCTGCCCTTATCTCCCTCGCCACCCTCTTTATCTGCCACCCCCTTTGTTCCACTTAACCCTAGTCTCATTGGCTGTGAAACAAATGATCTTGAAACTTAGTGGCTTACAATAGCAACAGTGGTTATTTCTCACAGATCTGTGAATTGGCTGGGAGCAGGTGAAAGTTTCATCTCTGTGTTCGTGAAAGGTCATTTGGGAAACTCACTAAGGTTACCTTTGGCTGGGATCTCTGGTGGGCCAGACTCCTCTCACACGATAGCTCCTTGGGGGAGCAATTCTTTCTCTCCACATCATCTTGCCAGCAGCGGAGCTGGATCCCTTTACAAGTTGGCACAGGGCTCTAAGAAAGAGAAATAGAAAATTGCCGGAATCCTTAAGGCCTAGCTCCAGAAATGAAACACTGCCACTTCATATATTCTATTGATCAAAGTAAGCCTCTGGACGCACTCTGATTTAAGGGGTGATAAAGAGAGAATGCGTGGCCATCTTGATTCACAGCCTTGGCCCTCTTCCTGCTACTTGCATGTAACTAGCTGTTCTGTAAGAGGACAGTGGATCTGTTGGTTCCACACCCCGACTTCCTGGTACCTAGGATGGAACAGGGCTGGCTGGTAAGTTTTGAAGACAGAATAGGTGAAGCCTTGCTCGGGGCTGCTTTTGGCTGTCTCCCACCACTTCTGCTTAGACTGCTGGCCTCAGCTGAGCAGCAGCCTCCCTCCCTGTCCATGGAAGGCTCATGCTTGGGCCTCAGTCTCCACTCAGTAGATGCTATCTGTGGTGGGAAAATGGCCCCTGGCCACATGTTGGCCATTTTCTTTCCTTCTCTCTCCATTCTCCCTTTTCCTCACTCTGTGGGTATATACTTTTTCATTTCTGCTTTTGGGTTTTGTCTTGCAGGTGGCCAGGTCCTGAAGTGCACAGGTAGAGACTTACCAACTGGGTCATACTTGGTCTCCAGCTTTGCAGTTTCATTTCCTCCCTTGAAACCTCTACACCTGCCACACCCCTTGGCCTGGGGTGTCTTCCTGGTCTTGGAATTCAAACCTCAGTTCACAGGTCATTTTGTAAAGAGAAGATAAAGAGAAGCCACCAGCCACTCTCAGATTACTGTTTAAACATACAGCTTAAGTGTTTACTTATCACTTTTCTAGTTGTACTGGGGAATTGAAGCCTTGCGAGGGCAGCAACCTGGCTGTTTTGTTCACTGTATCTTTAGCTCCTGAAGCATCTAATACAGAGAAGGCCTAGGCCCCAGTCAATAACCTGTTGAATAAATGAACCCCAGAAACCTGTCTGTCCTGTGGAGGTGAAGAATCCATCCTTCCTAATCACATAGGCCTGGATCTGCCCCTTCCATGCTGTGATATGATAGGGGCAATTATCTAACTTTTCTGTACTTCCATCTCTAAATCAGAGCGAGGCGTAAGAGCGCTCACGTCATCTTATGGAGGATTTATAAATGAGAGTGATCAAACTTATCCCAAGACCTAGTGCTTGGGATGCCCTCACACTCTTTTAATGTAAGCTGTTATTGACTCTCTCCTTTCCCTTCCCTGAGCTCCCAAACTAGGAGAGAAAAATTCCATGTAACTCTAGAAGGCAGCACTCGCATTTCATTTCATTGTGATCCTTAAAAGATTTGCCTGTGGCTGCCTGCTGGCTCCAGTCAAGAGTAGGTCCCTATCTTGTGTCTGGGGGTGGGGGACTGGCCAGCCAAGGTCAGGCCAGGTCTAAGCCCAGGCTCTGCTTTTCACAGGAATGTAGTGCTCATGCCCCCAGGCCTATCAGACCTCTGATGGGTTCCTTTCAGATTCGAATCAGCCAAAGGCTGTCCTGGAGCCCAACTTCCTTATTTTCATTAAGCAGTTTGGTCTGTCCCAATTAGGCCTTTAGAAACCACTCTACTCAATTTACCAGGTAATTACTCTTACCTTGTTTGTTTAACGAAGCTTTCATAATGATCCTCGTGATTTTTGTGAAACGTTAGGCGAAGATTTTACTTTTCGTTTTATAATTTGTGATTTTCATATTAATGCCTTATAACCTTGGGTTCTTAATCACAGAGTCATAAGGAGCTTAATTGATTTGAAACTAACCATGCCCTGAAGTGTGTACATGTCAAATTGATTCAAATTGATCTGGTGAGTTTAAATAAAGCTTAGGCCAGAGAGCATGATGGCACCTGATGGAAATTTTCCTAAAGTGCTTGACTTGAGCAACTCAATTAGGCTGCCATATCAGTACAATAAATTATTGGACACTTTTTTTCCCTGCATTTATTGCAAACTGGAAAGATAGGACAGTTTAGGAAAATGTAGGAAAACTTAGACAAGTGTAAAATGTTATATTTATAGGCCTTCCTTTGAGAAAGCTGTGGACAGCTCTGTTTTGAGAGCATACTGGGTTTTTTTTTTTGTTTTTTTTTTTTTTGATTGTTTCTCTTTAAGTCTATGTATTTACATGCTTTGTTTCAGAGCCTGGCAGTAAATATTGCCATCTCAAGTTGAAAATTGTTGGAAACTAAATACTGGTAATAAAAGCACTGGAAAAATGCTATTCACTGGGAATGAGTTTGCTTTTTTTCTTCCCCCTTCATTTTCTTAAGGCATGATTAATACAAGCACTTTTCTACAGAGAACTTTCGCTGAGCGAATGGACTCGCAGAAGTCCTGTTTTCCAGGATGAGTCCCATAATGCACTTCTGCCAAATGACAGGTCAATTTAGTTCTAATTGGTCCTAATTGGCACCCTGTCTCTCCAGAGGTTAAATTCTTTTACCTGCCTCCCAGCAGTCCTCACAAAGGTGAGAAATCCTTTCATGGCTTTGAAAAATATTAGACATAATTTCCCAGTAGATCCCTGTAAACCTAATGAAACTGATTGCTGGGTCCAGGGAGACGAGCCTGACTCCAGGGAAGATGCAATTCCCCTGGCTCCGGAGGCCCCAGCGGTGAGCAGTCACACCAAATTTTCCTGTAATTGATCTCTCCCAGAGCTTTTCCCTTTGTAAGCAGTTCCAAAGTTTCCTGACTTGCTTTCATATCTCAGTTCCTGTTTCTCACAAGTCAGTCATTTCCCTATATCAGTCTTTTTAAGACTCTTTGATGAAATGCTCCTTGGGCTTGTCAGCAGACAGTCTCCTGTGTCGTGGGCTCATGCTACTGCCTTCCTGCCCTGCTTCCTAATGGGCCTCCGCCTTGTGCTCCTCCCTCAGGTCCCTGGGGCTGGTGCCCTGTCTGCTTCAGGCATCCCTGGCCTACAGTTGGGCAGAATATTTGAGATAAAGCACCTGTTCAGCGAGTACTTCTTAGTTTTTTTGGCAAAGCATAAAATCTTTAGCTGTCATCATGAGGATTATTATGTATGGAGTCACCACTCTCGTGAAGATACTGATTACTCCCAACCATCCAGGAGGCTTCTAACCTGCTCTCAGCCACACCCTAACCCTACCTGTTCCAGGAGTCACCACCAGGCTGACTTCTACTACCCATCGTTGATTTTGCCTGTTCTTGATCTTTATCTATGGATGGAAGTGGTTATGTTAAGGGGAAGGATGTCCTAAAGGAATGCTGCAGAGTCTTATGGACTCCACCCACTACTCCAGCTTTCTGGACTCCACCCCCTGCTCCAGTGATTGGAAACTACAACTCCCAGCAGTACCAGGGAGAGAACTGTGAGGACCCAAGGGCGGAGCTACACAGGCATTCAGGACTTTGGGGGATAAATAGGGCGCCATTTGGTAAGGCGTTCTCTTGCTCGGGAAATGGCTCTCGGGACCAGGTGACTCAGGGCTTTCAGTGAGTTTGTTACCAGAGCTCCAAGTCAGCTGAGCTGGTAAGATATTCCAGTTACTTGGTATCCCTCTCTCTTTCCCTGGGCTGTTTCCTATTCTTTCCCCCTTTTGTAAATCAACACATTATTGACCCTTTTGCGTGTGCCTGCAGTACAACTGAATTTAAGCGCGGGGGTGAAGCCCCACAGACAGGTGGTCCAGTTCATCCCGGGGTGTCCTGTAACAGTTAGTGATCATAAGCGGGTCTAGTCTCTGAGGGAATGGATTGGTGGCCTATCCTGTTCAGTATTGAAAGCCGTCACTCTGTCTGGAGCTCATGTTTTCCACAAGCTCCTCCCTTGGACTCCATGTGGTAGGGACGCTAGCCAGCAAATCCCCTAAACTGCATGGTGGGCCAAGATAATTCCAGCAACCTCCCTGCTTCTTTCCTGCTGCCCTTTACAAATGGTCCACCAGTGCAGATGCCTGGTGGCTCCCAGCCTCTTTAGCTATCTCCTCATTTCCCCTCAGAGGTGTTTTCCTTCACCTCTTCTTGAGCATTTTAATCTTGCCATCTCCTTGGAGGACCCAGACTCCTCCATATAGTAGCAATTCATCCTTTTTCTTTATTGCTCCATAGTATTCCACTCTGTGAGGATCCCTACAAAGCATTTATCTTTTCTAGATTTGGTGCACATTTGTGGTGCTACCTATTTTGGATCGTTACGACTGGGGCTGCCATAGACATGCTTGGGCTTGCCTGGTGGTCACGTGTCCTCACTTCTTTTGGGGACATACTTAGCTGTGGTATGCTGTGTGGTGGGTGCTTTGTTTTAGTACGTAGTTCACCACAGTCTTCCAAAGAGTCTCTGCCAATTTACTTGCTATTGTTCATGAATAAATGACTCATATCAGAAGAGTCTTTTCAGAACTGCACTTTAGCCAGCCTTTCTCTTGATTACTTAATCACACAGATTTCCACGATCCCCATTGTTATAATGTCCCAATTCCAAGCTTGTAAACTGTACAAGGTCCTGTCGGTTATAGCCCTTGTCTGATTCTTGCTAGTACCTGGCACCCAGCATCCACCATCCACCACCAGCACCACAACAAATGCTTCACTTTGAATGTTTTGTCTTAAAACATGCCACAGTCTTTCTGTGTTTTGGTATATATTGGACCCTATGTTTTTATTTTATTTAATTTTTTTGTTTTCCTGTTTCCCCACATTGCCTATGGTATGAATTAGAAATACTTTTGGCTGTAAGTACTTATCAGAGGAAGAGTGGGGAGCCAACTCTGAGCCAGGGAATGATGAATAAACCCCACCCTCTCCTCCCCCATCTGCACTCACATAGACCTCAAGCACCTTGGATTACAACTCCCAAAATGCCAGGAACTGGACTTCCTGAGCTTCCTGGAAGAGAGCTGCTGGGAGCTATGGGCAGCCAGACGGGCCTTTGAAACACTGAAGGGAAGTAGGCCTGGGTCTCTCCTGCTTTCAGCTTTGATTTGCCCCCTGGTGTTGCTAGCATAATCTGGTCAATTAACTCTTTTCCTCCCTCCCTCCCCTCTCCTAACTTTCCTTTAAAACCTTTTTAAAATTTATCTATGATGTCTGCTTTTGGGTTTTCTCCCAAGTTCTGAAGTTTACTGCTAAAGACTCATACTCAGGTACTCCCATTTCCCCTGGCGTTGCCCTGTAACAGAATGAAAACCAAATTGTGTTCAAAAAGTGGCTCATGTTTTTCACATCACAAAAAATGTTGAGCCACTAGCATTGCTTCAGCAGCATGATGACAGAGCTGGCTCTGGACCATTTTCTTTTGTGTCAACTTTTTTGCCTCATGATCATAAGATAGCTATTGCAGTGCCAGCTGTTGTGGCCTTATTCAAGGCAGGAGGAATGGAAAATGGCTAAGATAGACATTTCTGTCTCTTTCATGAGAAAAAGAAGATTTTTTTCCAGAAAAACCTCCAGCAGACTTGTTGTTGTTGCATTGGCCAAACTTCGCCAGAGGCATGTAGTATCAGGGAGGCGGCGAAGCTACTAACTCTTTTAAGGCTCTATAGTGAGGACAAGAAAAGAGAAAGGGCTTGGAGATGGCCACTGGATGAAGCTAGCCGTGGTGTCTTCCTTACCATGGTGGTAACTTGACTTAACCACCAACTCTGACTTAACCACCAACTCTGACTTAACCACCAACTCTGACTTAACCACCAACTCTGACTTACCTTTCTGCTCTTAAACTGCCTGTCCTCTCAGAAATCTTCCTTGACCCCTGCCTCCTTTCCCTATCCAATTCCCTTTTAGGACTACATTGAGAAGTTTCACCATCATATTGATCTTGCCAGTTTTCCCTAATCTTGAATTTGTTTTCGGAATCTTACCTTGAGATAAAGTTTAAATCAAACCTGTCAAGTGAAAACATTACGTTATATCCTAGCGTGATAAAGTCAGTATATGGATCTCACCCAAATCTTCCTCACTTGAGTCAGTATTTTACCTGCTTTATTATGGTGTGCAACCGTAAACTTCACACAGCTTCTCAAGGGAGTCCTCATGCTTACCCCCATCACTGGATAAACTCCCAGAAAATGTTGCTAAACTCGTCCCAACACTTGTACCTGTTAAATATCCACCAATCCAGATTGGCTACTCCCAGCCATTTTATTTTGTGGCTGTTTGAAAGCTTTCAAATTTCCCTCTTTTAGGGGAAATCAAGTGTTGCAGATAAGACTTTGAACTCTAGACCCAGACTGTTGGGATTTGAATCCTAATTCTGCACTTACCAAATCTATGACTATGGGCAAGTCACTCAATTTCCCCTCAGTTTCTCCCTCTGTAAAATGGGAGTTAACAGCAAGGCTGCTGTGAGGGTTAAGTGAATTAACCCGGCGATAATCTTTTCAGTCCACAGTGACTGTTCTTCCTCCCTCTGAGTCATGTTCCCATCTGCCGCCTCCAACAGTCTCCTCTCTCCTCTTTTCTTCAAACTGAGTTAGTGAAATGCCTAATCCAATCACTGCCTAAGTCCATGGCTATTACATTTCCTCAGAGAATTTACAATCAGGTGGGGGAGCTCAAACAAGCAGCCAAGGAACTAGAAAACAGTAGCCGATGTGGATTCCGTGCCTGCTCCGAACCTTACATCTATTACAATAGCCTGTCCTTGCTCACGTGGGGTATTTTCATTTTTCCCCTTTTTGAGATGAGGAATCTGCATCTTGGAGTGGTTTGTAAATTTAGTGTCCCCAGCAGGGAATTAAATGCAGGTGTGCCTCATTTAAAGCCAAGGTGCCTAAGCAGCACTTCAGGCTGGTTTTATGACGTGGAAGGGGCCTCAGAGCCCCAAGAGGCATGGTGACTTGGGTTCAGAGAGAGGAAAAACCCCAACCAACTTGGGGCTTTCCAAAAAGGCTTCATGAACATATGACGCAGTTTGAGGGGTGGGGGGGAAGTTTTCGTCAAGTTTCTAGGAGAAAAGAGGATCGCTAGAAAGGTTTTAAGATGAAGGGAACAGCGAAAACAAAGGCAAGGAAGGCAATATCTTTTGAAGGAAATATCGGGTCAGGGTACAGGCTCTGGATTTGGCAAAATCTTGATCAAATCTCAACTCTGGCAATTGCCAGCTGTGATCTTGGTTAAATTGCTTAATCTCCCAGTACCTCAACCTCATTTGTAAAATGAGGGCAATAAGAGAACCTCCCTTGAAGTGGTTTGGGAGGATGAAATAAATTGGCATTCAAGGTCATCTCGACCCTTGTCCATGGATCCTTGACAGAGGAAAATGAGTGATCAGTGTCACCTGTGCCCAGCACATCACGAAGGACGTGTCACCTGTCCTTAGGAGATTAGCAACAGAGGAAACAGCTTTTGAGGTTTCTCTGTGCTTCATGTAAAAAGCAGTTGAAAGCACTTGTTCCTTTTTATTTTGTCTCACGGCCAGAGACCGTGAGAATTATACTTTGTGAAAAGTCTCTGAGATTCTGCTTCGGCAACGTGCACTAGCAAAAGGCACCTAAAGACTTGGCCATAGAGAGAATGAAGGAAACTCATCTAAGTACCTGATTACAAATATTTGACTTCAGCAGATAATTCAGGCCCTTTTCTCAGGGAGAGACTTGGAGGCTTTTTCTAGGAAAAAGCGTATGAGGTTAACATCTAGCTGCTAGCCTTTCCCAATCACTAACAGGACCCCCAAATCAACTTAATGGGGAAGGGGAAAGCAAAAGAGAAGAAACGGGTGATTTGGAAAAAAAAAATAATTGTATTTCCTTTTCTGTTGAGTTGGCTGCCTGCGGTCAGCTTGCTGCTTTGGAAGACCCGAGACCCTCAGACAGTCCTTCATGAACTGGCTTTGTGCTCGTCAAAATTGCTGTGGAATTTTGCCGCCATCCCTGCCCTTCCTATGCTCCTGCTCCCACTCTCCCCGAGGAGATCTGAGGGGAATTTAATCCATATGGTTTTGATTCCCTCACTCATCAAAATGCAGTTTTCCAAGAGCTATTTGATCTCCAAGATGTTATATGAGTGTCTTTTTGTATTTTATTTTTTCCCTTAGAAAAGAAAAGTCAATGCTTTGCCAAAAGAAAATGAACTCCAAACCCTACAGGTCTCAACTGGGTTAGTTGAAGGGGAGGCTGGGGGCATGTTGCTTAGTCAGGGATCTCAGATATTCAGAAGCCAAAGAGGTGACTTTTGTTTTCCTTTCCTGTGCTCACTCTTCTACCCTGATACCTGGATGACAAGTATCAGGTAGTAAGTAGTTCCTGAGTGCCAGGCACTGTGCTAGGTGAGGGATGAGAACTCTCCAATCCAGCCCCTATAACCACCATTTGAAGGAGTGGGGGGCCTCCTTTTCTCCCTATCTGCTCCCCTTTCTTTTCTCCATCCTCTCATTCCTCACATCTTTATTGAGTGTTTGTGACATGTCAGGCACTCTTATTCTAGGGCTGGCGACACAGCAGTGGAAAAGACAGATTACACTTCTGCATTTGCGGTGTACACATTCTAGTTTATGGGCAATTAAGCAAACGGATAAGATCCTTTCAAGTAGTGATCAGTGTTATGAAAAAAATACCACAGATGGGGGGGCAGACTGACTTGAGTCTTGTTTTGTTGGGTTAGGGAAGGCCTCCTGGAAGGATTAAGCTGTAAAGAGATGGAATTAAGACTGTCCTGCAGTGGGAAGAACAAAGACCCCCAATTGGGCATGCATTTGGAAAACTGAGGAACAAATAGGAAACCAGTCCATGAGAACAGTGATGATGAACAAGTTGAAGTGGTTAAAGGGACCTGGTGGAAGGTCAGGGACCTGGCAGATGTCCCTTCCTCCTCGACACAGGAACCTGCTGCCCCAGTGGCTGTTTTTCCTAGGGCTCCCGGGCTGCCTCTGCTGCTCATTCGTGGCATGTCAGAACTGGAACAACTTCAGACATCAAGGGACTTGGCCCAGTCAGCAGTGGCTTAGACTGAGGTGCCAGCTGCAAAATGGGGGAGAGCTGGGTAGATTTCAGGTACATTTAGCAGGTGGGCCTGCTCACGGAGTGTGCATTTGGAAGGCAGAGCTGGAGGAGTGTAGGAGGCAGGCAAGTCAATGTTGGAGCCTTTTGGTAGCTTGGGGGTGTTTGTCCCCATTTCACAGATAAGAAGAAGCAGGGGCTGAGTCAACAACCTCAGGGTCTATAGTAAGGGCCAGAGTCAAGATGCAAGCCCAGAACTTTCTGTCCAAGCAGGTCTCTTAACTGTGCCTTTGCAGTGCATTGCTCTGCTCTCAGAGGGCCCTGTGCATTTGTGCGGGTGGGAACAAACTCAGCACTTTCCCCAGATGCCAGTGTGGTTTCTCAGGTCCTACAGAATCTTTTTCCCTCACAAGAGTCCACATATAAAGCATATTATCTTTGCATCAGGTTTTTTCATTTTAAACCAGTCAGAATAAGCTTTTCCCTTTTTCAACAATTTGCTGGTGCCTGCTGTACATACAACTTAAATTCTTAATTAATGCTAAAGAGCTGCAGAAAATTTGCATTAATTCATTCACTCATTCATTCATCTACCCAACATTTTGAATATGATTCCAGATGTTATGCCGCATGTTAGGGATTCAAAGTGAACAAAAGCAAATCTCTTAAACAGGTGTAACTAAACTGATTAAATGTTAGTATGTGTGAGCATAGAACAGGAGAGACTGGTGTCTCTCATATAAGTGATTTTGGCCCATGAATAAACACTCTAATGAAGATAATCTGTGCATTAAAGTATTGTGAGTACATAAAAGGGATGAATTTGGCTTTTGGAGAAGTTGGGGTGATGTGGGTCTTATTAGAGATGGATTCAGGGACAAGGTAACATTTCAACTCAGACTTGAGGGACAAGAGGACAAGTTTCAAAGTTATCAGGTGCACAGGTAAAAAGTGAAAGACAGAGTTGAGAGACATGTACTCCACCTTTGCACTGCCTATAGGTTAGGGAGAAGGCTGGGGTGGAACTGCTGGGGACTTGTTCCCAAACCCCTCTGTGTCTTGAAGAACTTTGGGATTTCTACTGCCAGTTTATAGGCTTCCCAAATTCCCTAATTCATCTTTCTGGGGATGGTGTTGATGACCATGGTGGACAGGAGCTGTTCCCCCCTTTCCTTTCCCCATTCTTTGAGTGTTTACATTGGAGCATCCTTTACCCAACCCAGCATGTTCACATGCTGAAAGGGACACAATTTACGCTAGTCCATTGGAAATCTCCTTACCTTAGCTTGATCACAAAGACAATATGACTTGTGCCATGTTAGGGCCCAAGAGACTCAATTCTAGAATTTTCATTAGAACTGCTAAAGAAATGAATTCAACCTTTCTGTTGGATTTGATTCTGGAAGGATATAGAATTTAGAATGGGGGCTACCCCCAGGAGTAGAGACAAGACAGAGAAGGAAGCTGGTTCCTGGTGACATCCTTTGAGTCCCAAGTTAATGGATACCTAAGTCAGCTTTATCCTATTACTTAAGCTGATAGATTTCCATTTTCAGCTTTAACCACTTTGAGTTAGGTTTCCTATAGTTTGTGTGAACAGAATTCTAACTAAAATACTATAAAATGTAAGGACTTAAGGAAAATCTTTTTTTTTTCCCCTCCCAAGAAACTTTGGTCTTAGGATGCAAAAGAAGTAGGAAGGAAGGAATTTCAGACATGATGGCCAGGAATGCAGTTGTGAGGGGCGGACATAGTTGCTCCTGATTTTAGATCATCTGTGCTATTCTCACTAATGTCAACCACGTTCATATCTTAGATTTGGAAGGATTTGCTGCTATGGTATGTTTCAGTCAGAAGAGTTTTATACTTTCAGGGAAAATTTATTATTGTTGGTAGTAGAGAAATCTTGTGATTTGGTTTTACAACTCCCAAGTAATGACTTAAGTAGTCAACACATTAGAGACTATTTTGATTTCAAGAGATCCCTTGAAGTCATGGGCTGAACCTCATCAACACCCAGAAAATTAGGTGTGACCTGTCATGTCTGTTTAGCTCTGCCATGGACTACATTTATTTCAGCAGAAGTGCTTTATTTTGAATTTCTTGGGTAATAGAATAGAAACTGTTGAGGTGGTTGTTGAAGATTAAAAGAATATGGTCCATGGTTCCTTCATATCCATTCTCCTCTTTTCTCCATCCTGCTCTGTGCCTGGGAGGCCGACCTGAAGGGGCTGTGACTGCTGGTTCCATTGCTGTCTGGCTTCTGGAAGGTTTCAGCCCATGAAAAAACGTGCAATTGTAATGAAAGCAGAATTTCCCACTCCTGTGGGGTCATTGTGAGCTGTGTGCTCACTGAAAGCCCTGGAGCCTGTCACGTGGCCTTTTCTACGGATTTGGATGCTGCTCTGTTCCCCTGTGGTTTCAGGCCCTGGGGTGTGGATAGAGGCTAACTATTGTGCCCCCCAGTGCTGCACTCTGCCTGCTTCTCTACATCTCATCCCGGCCTTTGAAAACTGTCTTTCTACTGAGCTCTTCTCAAAGTTCCCAATTTGATCATGGTGTTCTTGATGGTTTTACTCTGAGGCAGGATGTGGGAGAGAAAATGGCACACAGCAAGGACCCAGTACAGTTTGCTGCTGCTGTTACTTTGTCATCTCCATGCAAGATGAATGTGTGGTAGGACCACCAATTTCAGTGTTTGAGGTCTGCCTTCTTTAATCAGTTGGTGTGGCTTTACTCTCATGTCTGTGCTACCATGAATCAAATGTATGGCTGTCTCCAGCTCCACCCATCATACTGGGCTTGCTGTGCTCCAGGATCCTGACCTCCTTTTATCATAACTTCGAGGAGACTTAACTATAACCCAGGACGTTCCTACTTATGTTAATCTAACTTAAACCAACTATAATTTAAGTTTACTGGTAGGGTCCATATATGCTATGACCAGATGTTCAAGAAATTCAAATGTTGTAACCATAACTCCCAGTGTGATGGTATTTGGAAATGGGAACTTTTGGAGATAATTAATTTTAGATGAGATCTTCAGGGTGTGGCTCCCATGATGGGATTTGTTATTATAAAAATTGGAAGAGAGACCAGAGCTCTCTTCCCCTCTACCATGTGAGGACACAGGGAATAGGCAGCCATATACAGATCAGGAATAGGACTCTCCCCAAGAATCAGATTGGAAAGACCTTGATCTTGGGCTTCCCAACTTCAGTGACATGAGAAATCAGTATTGTTTAAGTAGTCTAGTCTGTGGTACTGTGCTATGGTAGCCTGGGCTAAGACAACGTAACTATTTTATATGTTGCTGTGGTGTGAAATCTTCTGCTGTAAGAGCTCACAGTAAACCAGGCCCTGATTGAGCTAAGCACTCTACATAAATGGCCTCATTCAATTTCCACAGTAACACTGGGGCTATTTGTATTAGGAATTGCCTTTAGTTTGTAGGAAGAGACTAGAAGTAACAGTGAATTTTAAAGATACTAATTTTTCTCACACATAAAAGAAGCCTGAAAACAGACAGTTGTGGGCTTAATAGTAAGTCCATGATCATCAAAGCCTCAGCTCTTTTTTTCTTTCTTAGTTTGATAGTTCCATCTTCAACCTTGCCTCATGGTCCATTTTGACTGCTGTGGTTCCTGCCATCATGTCTATAATCCTGACAATGAAGGAAAGAAACAAAGTTAAAAAAAAATTTTTTTTAAGTGTTAGCTTGCTTATGAGTTCATTAATGGCACTCCCCAAGAATCTTATCCAATAACTTCCACTTTCATCTCATGGGCCAGAGATGCCCATGGCCATGCCTAGCTGCAAGGTGGGGCTGGTCAGTATAGTCTTTTAGGTGGGCTCACTGCAGCCCTTAGTAATAACAAGGCTGTTACTAAGAAAGGAGACAGTGAACACGGGCTAGGCAATTTCTGCTCTGGCTGCTGTTGTCCTCATTTTACCAATGAGGAAACGAAAGCTCTAAAGTCAGGCATCTTGTCCAAGAATACACTGAAGATGAGACAGGGCTACCAGTGCATAGGGATCTGCCTAACTACAACACCTTGTGCTTTATCTCGAAAACACCAATGATAAAGTTTGCCGAAGAAGAAAGGCGGCTCAGAGGTCTCCAAGGTTGCTATATGGGTCTGGAGTTCTAAATGATTCTGGCTTATGTTCAAAACTAACTCACGGAAGATTTTCCAGAGGGAGACTCAATGTAAATGGAGGCCAGTCTTATCTCACTTGCCTTTCTCTCTTCCCTGGTAGGTGGTGAGTTTAGAGCAGCCTGCCTTGTTCACAGTTGTATGCCCAGCAGCCAACATGGTGTCTCACAGACCACAGGGACCCAGTGCACATTCACTGAATAAATGAAGAGCATGAGTGAAAGAACTAATGAACCTGAAAGCAAAGAAATGAATTTTTTCCTGGATGATATTGACCACCAGTTGGCCAATTGTGTTGAATCCATCCTTTAAGAGATAAAACCTTCCTGGGAAAACCACTCATTGTCATTTGTGTCCCAAGAGTCTCTATCTGTGAAAATTAGCATGAGTGGCCCCTACAAAACCTTTCCCCCCTCCCTGAATATCCTTTTTCTGAATATCCTTTCTCTCCGATTGGCCTATGCTTTACACTGAGGAATTTTGCTAAAGCCGGTATCTTTCCAACCGCATCCATGGAGGATTGAATCTATATTTCAAAGACAGAACTGAGTTTTAATTTAGTGTCCCTGTGACATTTTTCCTTTCATGCACAAGAAGGATACCCCTGCAAAGGGAGAGGTCTTGGGAAATCTTTCACGGATGACTACGCTTCACGCCTGGGTGGAGTAACCCTCAGTGCGCCAGCTTTCAATTAGAAGCAAATAAATGGAGACAGCTTTGCAGCGTGCTCGACAGCCTGAAAGATCAATCCAGGGCCGTGGGCCTGGATTCTCCCCACTGTGGCTAGAGTTTTTTTATTTACATTTTTGGGCGCTTTTCTGAAAAGCTTTAATGTACAAGGTTTAACCTGTAAGACTTTTTCTCCTTCTCACTGCCACTTCTTCCGCCACCACAGGCTTTAAGAATGCAGTGAGCCCAGAGGCCTCTGTGGGGAATGGGACATGCACTTTTTCACACAAGTGCATTCTGAGTGGAATCCTCTCAAATGAGGTTTGGCCCTCTTGGGGCTAAGTAATGGAGCTCCCTTTCCCCAACCTGTAGTTGTGATTCCATTAGAAGTTAGGGCAGATCGGGACATGTCTGTCTCTGCCCATCACATCCTAAGACAGAGGGTTGGTGAGGGCTTTGGCAGGGACTGGGCAAAGAGTAAGCTCCAGGAGGGACTCCTTGCTGTGCCATCTCTCCACCCTTTGCTACTCAAAGGAAAGCCTGGCATGGTTTTGAGAGTCTTCTCTTAGGAACTGTCAGCTAGCTGTATAGTAAACCACTCAAAAATTTAGTACCTTAAAACAAGATAATTTCCTTAACTCACAGTTTCATATATTTGCCTGAGTGGGCAAGGTGGGGCATGGGTAATCTCAGATGGGCTGGCACATTGGCTTATGATGACTTTTGATGGTCTGGGCTGTGCTGCTGGGGTTACAGACACTCGAAGCACAGCAAGCTAGCCGGAACTTGCTCACCGGTAGTGGAGGACTTCCAAGAGCAATCACAGAGAAGAGTCTCCGAGTCAGAACTGGAATGCTGATACCTCCCTTGCATTTTATTGTTCCAAACAAGTCAGAAATCTGGCTCCAAGGTTAGGAGTGGAGAATGGGCTCCACCGTTTGATGAGGATTATGGATTGTTTTTACCATTTATAACAGGGAGCAAATTTCCAAAGTGGTTTTTTTTTTTTTTTGGAAATGAATTGTTTCCCATATACACACACGTATATATACATACACACATATGAGTAACATTGTTTACAGCTATATATGCTATACACACACACATACTCACACATATATATCTCTTCACACATATGACTCCACACCATACCCACCACCAAAGTCCGCATAGCCCTCTACTATGGACCATGACGCCTCCTACCTATTTTGTTCCTCGCCCCTCTAATAGCCTCAGTTTTACTGTCTTACTTCTAGGGTTTATTTTGGTTTAGTTTTGGCTGTTCCTTTGTTTTGTCTCTTTATACTCCACATATGAGTGAAATCGTCTGGTATTGTCTTTCTCCTTCTGACTTATTTCACTTAGCATAACCCCCTTCAGTTCATCTATGTTGTCACAGTTGGCAAAATGTGTTCTTTTGATGACTGAGTAGTATTCCATCATAAATATCTGCCACATCTTTTATCTACCACCTGTTGTTGGGTCTTAGGTTTTTCCATAACTTGGCTACTGTAAGTGGTGCCCCAATGAACATAAGAATGCACGTACCCCTTTGAATTGGTGGTTTTTCATTGTTTTAAATACCAAGGGATGGAATTGCTGACTCATATGGTATGTCTATTTTTAGTATTTCTGAGGAAGGGATTATTCTAAATGAAATAAGACGGAGGCAGATAAATACTGGATGGTTTCACTTATATGTGGAATACAAAGAAAGCAAACAAAAGGTTAGACAGACACAAACCTTGAAAGTGGACAATAGATCTGAGGCATCCACAGGAGAAAGGAAGCTGGGGTCTGGAAGGGGAGCAGGAGGGGAAGAGCACATTAGATGATGACTAAAGTTACCAGAATGGGCATGTGGTGGGTGGGAACAAAGGAGAGAGAGGGTCTAATGGAGGATTCCTGAGGCTTTGGTGGTAGGTGTGTGGTGAAATAAAAGATATTTGTAGATCTGTAAACTTCTGTCTCTAACACATGTACATATACATTATATCAACATATAACTTAACAAAAAAAATTGCTATACAAAATAAAAACAAAATGAGAGAAAAATAAAACTCTTCCTGAGCCTGGGTCCAGAAGCCAGTAAACAGGAAGCATAATCCCAACCTTGCACAGTTCATTGTGGGTTAGAGTTGATATATGTAAGACATATAGCAAAGACCCAGAACCTACAAAAAGTTTAAAATGGCAAAAACAAAACGAAACCCAAAACATGTATTTTGTTTGTTTTTACCATTTGCTGGTTTCTGTGGTATAAATATTCCCACAGTGGTTAATTTATTTCAAGCCATCACCAGCTTAAAGTCTTGATAGCAAAATTCCTAAATATTAACAACGGGTTCTCATGAGTCGTGCAACCACTCTAAGGCAACACTGGAGTGTCCACTTCACGGTCGTAAATGACAGAGTGATGCTATGTATTTGCTGTTAAAATTCTGGCTGTTATTGTCATGTGAGCCCGGGCTCCCTGCAGCACTCAGTCAACAAAACACCTTCCCAGGGCTGGCTGCCTGGGCTGCCCCAACTTCCTCTGACATACCCAGGACAGCTCCACCCTCCAATACCCCAGTTGATCAAGGAGTCAAAGAGGGGTCCTGACACAGAGTGGGTGCTCTGGGCGCAGAAGACTGGTAGACAGAGCTCTCATGTCTGTGCCGTTAGGGTCTGTGCCAGGTGGACCTGACAACCCAGAATAGGGACATGGTTAGGGACCTGTCATCACACAGATGACAGCATATAGTTCAGTAGACGCTGCATAGATGCAACAGGGGCCTATGGGAGAGGCTTTTATCCAAGCTTTAGGGGGCCATGTAAGGATCTCAGAGAAGATTGAAGGGAAGCTACTCAGGTGAAAGAGCAAGGAACTCCAGGTGGAGGAGTTTTCAGGAATGAAAGCCTGATGGAGAGAAAATGTTTCTATTTCTTCAGATCTGTAACTCTGAATGTGGCAGGAGTGTAGAGCGACAGGTTCAGGGACATTCCATATCACTGCTCTTCAAATGTCTTTATATGAAATAGTTTCTGATTAAAGGGGACTATGCAACATGCCAACTAAATGCAAGTGTAATCCTGAACTGGCCTTCAATGCAGAGCAGCAGAAGCACTAAAAAGACTTGGAATATGGACTCTGTACATAAAACTCTATTTTCTTCTATATGAAAGACTGCCTTTGGCTTAGGAAATTCATGATGAAATACTAAGGGCAAAGGAAAGTGACATATACAGTGGCTTCTCCAATATCTCAGAAACAATTTTCTTTGTTTAGAGAATGAATGATAAAACAAATGTGCTAAAATGTTAACAGTTGAAGTTGGGCAAAATGGGTTAAGGGAGTTCCTTCTTATTTTCTTACAATTTTTCTACAAGATTAAAATAATTTCAAAAACAAACTTTTAAGAAATGATTTCTGAAAACAGAAAAGGCAGCAGGGGAGAAGAGTCTGGAAGTTAGGTGGCTGGTGCCATTCCAAGGGGTGCTGAGTCATACATGGAACAACGAAATGAGTGAGGCTGGGCCAGTGAGCAATTAGCACAGACTTTGTGCCCCTGACCATTACTTCTGAGACTCAAGTCCTAGGTCTTTCCAGTAAACTGGAGAGTCCCAGGAGGGCAGTGTGTGTGTTAATATATGGTCTGTGTGTGGAGAAGACCTCCAGGGTGCAATTTCTACTTGCCATGCAGGAGTTAGCCTCCCAGCAACTATTATTTCAGGTTATCATTAATGTGAGCTGTGCCCCAAATTCCCTATGCACTGCCCTGAAATCTGCCCCATATGTTTGTAAAGGTTGATTACATCTTTGGGACCTTTTACTAATGTGAACCAGAGCTATAAAATTTCAATTGTTGCAGCTCATTGGGATCAAGTGTCTTTTTTAGCACACCATAAAATGCATCTGCACTTGATATCTGGAGTCAAACAAACATGCACAAACTATTACAGATGACATGCAGTGGGAATCCTTGGTATCATCTTAGACAGGACATTAGGAGAAAGTCTTTCTTCCCCCCTTTCAAAAAAGAACAGATCTGAGAAGCACACAATGGTGTCCTGGCTAACTATGGGACTGGAATTTAAAAGGAGTCTTCACTTCTGCTTTTGGTGAATGTGTAAATCAGCACTACTAGTTTGGGTAGTCATCTGATAGCAGCTAATAAAGATTTGCTGGAAAAAAGCAATTATTGAAGAGAAATGAGTACACATGTACAAAGATATTGTACAAAAATATTCATAGCACATTTAAGAATAACAGCCCCCCCCCAAAAAAAATACCCAGCCCAGCTCTATCAACACCTGAATCAATACAGAAACAGTAGTATATTACAAGATGAAATACTGAGCAATGAAAAGGAATAAATATTGAAATATACAAACTGGGTGAATGTCATGATTATATGGACACAAAAGAAAATATTTTTAAAATTATTTGAAGTTTAAGAGTAGATAGAGTGAATCTATGATGTACATAACAGAATAGTGTATATTTAGGAGTGTCTTGGTTGACAGAGGGTTTGAAGGAGGCATCTGAAGTGGTGGAAATGTTTGCTATTTTTCCTGGGTGGTGTAACTTTACACAGGTAAAGTTAAAGCACTAAGATGCTTGTCAGTTATACATTGAGAGAAAAATAATTCAAACAAAGAAAACTCCCTTTTCCACTGTAGGATTGTCTTGAGAGGCTGCAGAACGAACCACCTCCATGACCATGCATGTTAGTATCAGCCATGGGTTCACTGTCTTCTCAGGCCCCTTTTAGAGGTACCAATCACATGTGTTTTTGCTGACACATTCAGGAAGCAGCCACCAGTTGTGCCCGACCCATGGCCCTAAAACTGCTTCCACCCGGCACGTAGGGCTGACACTTCTCATACTCTGATGTGTGAAAGACTCACCTGGCCATTTTCAAACACAGGTTCTGATCCAGTCCATCTTGCAGGGCCTGAGCGTCTGCATTTCCAAACAAACTCCCACATGATGCTGACGATACTAGACCAGTTTTCGAGGCACATGGGCCCAGGGGAAGCCTTACCCCCTAAGGTTGCTGTGTTCTTTGCTAGCTCCCTGGGTTGGCAAGAAAACGCCTGTTTCATCTACAAAATAGGAGACGGAAATGTGTAGATGAGACACTATCTCCCGGAACGGTGTGGGTTCACATAGATATAGAGTGCTCCACAGTGTCCTAGAATGATTGCAGGTAGTTCATGGTATGTTTGTTATTTTCAATATAGCAGTAGTTCTGGGTCATGATTTAGAGAAAGATGAGTAAAGTGGTTTTGAGGGTAGAACACACTGAACAGTTATTTCCCTGGTAGCCTGTTGACTGGGGATTTCCCCCCACTTCTCTTGGGCTTTATTCCACAATCTTTCACTTGATCTCTGTTCTCAAGATACATTTTCTGTTTACTCTTCCCACTCCAGTCCACCTCCAATCTAGTAGCGATGAAAGAACTCAAGCAGAACTAAAGCTTGATGTCAAGCAGGGTTTAGATTGTGCCTGGAGGTGATGTCTTTGTCACAGAAATACCCTCCCATTTGACTCTTTCCTGAGGGGCAGGATGGACTGAGGGGAGAAGGGGATGAGCCCTGCAGATTGGCAGCTGGGTTTGCATAAGTACCCACATTCAGCTGCCTTCATCAGAATCTGCTCCTCCCTCATCTGAAGGAAGATATTTGTTCCTCAATCTGTGAGGCTGTCAGTTGACATCTTTTTTAAAAAACAGAATTAATTTGTCATCAAAAAGGGGAAAAAGAGAAATGCTTGGTTCTTTGTTGTCTGGAGGGTAAAAGGCCTGAATTGCATCGGGGTTTCTGACTGGCCCTCTGTAGTTTGGAGGCAAAGAGCCATTTGAGGGAGCCTGGTGTAGACCTGAGCTGGATGGCACTCTAAGTTTCCATATATTGAAGTGTTTTTAGTGTGGACCAGGCACTGTAAGCTCAAAAGTTACCAACCAAACAAACAAAAGCACTCACAATAGAGCAGGGAGACAAAAAAGGGGGCAAGTGTGGTACCCTGAGGTAAGTACTGATGTAGGGTTCAGGAACCCGACATGCCTTCCCTTGTGAAGGCATCCCCAAATGTCAGGAACCCATCCCATGACACGTGACTCCATGGAATAAAGGGAGCAGGAAAGGTGTGGCAGCCTGTCTCCAAAGATGGCCTTCCCATAAACCACACCTTGTATTCACACCCTTGTGTAGGGAGTAAATGTGTAACCAGTAGAAGTCAATGGAAATAGCCCTAAGTACTGAGCAATGGGCTCATTTCCCAGTGTGCATAGAAACCCTACTATGACGCCAGCTTTTGGGAAAAGAGCTTCATTGCAAGCAGAGAGGAGGGAAACCTATCTGTCTCTCCAACAGACAGAGGCTTTTATAGGAGTGGTGGAAGAAGGGGGTAAGAGAAGCTAGGAATTAGGAAACTTAGGGACTTGACAAGATTTGATTGATTAGTTATAAAGTGGTTCATATGTGAAGAAATATGGAGAAGTGTTTCAGATAACTGAATTCTTAGGATTCCAGTTGATGGACCCCTTGCTTCTAAACGAGTCAGCGTGGACCCTCTTTCTCTCTCTCTTTTGAGTCCATTGGCAGTCTCTTCATTTTAGCTGGCTTGGGAATTAACTCAAGGTTAATCACTTCTGTACACATTCAGGAATCATCTGAGAGAAAATGTCAAGCTCTGCTGTGTCTGTAAGAAGGAGCTTTAAAAGAGAAGTTAGATGAGTTACATATGACCTAAGGGCCTGAGGGCAAAGTGACCTTGGTTTTGATTTCTGAGGTGAATGGTAAAAAAAACATTGCTGCTCTGCCTTGGTTTCTTGGAACATGTGCTCTGGGATAAGGCATTAGTCCTGACTGTGCTGAGACCACCACCATCTGAGGAAGCCTAACCCTGTGAAGGCATCCCCAAATGACAGACAGAGAGATGACCCCCCAGAAGTTAGTCCTTCCATTCACCCAGGCCAAATGATAGAGAGATGTGTGAAGAAGTCATCTTGGGTGCTCATCCTCAGACACCCTCAGTTCTTGTTATCTGATAGCAGCCCCATGAGAGACTCCAGTGGAACCCAGTGAGAATCACTCAGCTAAGAAGACAAACTACAGCACCTGGAGTAACCACCACCACCAATAATAAATTGTGGCTGTAAGTGGCTGTGTTTGGGGTGTGTGGAGTGTAATGGATTATTGAAAGAGAACAACTTCTCTTGGTTCAAAGCCCACCTGAGCAGGGACCTGGAAAGTAGATTGCTAGATGGAGAGAATCACTCCACGGAGGGCCACATCTTGAGAAACCACTGGAAAGGAAAAAAAGAGTGGGCTATTGAGGAATGTAAGCAGTTCAGCATTAATAGAGAGCAAAAGGTCAGGAAGAGAGAAGTCAGGGTGAACTAGGAGAAGTGGGCAGGAGTCAGGATCAGAGAGTCTAGGCAAGGGGTTAGAAATGGCACACCACGTGGTTTGCAGGGGTTTGCACTAGGTTACTCTTTGCCAGCGGGCAGCTTGCCTCTCAGTTGCTGGCAGTCAATAATACCAATTACTAGTTAACATTTCTTGAGTGTTCACTATGCTACAAATGTACACATAAAAATTGTGCACACTGGGAACATTTTTATTTGCAGAAATTGAGGTGGAGTAAGGTTAACTTGTCTAAAGTTACAAAGCTGGAACCTGGCAGTAAGCTGAATATCTCAGATGTGCCCAGCCTGCTGCTTTGTGATCCTCCCAGGGGGAAGAGCCCCTCAGGATGGAGGAGACCCCTCAGGATGGAAATTCACAGCACCTCTCATTCTTCTCAGAAACCAAAATGAGTAGTATCTATGTGGGCACAACCCCTTTAATTAGCATGTCTTTAATTAGCTGACTTTGTCTTTTCCTGCTACTATAAATAAAAGAAAGGATCTTCTTAATTCCAGTCCCTTATAATTACTAGTAGAAAAATCCTCAGAAGTTGTTATACCTTGTTCTGAGATGTTTTTGTTGTTGTTCCAAAATTGTTAATGATTTGGAGCTCACACAGGAAAACAAGCCCAGTGTGGACAATAGCCCTGTCCTCCTTGCCACCGGATTCTCTGTACTTACAGCAGTGCCTGACCATAGTAGATGCTCATTAAGTCACTTACATTAGGGAAATGTAAGCCAAAACCATAGTGACATTTCACCTCACATTGGTTAGAATGTCTGTTACCAAAAAGTCCAGAAATATTGTGTTAGCAAGAATATGGAGAAAAAGGAATCTTATGTGAACATCACTTGGGGCAGCCACTGTGGAAAACAGTAGGGAGTATCCTCAAAAAACTAAAAGTAGAAATTCCATAAGATCCAGCCATCCCGCTCTGGATATTTATTGCAAGAATATGAAAATACTAATTCAAAAAGAGACATGTCTATTGCAGCTCTATTCACAATAGCCAAGATGGGGAAACCACCCAAATACCCAATGACAACTTTTGATATATTTTTCTGGGTATCAGCATCAAGTTAACTATTATGTTTTTTCCTGAGATTCACTTCTTCCCCTTTTCAAAGAGTAAGACAACATTTCCTTGTCTTTTGCCTTCTGGCTCCTCTTCCATTTTCCAAGAACTTTCCAGGTGGTGGTGATTGGATAAAGAAGACATGGTACATATTCACAATGGGATGCTGGCCGGTTGAATAAAAGATGAAATTTTGCCCAAGTGATAACAAGGATGGGTAAAGGGATTATGCTAAGTGAAGCAAGTCAGAGAGAGAAATAGAATGATTGTAAACATTTGTGGAAGACACAAAGAAAAGCTCACCAACAAAACAAAATAAAACCAGCACCTCTGACAGCAGAACTGAGGTTACTGGACGCGAGGCTCAGGGCCATGGAACCAGTAGAGGGGTCTGTTGGTGGTTAAGGGTGTCTGGACATTGGTGGTGGGTGTGTTGTGATATGTACAGTTGCCAAGGTGAGAAACTATTCCTGGAACTGTAAAGTGTTGTAAACCAATATTAGCTCAATAAAACATGAAACGAAGTGAACATTTTCTGAATGGATGCAGGACCAAGCTCTTCAATAGGTACAGTACTAGTAGGGGCCCATGACAATGGTTTTCAAAAACAGAAGGGAAAAATAAATATATAGAGAGAGATGACTCCAGTCTAGATTACTGTCATCTTTATAACAAAGCATTTATAAAGTGTAATTTTTTGTACCTTTTTTTAAAAAAAAGATTTATTTATTCATACAGAACTGGGGTACAGGCCAGAAGTGCAGGGGCAGTGAGAGGATTCACCAGAGACAAAGAGGGGAGAAGAACAGGGAGGTCAATGAAGTACACTGCTGAGGGAGTAGCGGGCAGGTCAGGAGAGGTCTGCCGCGCCATGTGGGTCACCTCCGGGGCGGGGGTCGAACTCACACTAAAGCGGCTGCAGCCAGCTTGTAGTGCTGCGTCCTTATCCATTGCTCACCAGGGAGGGCCTTTTGTACCTTTTTTTTTATTTAATTATTACAAAGTTTATTTTTACATCATTTTGCACATTTTTTTTTCCATCTCGATTGTAATCCCCGCAGGTTTCCCATCACCAAATCACCCCTGTGCCACCACCATAGTCCCATGCATTTCCCTCTCTCCCCCCACCCCGTTTTTGATCCCATTCCCCACTCCACCCCCACAAAATGTCTCTGGTATATGGTTGTTCATTATTTTTGTTATTTTCTCGCCTGGTCCATTATACTCCTGCTATGAGTGAAACCATCCGGTATTTTTCTTTCTCTTGCTGGCTTATCTCACTAAGCATGATCTTTTCCAGCTCCGTCCAAGTTGCTGCAAAAGACATGTGTTTCTCTTTTTTGGTTGCTGAGTAATATTCCACTGTGTATATGTACCACATCTTTTTAATCCAGTCATCTACTTTTGGGCATTTGGGCTGCTTCCATGTTTTTCCAATTGTAAATAAAACAGCAATAAACATGGGGGTTTTGTACCTTTTTTTTTAATGGGGAGAAAGTCCATGACAGTTCATGGCTTTCAAGAGCAACATTGAATGGGTAAGGATTCTGTGTGAGTGCCCAGGCCCTGGTACCTGGTAAAACTTAGATGACAGCCCTTTCTTTTCACCTTTTTCTTTTCTTCCATGCTTTTTTTAAAAGTTTTTTTTTTCCAGGTTTATTTGTATTTATTTATGCATACAAGAACTGGAGAATAGGCCAGAGGTATGGGGGGTGAGAGAAAGCAGCAGAGACAGAGAGGGGAGCAGATCAGGTGGATCTTCTAAAATACACTGCTGAGGGGAGCAGGGAGTGAGACAGGAGAGATCTGCTGTGCCCTGTGGGTCACCTCCCTGGCCAGGGATCGAACTCATGCTGCAGTGGCTGGTGAAAGCTTGATAGTGCTGAGAATTTAACCCCTGAGCCACCAGGGAGACCCACCTTGCTTCCATGCTTTAATAACGACACCACCACATGCCTCCATCCTTTCTGGCCCACAGGCTGCTTTCTACCCTCACTGTGCTACAAGGTATGGCAATGTCACCCCCAGCCAGCCCCCATGTGCCATACTTGATTGGTCTGAAGTGAGCCCTTGGGGGGGAGGGGGGAGGGTGGAGAGGGGACAGCCAATAGGATCTCTACAAGGGCAGGAGATGCTCTATTCAAGAAATGCCAACTTGAGTAGAGATCTGAAGCTGAAAAGGGAGGAAAGGACCCATAGCTTGTGTGAAGAGAAAGGAGAGAAAGCCGAGAGGGGTAATTGAGTCATGGGAAAGGTGGAGTGAGGATCCAGGTCAGGCTAGGTGAACTGTTCCTAGGTGGACTTTAACCACAGGACCCACCTGCATTTATGGAGTGCCTTCTATTTTCTAGGCACTGGGATAAGTAACTTACATTTATATCATCCCACTTAACCTCCTTGCAGCTCTTGAGAGGTAGTTTTATCTTTATCTTATTTCTCAACCATGGAAAGGAAACTTAATTCATCTGCACAAGCTCAGACAACCAGTAAGTGGAAGAACCAGACTTTCAGAGGCTGAAAGTCTCAGCCTGTGAGAATTGAAAGTCTATAAATTAACCAACAAACCACATTGCTTTGCCAAATCCCAAAGCCCATTCCAGTCTCCCTGACTTGACAGTTCACCTTTCTCTGGTTCTCTCAAGATGCCTAATGCTTCTCAACATGCTCTATGTGTGTCTGCAACCCTCTCTTCCCCACAATGAATCAGACTGAATATCTGTTTCTTTGTTTGAAAAAAGAACAACAGTTCAGGGCCCTCCCTGGTGGCACAGTGGGTTAAAGTGCAGCACTGCAAGCTAACCACAGCCACTGCAGCACGAGTTTGATCCCTGGCCAGGGAGGTGACCCACATGGCATGGCAGACCTCTCTTGTCTTGCCCGCTGCTCCCCTCAGAGTGTACTTTGTCAATCTGCCTGTTCTGCTCCCCACTCTGTCTCTTACCCACCACACTTCTGGTCTGTACCTTAGTTCTGTATGCATAAATAAATAAATCTTAAAAAAAAAAGAAAAGAAACAATAGTCCAGGAGAGGGTCAAGGAGATAAGACTTGAGGCAATCGACAAGTGAGAGGTGTGAAAAAAGAACCCAGAGAGGGGCTGTTCATTGTAGAAGTAGCCCTGACATGCTGGTCATAGTGAGAGTGAGCTTCAGATGGCTGGGAAAGCTCAGCTCAAGGATTGACCACAGAGCAAGACCAAAGAGATTCTTCTTTTCTCTGTAGCCAAATGGGAAGTAGGAAGAAATGTGTATAAAATCCTGTTGAAGAAGCTCCTTCTGGTAGCTTAACCAGGATGAATTCATTGCAGAGAGGAATGAAGCAACATCCCTCTTTCTCTTTACAACTTTAAGAGAAAGAGAACTAAATGAACTTGGGTGGTAGGTAGCATGGGGGATGGAGGGTAAGGAACATTGAAGAAAAAAAATCCCCAGGGAGTAATTAGGTGTAGATCTGGTGTGAAGTGGCCTGAGGAGACTTTGTGAGGCTATCCAGAAAAGAGCTCTGGACACGCTCTGGCAGGCTCTCCCCTAGCGACAGAAAGATGACAGCTCCATCCTTATATCTTACTGAATAAGTCCAGCAGGAAACAGCATACCCTTTTCCCAGCAGCTCTAGCAAAAGCTTGATTGTGTCTCATCGGGTCTGATTGGTCATGTTCCACACCCAATGAGAAACATAGCTTGCTGACTGGCTGAGGTCTTAGACCACAAGCTCCACCCCAGAAAGCGAAGTGACATTCTTGCCAGACTCCCTATCAGGGAGAATGGAAGGCAAGCTCCCCAGTCATAAACAGAAGAGGAAGGAATCGATGATACTAGGAGACAACAAAATGTTCTAGAACCCAGTGTCTTCATACTTCATCTTGGAACCCAGTTTCCACAAAACATTTTTTTTTCCTGGTTGCTTCTGCAGAGCATATACTGGGGAATCCTGCATCTTAGAAATGTATTATTGTGTAGCTGCATAATTACACTTTCTGGTTACTCTTTGGGAATGGGTTAGAATTGGGGATGTCACAAAGAGAAAAAAATCTCCAAATTAAATGGGGTCACATGATTGGTTGGATCATCCAGTTAGCTTCTCTTAATATATTCTGTAGAGATTGTATTACAAAGGTGGTAGAGAATTTGCCAGATTTTATGTATTTTTAGAGAGAAGAAAATGAGAGCATACACATTCCCCTCACTATCTTTAATCATCTGTCCATCATATTCTGAGTGCCCTTGTAGCCTCCTGAGAGGGATCTCTCATCACAGATGATATCGGGAAAAGAGCCATGCTTTACACCATCCACCATGCCTTGGGAAATAAATCCCAGAGCAGGCACTAACAGAGAGAAGCAACTTGGATTTGGCAGTTATGAGCCAGTGAGTCTAGGTGACTCGTACTTAAAACCACTGTGTCCCAGACTTGCGTAAAATTATATCCTCATTGATTATGACGAGTTACATGAGAATAAAAGCATGTTTAAAAAATTCATCACAGAGGATTATATATTTAGTAGACTCTATCTTAAAGTTTACAAAAGGCCAGTCAGAAATACTATTCTTAATGCCCTATAATTTGTCTTAGAGGAAATAACAAGATTATTAATAAGGAATGGGGACAGAATTATAGCAACAGCTATCATTTATACAGTCTTTTCTCTGTGTCAGGCCCTCTGGTAAGAATGTTACGTACATCGTCTATTTAATATTTACAGCCATCCGAGGGGGTAAGTGTTCTTGTTTTAAAGCTAAGGAACTTGTCTCACTGAAATTAAAGTACAAGTTCAATACACATGACTAGACTACATTAGGATCAGAATTGCGACTCAGGTCTGTCTAATCTGATATACGTGTTCTTCACTTTGATGCCCTGACATGTACAATGTGGTCTTGACTCCACCTGTCGTTATCTGTCTCATGAGACACTGAGGGAGTCAGGGGCGTGAAGCCTTAGCGACAGCCCTACCTACAGAGGTTGCACTGTTGGAAGATGTAGATTCTAAGCTTTCTTCCTCATGGGCATCACTTGCCACTTCTGTGGAGTGGCACTCCCAGAGCTCTCTGATATGCCCATCTGTGTCGAGCTGCCGGCCCAGCACTGGGACTTGTACCAGTGTTTTGCCTGCTCTGGCCCCTATTTATAAGTCAGGACTTTGGCTTCGTATCAAATCCTCTCCTAACAGATATTTGTAAAAGTCACCAGTGACTCACCCTGTGCTCATGAATATGACCAGTGAGCATCTCAGGCCTAAGCCATTCATTTCCTTTCTCCTGCTCTGGTCCCATTTTTCTGGCACCCTTGGTGCCCAATGTACTATTGCTGCCCCCTCTGGGATGTGCTCTAACTCCCTATCTCTGATTTACTGGCACCCTGCCAGGAACTGAAGGCGCTGTAAATAGACAATTTACTTATCTATTCTATTGGATAGGTAGATATTTGGATAGCTGCCAATTTTTGACTATTATGAATGGTACTGCTGTGGTATTTATGTCTTTTGGTGAACAGGTTTGCCAATGTATGCATTTGTGTTGGAAAAATTATGTGTGCATCTCATTCGTATAGAATATACACATCCTCACATATACACACATATATACATGGAATTAGATTTGGTTATAGACCATGTAGATATTCATCATTAGTGGATACTGTCAAGCATGCTTCCAAAGGATTATACTAATTTATATTCCTCTGAGAGGTCTAGGGATTAGAAAAATTGATGTGCATTTAGAATTGGTGTACAGACCAGAGGTGCATGGGTGATGAGAGGATTCACCAGAGACAGAGTGGGGAGCAGATCAGGGAGATTGACTGAAATACACTGCTGAGGGGAGCAGCAGGTGAGACAGGAGAAGACTTCTGCACATGTGGGTCACCTCCTCTGCCTGGGATCGAACTCCCCTGAAGTGGCTTTGGCTAGCTTAGTAGTGCTGTGCTTTAACCTGTTGTGCCACCAGGAAAGGGCCCAGGTATTTTTTTTTTTTTTTTTGGTCCAAGTGTCCCTCAAATACTTATATTGTGCCCCAGACCGACCTGCCGCTCTCCTTCAGCCTCTTGAGTATATCAGTTTGAGTTTGTGATTTTTTTTTAAAGATTTTTTTTTTTAATTTATTCATTTGTACAGAACTGTGGTACAGGCCAGAGATGCGGAGGGTGAGAGGATTCACCAGAGACAGAGTGGGGAGCAGAACAGGCAGATCGACAAAGTACACTGCTGAGGGGAGCAGCGGGCGGGTCAGGAGAGGTCTGCCTCGCCATGTGGATCTCCTCCGGGGCAGGCAGGGATCGAACTCATGCGAAAGTGGCTTTAGATTCTCAGTGCTGTGTTTTAACCCGCTGCGCCACCAGGGAAGGCCCGAGTTTGTGATTTTTAAGTAACAGAAATCATGTCTAGCATCTAGGAGATGCTTACAGAATGGTGGAAGATAATCCTCCAAAAGGAAATTTGGATGTTGTTCAGATAGGAGATAGACTGTGGGCCACAGGATAGGCCACGGCGGGAACAAAGAGCCCAGGAAGCTGGTGGCGCGTCAAAGTAGCAGTCTCCAGCCAGGATTTGTGTTAGCGGGTGACTCAGCATCCCATGGTCTCGCCCTGATCCTCTATCACGCAGTGATCCAGGAAAGAAAAACTGATGGCCTAAGCTCACTTGGCAGGCCTGGCCTCTGACCTCATAAGGACCAAGGGCTCCTGTCTCCTTGAGTTCTGATGTGGGAGGTAATGGTCAAGAATTTCCCTGTGTCAAGGAAAAAGAAGTGCCCTGAAAGAAACCTGGGTATGGCTAGAATGGAAAATGGATCCTGAGCAGCCCTGACTGATAGCTCTCCACTTATCTTAGAGAGTGTGGCACAAGGCATGATGGCCAAAAGAAGCATGTCACACTTTTCGGTAGCTGGGGCTTACATCCAAACTGTAACACAGAAACTCCAGTAGCTTGCCTGGACCACGATGACACCTATTTTCAAAACCGGTACATCGTTTCATAGGCCTGAGTGAATAAAAACAACAGAAATTAGTTCTCTCATGGTTCTAGAGGTGGAAGTATGAAATCACGTTGTTGGCAGGGCCCCACTCCCACTGAAGACGCCAAGGATGGGTCTTCCCTGCTCTGCCTGCCTCCTCCAGTTTCTAGGGTGGCTGGCACAACCCTAATGGACGTGTCAGACCTATCTCGTCCTCTGCCTTCACCTTTACTTCGCTCCAGGGTCTCTTTTCTTCTTTTCTTTTTCTTAAAGATTTATTTATTTACACATACAAGGGCTGGGTGCAGGCCAGAGGTGTGGGAGGTGAGAAGAGTCACCAGAGACAGAGTGGGGAGCAGAACAGATAGATCGATGCAGTCAGTACACTGCTGAGGGGAGTAGCGGGAGAGATCAGAGAGGTCTGCTGGGCCATGTGGGTCAGCTCCCTGGCTGGGGATCAAACTTGTGCTGCAGTGGCCATGGAGAGCTTCATAGTGCTGGGCTTTAACCCACTGCACCGCCAGGGAGGGCCCTCCTCTTCTTTTCTTGTTATATTTAGGGCTCACCCTCGTTGAACATGACTTCGTGTTCATTCATTGCATCTACAAAGGGCCTATTTCCAAGTAAGTTCGCATTCTGAGGGTTCAGGTGGGCACACATTTTGAGGGACACAGGGCGACACTTCAACCCACTATAGCTGATTGTTTCAAACCAGAGCAACTGGTGAACTCTGCTCCTCTGGTACCCAAGGCTGATGGTTTCTGCATTCTAACCACATGGAAGAGGAGAAAGATGGGACTTGTAATTAAATACCCTAGTGTTCCGACACCCACTCTGCTGCACACGTGGCCCAATCAGGCCGTGGCAGCACCCAATCTGATCAGAGTGCCAACTCCTCTTTAACTATCTGGGCGACACACTTTCTGGCCTGGTTTGCTCCTCCGTGAGATGTGGATGATGAAAAAAGTACTACTTAATAAGTTTCAGGAGTAGAAGTTAAATGAGAAAAAGGAATTAAAGTCTTAGCTCAGTACCTGGCACAACATAAGCACTAACTAAATGTTATTTTTAAAATGTGTCTTCCTAAGGGAAGTACGTATGAGAAAGGAGACCTAGAAATGAGTCCCTCTCAGAAAGACCTTTACATTACAATAAAATCTTGGACTTTCCCCCTCTAGGTTTCCCCTGCTCCCCCCTATGCTGACACAAGTCCTGAGGATGTTGGCAGGAATATAAAACCTAACACATCTTGTAGTCTACGTGTCCTCCTTTACAACAAAGCTTTGTTGCAGGAAAGGCTTCAGGTCATGGACAGTGCTGCTGTCCATCAGTTTACCATGCATCCCCAGGCGGGGCTGGGGCTCAAGCTGGGGTGAAGGCATATGCACTGATAGTTAAGTTTATGGCTGGGTTATCTCTTGGGCTGGAGACACGGGCTGGTTGGGGGCATCCGAGGCCGGAGCGGATTCATGAGATTGCATTTCACGCCTTGTCACGATCACCCAGGAAGAGGAGTCGAGCTTCCTTCCTTCTGTCAGAGGCCCCAGGGCCCTGGCTTCCTCTGGATAACAAATGACACTAGCTTCTCCTGAGCAATGTGAGTCTGGCCACCAGCCAAGTGCTGTTGATTTTTCTCGCTAGGGTCTGAGGCTGAGACAAGAAACTGCTTTTTGTATCCACTGTGTGGGCCAGCTCAGGGGAAGCCTTGCAAAAGGGATTCGTTTGCCAGATCCCAGGGCCCCGAGATGAGGTGGAGGAGAAGGCACACATCAGACATAAGCTAACGCCTCCTCACGCTGTTGTGTGCAAAGTGCAGTGAAGGACACTGTGAAGAGCCAGCACCGGTACCCTCCAGCAAGGGCCCAGGGTTTTTTTTTTATACGGTAGTTTGCAAAAATATGCTCTGGTGTCTAATCTCACCGTGGGACAGTGTTTCAGACCTCCCGTGGCCCGTAGGATGATGGCAATTGAGCGAAGCAGAGTCGCAAGCTGTGTGTTCAAGCCGATGCCTAACCCTGGGGAGCCGGGAGCAGGAGCACAAATGGACCCCAGCACACACCATGTCTAAGGGTGTCGAACTGATACATTTCACAGGCAAAATATCAAGTAAAAATCATTCACCCCTCCAAACCTGACAAATACCCTTCCTCATGAAAACGATGAAAATTAGACTTCTCGGGCCCCTTGGCCTTCCATGCTAGAATGTGGAATTTGGGGAGAGTCAGCTCCACGTGCCCAGCCCTTCCCCACCCCACCCTGGCCCCTTCTGGTCACAGGGAGCCTTGCTCATACTCTTGCTTTCCTGTGGCTACCTCACCCTCCTCTTCCATGTCCCACTGCCACCCCCTGCAGACAGTTACCTTGGGGTCACTCTCAGGGTTGGGGTGTGCACTGTGGGGGGAGGTCTGGTCTCCCAAGGAAGAAAGAAGGGAAAGACCACACATGTCTTAGAGAAAGGGTGAGGGGCAGTCTCTGGGCAGGAAACGATGGGATCCCAGGTACCCACCAGGGGTCTCAGAGCGGGACTGGGGGCCCAGGTGAGAACATCTGGGTCCTAGTGGCTCCCTGGGGAGACATGAGTGTCTGTCAGGCAGGTGGCCAGGGCAGGTCCCTATAGTCTGGCTCCTAAGTTCTTTGCTTGTTAATGTAATTGAAATCTCCACCTCTGCTAGTTCAGAGATCAGGCTCCTGTCAAGGAATATGTTTTCTGAAGTTGGGGGAGGTAAACACCTGACTTTGCATCCTTCAGAGAAAAAGACTCTCCAGGCTAGCAGAACTGCCTTAGAATCAGGGAAATGAAAGAAACAGCAGTGTCCAGCTGCCTCGAGTCAAGAAAACAGCCACTTTCAGGTGAAAAGCTCTCCGCCGGCGGCTCATGCCTTCATCTTGTCCTCGTCAGGACCCAAAGAGCCCTTTCAAGGCGACTTCCCCCTCCACGCCCCATGTGTTCTCTGTTGTCCCTAGTCCGGGCTGCAGGTCCAAGCCCCGCATCCAGATTTCCATCTGCTCTTTTTGTCTGGCAAGTTTCTTCCTACTTGCGTGAGTGGCAGCTGTGAGCCTGAGAGATGAAGCATGTGCCCCTTCACAGAGATCCATCATGTTCTTCTCTGCGAAGCATCCAGTCTTCTTTTTTCTCCTGTGACCCACCGTCTCCGTCTTCTTTTTCCCCGTTTGTGTGTGTTTACATATATTTTCTAGCTGCCTGGTGTTCCTGCATTTTTACTGCAAAGTGAACTGTTATGTAACAATCTCCCAAACCTGCCTCCCAGAAGCTGAAGAGTCTGTTGCTATAACTACAATGCTCATAAATTCAGCCTCACTTGAAATTATGCCTTTTCCGAACTCCCCAAGAGAAGATTCAGGAGGGTTGGGCTGGTTTTTAACTGTAAAGTTTATGTCTAGATCCCCAAATCTGTACTGGTGTATTTCAAATGTTTATAAAGGGACCTGGGTTTCTTTTTAAAGGGTTAGTTTTATTTCTGCATTTGGACTTACAGACATTTCTACACTCCCCAGGAAACAGAATTCACTTCACTGCCAGAGCCTACAAGAAACAAGATCAAGAGAGTGAAATGTGTGGTGCTCAATTAATCAATGATTTCTGTGACCAGTCAGTTTGCTGGCTCCGCCTGTGATTTGAACTCCTGTCCTGGAGCTCTGGATGGGAACCAGGCCACATATGACAGAGGCTTGGAGACGTGGCAAACGGTTAGTAACTAGTGCTGTGACCCAAGAGAAGGAAGCCATTCTGAAAGAAACAAGGAAGCAGAGATCCAATCACTTCTCTTCATTCTTGCAGCCAGCTCCCTGATCTAGGACAACAGCTTCTCCCCTCCCCAACGCCCCCCCCCCATACAATAGCTTCTGTGAGACAGTCCCCTCCTCTTTTTAAGAAAACAGCCATCTAGTTAGTGATGGCGAAATGCCAAGTGATGAGCTACCTTTCCAGCTCCCCTCAGACATTAAGGTATATATTAATTATCTTTTGCTGTATAACAAGTTGTCACACACTTAATGACTTGAAACAACAGGTATTATTGCAAAGTTTCAGTGAGTCAGAAATGTGGGTACAGTTGAGATGAACTTTTAGCTGCAGGATTTTTACCAGGTTGCAATTAAGGTGTCAGTCAAGGCTGGGATCTCAGCTGAAGACTTGACTGGGGAAAGAGTTGCTTCCACGCTCTCCTGGTTGTTGGAGGATTTCAGTTCCTTGAAAGGCTGTTCAGCTCTAGAGCTTGCTCTGTTCCTTGCTACATGGGTCTCACGAGTATGGGAACCATCAAACTGTGAAGGCAGGGTGGGCAATAAAGAAACGCTGCCAGCTGGACAGGGGGTATAATTTGTGTAACCTAAGCATGGAGGTGACAGCCTAACACCTTTGCTGAATTCTGTTGGGTACAAGCAAGTTATTTGTAAGCACAACATCACAATGCTGGTGGTTGAGCGTCTTGGGCTCAGCTATACTTGGTGAGCCTGAATTCCTGGACTTTCCTCTTAAGTGTTAGCTTATGACCACCTGAGGAGAACTTTCTATCAACAGAGAATATGGAGATATGCAAAGGATATTTGTGAATATTTGTGTGAACTGAAAGAAAATGCTGAGAAGCTGATAAGCAATTTTAGAACTCTGAAGGCTAGAGACCGAGACGTAACACCTAGGGATTGGCAAACTTTTCCTATACACAGTCAGCTAGTCAGTATTTTAGGCTTTGCAATCCACATGTTTTCCGTTATGACTGATCCATTCTGCCATTGTAGAGTGAGAACTCCCAGAGATGATAAACAGGTGAGCATAGCTGTGCTCCAATGAAACTTGACAATATCAAGTGCTGGCAAGATTCATCCCACAGCCTTGAGTCTGCTCCAGACCTTATGATGCTGGTGAATGTGGAAAGGGCTATTAATTGTTTTACCTTAAAAAGTAAAAGTCTGGGCCTTTCTGGTGACACCAGGGGTTAAGTCGCAGCACTATGAAGCTATTGGCAGCCACTGCAGCATCAGTTTGATCCCCAGCCAGGGAGCTGACCCACCTGGGCTGGCAGACCTCTCCTGTCTCTCTTAGTGCCTCCCCTCAGCAGAGTGTTTCAAGCAATCTGCCTATTCTGCTCTCTACTCTCTCTGGTGAATCCTCTCACTGACCCTGCACCTCTGGCCTGCACCCCAGCTCTTGTATGCATAAATAAATAAATCTTAAAAAAATCTGAACAAACTGAGCTTGTAGCTCCAAGGTCAAGTTATGTTTCCTCTTAATGTCCTCCCACCTATTAATCTATCTTCCTTTTCCAGAGCTTTCCATGCTTTGGGAAAGGGAGAAAGTATTCAGGTCCACTCCACATCGGCCCACCCTCTGTCACCCACAAGGGCCAGCATCCCGAGCTTCCTCTGTTCTCTTCTTCCCTCCCCCATCCAACTTTGGCTTTTCCCTCCTCCTAGCCTTGTGTTGCTCTCCTCTTCCTCCCCCTCTTGATCTGTATAGGAGGCAGGTGTGCAGAAAGAAGAGGGCACAGAAACTAATGAAAAAAAATAAATGAAACCAGAACAGCTCCTTCCCCCATCTTGACTTGAGTCTCACATGTGTTCTAGGAGCTGTCAGATGAAGGGCATCAGGGCTGTGTGCCGCGGAGCATGGGGAGGGGCCCTCACCCTGGTGAGAAGTCGACAGGAAGGCAGGGATTCCTCACAGAGTGGGGGCCTTCTCCCAGAACACAAGCTCGAAGAGGGCAGGGCCAGCGTCTCAGTCTATCCTCCGCCTGGCACCACACTGGCACGCTGCCCTGAAGATAGTTGCAGCATGGGTTGATGAATGGAGCAGTTGGTCTTCTGAGCGATTTCTCAAATAAAGGCTGATTTTATTTTCAGGCTCCAAAAGACTGTGCTTTCTTAACTTAGCTCCAGGCCAGCTGCAAAGATTCCCGAAGCTGGAAGCAGGAGGGACGATCCTGTCCTCTGTAATCTTTTTAAGTGAGTTCTTTGGGAGAGGCTTTGCATGCATTAAATAGCGGCTTGGTGGCGTCTTCTGCATCCTTCTGAAGCAGCGTCAGGCAGCCACAGCCATCAGGGTACCACAGCAGACAGTGTAAAGATGGACAAGGGACCATCTCCTCCCCATAGAGCCAAGGAGGGACAGAGCCAGAGGCCACTCAGAGCCCACCCAGAGTGATCCCTGCAGTTTCCAGAAAACAAGTGTTCCTCTTCCTTCCTTCTGTCAGGTGAGCTGTGGCCCAAGATCACAATCCTGTTTCCTCTCAAATTAGCTGTGTGACCCTGAGCAGGTTATACCCCTCTCTGTGCCTTTGTTCTCTTATCTACGTAATGAAAGACTGTGCCGTGGACTTATGTTTAAACACAAGGCTAAGTTCTAAAGACAAACTCATGCCATTTGCAGCAACATGGATGGAGCTGAAAGGGATCATGCTTAGTGAAATAAGCCAGAAAGAAAAAGAAAAATACTGGATGGTTTCACTCATAGCAGGAGTATAAAGGACCAGGGGGGGAAATATATATAGAAATATAGTGGTTGTAATAAAGGAAAAATGAACATCAGCTACAACTATAAACCAGAGACATTCCATGGGGGAGGGGAGGGGAACAGGATCAAAATGGGGGTCAGAAGAGCACACGGGACTATGGTGATGGCACATGGGAGAAGTGGTGGTGGGAAGTCCACGGGGAATACAACTGAGATGGAAAAATGCATGAAATGAAGAATAATGTTAATTATATATATATATATATATATATATATATAAAATAAAAAATACAGTCAGCTGAAAGTAATGTATTGCCCAAAATACCTTTGAAAAAATGCCTTACATTGCCATAAAATTCAGTCTACGTGATTTTGTGTATTGATAGCAGCACATAGGATTTTCTGGCCCCCTAAAAGACCTAGAGGCAAGAACAGGAACAAATACATGGAATGTTGAATCACTTTGTCTTCTAGGTCTGTAGGAGGGGGTGAGGCGAAGATTTCTCTCATGCTCTGACTTGCCTAATGTTTATTCTTTATTCCAGGTTTCATCATAAGCTTCAATAATCTTCCTGCATGCTAATTCTTTTGTTTTAATGGGAAAAAATCAAAGAAGTGGCATTTCTTGGGCTTGCGGTGGTGGGGGAGTTAACAGAAGGGAGAAGTCCACCGAGAGTTGTCCTCTAGATTAACTGAGATACTGAGCAAGCAGCATCTAGGGCAGTGTGGGGACCATGCTGGCGTGGGATGAGAGAGGTTTTACTCTGACATGACTGTGTCACTATGTCTTAAGAACCTCAGCTCGGCCTGGCCAATGAGTGATCCCTTTGAGAGTGAGCGTGGGTGGATAAGGTGAGTGCTCCTCCAGTATCCAGTATCCCTGGCACCAGCCCCGGAGGCCCTCTGGCTCACCCCAGCTGGCATCTGAGTGCTGAGGCCTCCTGCCCTGTCCTCAGACTGACGCCAGCCGAGACGGTGCCAGAAAGAGGGGAGTGCCAGGGGATGTGTGGCTCACCTGGCTTCCCTTGCTGGATGGTCTCGATAGGGAAAGCTGTGAGGTGTGAGGTGCCAGCCTGCTGTTTCCGTGCTCCCCTGAGGGGAGAACCATAACAGGGAACACCCCAGGACCCCCCCAAATCTGCCTGCTCTACATGGGTCCTGCCATTCACTGCATCAAGACAAAACATACTCCACGAAAATAACTTTACTACAAATCAGTGTGTAAGAGAGAGAAAAGAAAGGGAAATAACATTGTTTCTAAATCAGTCACCCAAAGTTACCCCTCCCCTCATGGGTAAACCCAGCCAAACAGGGTTGGCCCGAAGCAGAGCCACTGAGGCCCAAAGCTTGCCACAGGTCTAAGGTTCCTTCTGACGGGGACCCATAGGAAGGAGGCCAGACAAATCTGGAAGGAAAAGAGCAAAATCAAAGTTAAGGTAAAGGCTGCCCTGTGAGCCTCCCCACAGTTCTCCCACCCACACCGACCTCAGGCGTCTCCTTCCACAGCCCCCAAGGCATTGTACCAGCCCACGATGCAGAAGCAAGCCCAGCTGCCTCACAAGTTCTCTGCTCCAGGGGCCTCCCCCAGGCCTCCTCCCTCCACTTCTCTCTGCCCCTCCTCAGCCAGGGATTTTCCCTTTATCTGTCCTCCACTCAGACTTTTATAGCTCCATCTCCTGCACAGGTTGCCTATTCCTTAGAGTAGAGCAGGGAGCTTGGAACCTCCCCTCTCCCTGGGGACTACCTTGTCAGAGAACCAAAGGCACCCCCTGTTTCCCTCTTTGCTCCCAGCCACTTTCTAGTGAGTGACTTTCATTTCAAGGTCTCTTCTGGGAACACTGTCTAAGACAAAGGGGTACTAGGGTTTTCTACTCTGCAGGCATGGAAGCAGTGTGAACATGGAGGGGGAGGAGAAGAGAGAACAACAGGGAAACATTAGGAAGGGAAAGGAAAAATGAACAAGAAAAATAATTCGTGGTAGATGTATCTTTAAGTCTAATACACACTTGACCAGTGGAGAAACTGAGGGCTAAGAGGGAAAGTGACCTGTGGGGTGACATTAGGGCTGGAACTTAACTTGCAAGGTATCTGACTCATAAAAGTGCCCAACAAATGCTTGCAGAATGAGTGAGTGTCTGGTGGCCCAAGCCACACTCTCCTCAGGGTCTACAGGTTCAAGTGAAAGAACATTCTACACTGAAGCAGCGACTCTCCACATACCTGGGCCTCCCTACAGATCAATATCTGTGGACCTGCTCCGCATACACCTGGGCACCCGGGAGTGTGACACATACCCCAGCAAAGGCCCAGCATGGACACATCCGCATAACTTTGCCAGCAGCCCAAACATGTGGGGAGCTATCCCCTCCCCCCTCCCCTCCCTCCTCCCCTCTCTTCTGTCCTTCTTTCCTTCCTTCTTTCCTTTCCCTCCCTCCCTCCTTTCAAGGAGAAATCAGAGATCTTTTGCCCTGAGCTCCTTAAACTTTGATCTGCACCAGAACCTCCTCATGTTCAAATGTAGATACTGATCCAGAAGGTCTGGGGTGGGCCTGAGGGCCTATATTTTAAGAATCCCCAGGTTTCTTTGCAAGCTAACTGTTCCTAGATGGTTCTAAGACTATACTTGTATTTACGCTTGCCCCTCCTGCCAAAAAGACCCTTTCTCCTTACCCACCCTGAATGTTTAGCTCCACTATCATCCCTCAGTTGCCTTGAGTCTTCTTATTCTTTCAGTAGGAAGAAATTTCTTGCCATGTTAGTTTTCCTGTGCCTTATAACATTGACCATTGACCACCCTCTTCTTCATGGCATAGTTATTCTTATACTAGACAATGAGCACTTCAGGTGCTATGTCTGGGTCATTTTGTCAGCCTGTAGCACCTTTCCACTCCCTCATACACCAAAGCAATTACTCCCCCAAGGGTATAGGTTCTAGGTTCTGTCCTTAGTGGGCTTAACTCAATGACCCTCTTGCAGCCATGTGAGGTAGGTATTGTTGGGAGTGACCAAGTGAGGAGATAACACAACATTTACTGAAAGGACTAGATAAGGGTGGTAATAAACTGGGCCTTGCATCCAAGGGTGATAAATTAACTGGGCCTTGCATCAAGGGGCACAGTGATGAGTCACCCCTTTGGAATCTGAGCTTAGAATCTATATAAGAGACCCTTTCCCCCTTATAGAGTTGGCAGTAGCTGCGGACCCCACTCTAGGGGCTCTTGTCTCAGCTGCTGTCCGAGAGCAATAAACTCTGCTTCCTCAGCCTTTCTGCCTGCCGCCTTCCTTTCTTGTAGCCAGTCACAGAAGCGATATTAGTACAGAAACAGGTATTAGTACCCAGAAACTCAGAGGAGTGATGTGAATCACCTGAGGTCACAGTTAAGTGACCAAATCACCTATCTACTGCCAAACCCAAGATCCAATACATATTGGATTTGTTGAGTGAGTACTAAGTAAATGGATGGATGGATGGATGGATGGATGGATGGATGGATGGATGGATGGAT
This sequence comes from Condylura cristata, assembly GCF_000260355.1. Lineage (NCBI taxonomy): Eukaryota > Metazoa > Chordata > Mammalia > Eulipotyphla > Talpidae > Condylura > Condylura cristata. The sequence continues at coordinate 43,358,068 of NW_004567105.1, forward strand.
GGATGGATGGAGAGACATATTACAGACAAAAGAACTGCTTGTTTTATAAAAATGCTTGTGCATAATGCTTGTATAATCAAGATAAAAATTCATAGACTAGGGTCTCCCTGGTGGTGTCGGGGTTAAGTCTCAGCACTATCACTCTATATTATATCACACTATAACGGTGGCCTGAGTTTGATCCCCAGCCAGGGAGCTGACCCATGTGGCGCAGCAGACCTCTCCTGTCTCGCCCGCTGCACCCCTCAGCAGTGTGTTTCAGTAAATCTGCCTGTTCTGCTCCCCACTTTGTCTCTGGTGAATCCCCTCCCCAACCCCCACCCCACACCTTTGGCCTGCACCCCAATTTTTTATGTATAAATCTTTTAAAAAATTCACAGACTGACTTGGGGTGGGACTGAGATTCCCCCAACCCCTCTTTCCTTCCAATCTTGAGATTTCCATGAAATCCTTGTTCTGAGACTCTCCACCCCAGAGAACAGGAAACTGGTCTGTTCTGCTCCAGCTGTTCCCAACACCCTTGGGGTTAGCCCTCAACGCCTTATTGGCCACTGAATAAGATCTCCTTTCTCCCAAAGTGTGGCTCTCCCTAGCTCCTGGGGTGTGGGGGGGGGGCAGGTGCCCAAGCGCAAAGCTGCCTTTTAGCAAAGCACAGAGGCTGATGTGGAAGCAGGCAGCTGTTGGCCTTTATTTCACTGGAAGAGCTTATCTTGCAGTCTCACAGTAACTGGCCCTGAAATAGCTCTGCTAGCCCTCCATAGCCCCTCTACCTCGCTCCGGCTGAGGGTGGAGGAGAATTACCACTTAACTGTGTATAAACCACAGCCTCCTGTGGCCACCCAGGTGAGTGAACCTGCCATCCCTGCAGGTTTATGTGGAAGCCAGATCCTCCCTCTCCATCCTTTTAGAGTCTCCCATCATCCAGTGACAGGTGTGGACTTAACTCCTACCAAAACATGGGGCAGGGTTGTGGGGGTGGGAAGGGAGGCAACAGGGACTGGAAGCCTGGGATTGGACCTCAGCTCCACTGCTCACAAGCTGCTTGGCTTCTCTGAGCTGCAGTTTCTGTGCTGCCGCACCTGAAGGGTGGAGATGAAGGCTGAGTAAGATCAAGCCTCCAGGGAGGGCTGGAAAGCCCTCAGTAAATGGAGGTGTGCCGGAGGCCAATCTCAAGAGAGCTGGAATTACAGTGATCAGGCAGCTTCCTGGAGTTCATTCCCAAGCCCGACTCCAATGTCTCCTACTCACCATCTGTGAATCTTCCCTCTGGGAGCACCTCTGGTCAGGGTCAAGGGCCCTCTCTGTCCCCGAGGCCCAGATTCTCCAGCAGAGACAGTTCACAGTGCAGCTCTGTCTTGTCTTGTGTTTCTCTGCCTCTTGCTGCTCAGTTCCCTGCCCCAAGCTAGTGCCTGACTGCTGGTGGTGCTGGTCATGGTTTCTGTAACTATTTGGATAAAGAATATCAGTGAAGGACAGAGCTGGGAAGGGCAAGAGGAGGCGAAGATGAGGTTGGAAAAGGTATTTGGGGTCAGGTCACAAGGAGCAGTCCAAGGCCTATAAGTGGGGACTTGACCATGGGAGAATGATAAGGGGGACAGTAAGTAGCTCAGAGCAGAGTTGTGGAAGTGCACTCTGTGGAACAGCGTGGAGACTGGACTGTGAGTGTAAGGGCCAGAGTGGACAAAAGAATAGACAGGAAAACTGTAGCTCACGTCAGGGTGGTGTTTAAAATGTCTAACTGCTGGCCCAAGAGCAATGGGACAGCTGGCAGGTCAGATCAACTAGTCAGAGGGCTAGAAGCAAGTGCCCCTACCGTGCCCACTATTAACCCTTTAGTTGCTAGACTAGCAATTTGGGTATACAGGACAGAGGCCTGTGTAGGAGGAGCTGAGGACACAGGTTAGCTGGTACTTTGCAGGACATTTGGACATAGCTGTGTCAGTGTCTGCAGCCAGCTCAGCCCTAGCTGACGCTTGGGGCTGGAGAGACTGAGTAGATTTCAGAGATTTTTATTGTCATAAAGAGATGCCTTGTTCAGAGCGCTCAGGGGTAGGCAGAAGGGATTGCGTCACCTCATAGCCATTTTGGTTGTTTACTTCTGCTTGTGGATATCCATGACATCTGATACCTGCACCTTATTTTCCTTTCCAGAAACATCCTCCTCCCATTCAGGCCATTTGGTCTCAGGGAACACATGTTCCTGGGGTGTGGCCAGCCAGTATTTCCATCCACTGAACAGAGGAACTGGTTCAACTGGTATAGGATGTGATCCTGGAATTCGATTAGAACTCTGGCAAAAAGAATTCCCCTTTCTTCTGGGAATGCTAAAGTGGAGGTACTAACCTGAGGCACCTCCAGGTGTCTGCAGAATGAAGTCAGCAGCCAAACAGGGCTGAGTGAGAATTCCCAAAGAAAGTGCTGAAGTGCTGTGCCCCTTGATCCAGCCCTACCTGAAGCCTATATTTTATCTTTAAGTGACTTGAAGCAGTAAGTTTCCCTTTTTCCTGAAGTCAATTTGAATTGGACCTTCTAGTACCATTCAGACAATTCCACCCTGAGAATTGGGAATGGAGACAAAAACATCTACTTATATTGGCTAAAATGAAGAGGTCAGATAATGCCAAATTGACTAGAGAGCAGAGTGGTATAGCAGAAGATGGGTATAGACTGTCAGGTTGGTGAGCCACATGCTGGGAAAGGGGTGAGGGAGAGATATGAGGGGGTGGCGGTGAAGACTGTAGAAAAGGAATAAGTGAGAGCGTTAGATAAACAGAGAGAGGGAAAGATGAAAGATTGTTCGGCCACAGGAAAGTGAGAAAGGGCCTCCTCCTCTCCCGGGTCCTCCTGTCCTTGCTGCTGAAACTGCAGGGAGCTGACTGCATTTCCTGCCTCCTCTTCCTCCCTGAGTCTTTGTCTCCTCCAGTGAACTGGCCTCTTCAATTTGAGTGACAGTGAACTTCTTTCCCTTGCCCCCAAATAATTTCTTTGCCCCAACACAGTGGGGATTGCACAGGGGAGGTGAGGAGGGGAAGGAGGCCATGGATAGCGTCAGGCCTGATATCACAGGGAGAGGAGAGCGAAGGAGGCGCAGTTGGGGCTTGGTGGGGTGGGGTGGGGGGTGAAAGCCAGGTTCTGAGTCAGCGGGAAGCCTCTTTGTGAGTCCACAGCCTGGCGTGTTACCAGTAATACAGATTCCAGGATATTAAAACAACCAGCATCCCACATTCTCCCTGCGTGGAAACTCAGAGGGTTGGCACCTGTTTGGGTAAGTTTATTTTGAATTTCTAATTGTTTGTGACCTCAGGCACATCCACCAGGTCACCTTCCTCCCTTTGGTGACTCTTTGCCTCCTGCTTCCCAACCCCACCCATTAATCACAGCACACTCACAGACCCAGGAGTAATTGGCCTCAATCTTCATGCCTTAATCACTGGGTAGGAACCCGGTCATACGGGCTGCTGTCGTCCTGCACGGTGCCCTTGACCCTCACAGACCTCTGTTACACGTGCCCAGGACACTCTGCCAGGGAGTTTTCTTTGTCCAAGAGATTCTGGGGATGTGAGGGGTTAAACCCGAATGCCAGGAGTTAGCTCCCTAAAAGTAGCCGTGGACAGAGTGTCAGATGGAGCTGGAGGCAAATACTACAGCTTTTTTGACCTTGTATGAACTTCCTCTGCCACCTCTCCTATACATTCTCAGGGTCTGCTTCTAGGGGAGTCCAGGCCAGATGGCATGTCCCTAGGTCCAAATGTTACAGGACAGGGAGAGGGGCACCCCAAAACCCCCAAGCCCACGCTCTCTAAATAGGTTTTGCCATCTGCCACATCAAGACAAAAAAACATACTCTAGCGCAAAAGACCTTCAATGGGAAGGAACTTTAATACAATTAGTGTGTGATACAGAAAAAGGGGAAGAATATAGTTTCCAAGTCAAGCATCCAAAGTTACCCAGCCTCTTGTGGGTAAATGCCCAGCCTAAAAGCATTGGCCCAAAGCAGGGCCACTGAGGCCTGAAAGCCTGTCACAAATCTAAAGCACCTTCCAGTGGAGCCCTATAGAGAAGGGTCAGAAATAGCCAGGCAAGCTGGAAGGAAAAGAGCAAAATCAACATCAACGTTCAATGCCGCCATTGTCAACCTCCCTGTGGGTCTCGCACCCACATCTGTTCCAGTCAGCCCAGGGCCAAGAAGCAAGTGCAGCTTTTTGCGTTTCTATGCTCCATGTGCCTCCTCCCGGCCTCCTCTTGGTTCTCTGTCCTCCAGTCTCTTCTGCTTCTCCTCCCTCCTCAGCTTCACCCCTCTCAGGTGCGGCAGGAGACCTGGCACCTCCCTTCTTCCTGGAGGCCACCCTGTTACACAAACACTATCCTTTCCCACCCTGATTTTGCCTGGCTGCTCCTTCCCACCACACAGCAGAGGGAGCTTTTTATAATGCAGACTGATTCATTGCCCTTGCTCTTAGGCAAAGTTCAAGCCCCTCATGCGGTGAGGTGACAGAGCACCTCAACTTCCCTATTTGCAATCTGGGCCATTAACCATGCTGTTCCCACTCCTAGCATCTTTCTCCTTCTTGCCCCGAGCCTAGTATGTTGGCCCAGCTCATGCTGATGTGTGCTGCTGGGCCTCAGCTCCTGTTGCAACCTTCTGCTGGAGTTAGACCCTCTTCACCTGGGACTTTCCCTCTGGAGCAGTGACTCCTGATCCTGAAGTGGACCTTACAGAATGCAGACCTGGGCCCTCCTGCAACTGCTTAGTGCAAAATCTCTAGGATGGGGTCAGCGTCAGCTTGTTGTAAAAGCTCCCCTCCAGTGATCCAAATGTGCCCGCAGGGTGGAAACCACATTCCGACAGTATGATCTCCATAAAGGGAGGATCCCACTCTTCTCCAGGGCCTGCTACATAGGAGGTCCCTGGTACGTGTTGACTATGACTATGAACAACAACTACAGACATGCTGTCTATGTCAGGGGCTGTTCCAAGAAGACAAATGAATGAAATAGTGAATGAATGTGCCAGTGAAAGAATGAACTAGAAGTCCACACACATGCATTTGGGGACTGGAGGCTCCACAGCGGTCTGTCCCTGACATGTTTGTGTAGCAGGCATCAATCGAATAGCCTTCTGCCAAAGAAGAGATTAAGTAGTCATCGAGTCTCAGGCCCAGCTGGGGGTGGGGGTGTGGGGGGCGGGGCAGTGGCCAGTGGTGGGTGGTAGCTCAAGTCACCAGCCAGTCACTGCTAGTAGCAGCCACAGAGCTGAATCCTGGGGGGAGTGGGAGGTGGGGTTGGAAAGTGGAGGCGAAGTACCATTGGGTGCCTCCTGCCTGGGTGTCCTGGTCTCCTGTCCCCTGACAGTGCAGGCCAAAACTGTGCCACCATCCCAGGTCTGTCCATTTTAACAGCTAGCTGGCTCCTTGGCCATCATGATTGTATTATGCTGTTGACCCTCCACACGATTTGCCTGAGCACTGCAGGATCCTCTCTCATCACTTTCTTAGACTCCCTGAGTGGGCTGTGAGCAGCACACCCCACAAATCATGTGCCCACGTGATCAGGCCCTGAACCTGTGGGTGACAGTTGTCTGGGAGGGCCGTCTTTCAAATGCATTGTTTCTGTGGTTGCACCCAAGAGCTGATCCAGTCCTGTGGGATTGGAGTGGGGTGCTGGGGTTGCAGGCTGCCGTGTTCCTGCCAATGAAACTGTTGGAGAGTGCACCAGTGAGGCCTAAAACCCTCACTGGCAAGAATGAAAATATATGGTTTAATAAAAACGGCTGATTCAATTTCAAACAAGTGGTTCATACCCACCTCTAAGTAGCTGCTGTTAAAAATCCAGGCTCTAGCCTGATTTTAAATGAAGCCTGAGTTAGAGGGGAAAAAAAGTCTCTTTGGGGAGGTTCATGGATCTTTGGTGAAGCCTGTTTCAGTCTGAGTTTTTAAATGGAGTGAAAGGAAGGGCTGGATGTTGCTTTATTGTTTTCTCTCTCTTGCACAAAGCAGACTGTAAGGGGCATGAACTGTAATGAGGCAGCCTCCTGTGCCGTGGTGGGGAGCCTGGGGGCGTGGTTGCAGAGGGGGCCTCCACAGAAGGACCACGGTGCTGGTGGCCACCGAGCTGGCTCTGAAGGACTTAGAGCAGCCGCCCTGCCCCCTTTTGTCCAGGCTCCAGGGCCAGAACACCAGAGGCAGGGTAGCATTTGGGGCCGCCCCAGCCCCAGCTGCCAGCTACTTGGTTGTCTGAATTGAAGAGGTCAGAGGTTAAGTGAGAGATCAGAGTCCCCAGGTCAGGGAAAGAAAACAAATCCCCAGGGCCAGGGCTGTGCTCCAGAGGCATGTAGGCCAAGCCCTCAGGTCCAGATGGGGAATATTTTGTACTTACGGCTCCTGTCCTTTGCTGTTACCATGTAAATTGATTGGGCTTTTTTCCTCTTTAATCAAATTAAGGGAATTTCATAGCGGGGTGGGGGGAAGGATTGAATGGGCAATTGGGTTTTGTTGGCGGCCCTGGAGTATGACTCCTGCACTGGCCTCCCTTCTCGGGAGGAAGTGAGGGTGCTTCAGTTTCCCTGCTTTCCAGTGAGTCCAGGAGGTGGCTAACACCAGCACACTCTGAAACCAGCGGTGACTCCTGCCTCTGTGCGGGAAGGAGGCACTTTTAAGAGCTGTTATTCTGTGCTAATAAGCGCCTGGTCATTAAGGCTCATCCATCAGGAAGCAGTTGTAGAATCTGACTGGGTTTTAGCCTCGTGCAGGGGCTGTAAGGGTTACTGAAGGATAAGACGAGATAATGCCTCTCACGGGGCCATTTTATGTTGTCTTGGAGCCAGAACGACTGCAGTTCATCTTGGTGTTGATAGTTCCAGGCCAGCTCCTTTGAGCCTCAGTTTCATTATATGTGATATGGAAGCAACAGACCCCATATCCTGACCACTTCAGTGCACCCCAAAACTTGTGTGTCTTCACCTGGTGACTCTAGTTGCTGATGTCCACTTTATTTGTCCTCACAGGGGCCAGGTGTGCCCAGGATTTGATGCCCCTCTGCAATGACACAGCACTCAGCCAATGTCAACGGGTGAACGAGTATCCTGACCCCATGGCTGTGAGGATTTTGAGGTATTCTAGCCCTTTTCCAGAATTTCCCCGGAAGGATTGTTTCCGTTTCCCACAGGGGTACCATGCTTGGTAGCATACCTTCCATTGGCTGTCTTCCCTTACTACCCTGCCCATGTTTCTTTCAATTCCCAAATAATTGATAGTCTGTGCCACTAACGGTGGGAATCTACTCTGAGAAATGTGTCTTTAGGTGGCCTTGTTATTGTGCAATCAGCACAAGCACTTTCACACTGTGTCCTTGACGGTCCAGCCTGCTACTACCCAGGCAATACAGCCCCCCCCCCCCACTGCAGGGACCACCACTGCCTGTGTGCCCTGTTGTTGTCTGAATCATCCTCATCACACGTGTGTATGGTTAAGTTCTCACTTAACATCATCAATGGGTTCTGGGGAATTGGACGTGAAGTGAAATCATGTCTCACGAAGGTCTTTTGAACTCGTATCAGAGGTGGTTTCTGAGGGAACCAAGACAATGGGTGTGGGTGATGACAAGAAGAGCTATCCTGGGGGCAGCACTAATGCATGAGGAACACGTGGTACAGACAGAGTCTGCAAATAAATGACTATTATCAAGACTCTAAAAGGTTACCTAGGAGAGGGGGGGGGTTGGGGGGGGCTTACAATAAAGAAACACGGCCGCAAAAAAAGGAAAAGAAAACAGGGCTGTGTAGGTCAGAGGCGGGTAGAATTGAGAGGAAGAAGTGAAGAAGGGTGCCAAAAGGTGGGTCTGCTTAGATCAGGTGGGGAAGGAATTGGGCTTCAAAGTCCAGAGGGCAATTGACATAGGCGACTGTGTCCACGATGGCGGAAGAGTGGGTGGTTCCTGCAAGGTCACCAGGATTTCTTCACTGGGTGTCTCCTAAGCTCTCAACGCACATTAAGAATATCTCAGCACTGGTTAGAGTCCTGGCTAGCATTTGGGTAATATTAAATGCTCACGTTTCGGTTAGAGAGTAAGGAGCTGAAGGGGAGGGCAGGCCATGTCCGATCAGCACTGTACTCCGTGCCTGGCACACAGGCCTGTGTGTAGTAGGTGTACACACAGAGCCAAGAAATAAGCAAGAGAATCTGGGTTGAAGGGCTAGGCAGACTCTGCAGCTAAATCGATCTGGTTTAGAGGCAGATGCAAACAGACCAGGTCAAGGTCCTTGTGAAGGATCAGCTTGAAGCTCTAGAGGAGGAGGCCCTGGGCAAAGGGGCTCAGTGTGCTGGTAGAGGGTATTAGAAGCTGCCCAAGAAGGGGGCTTTTATTCAGCCCATAATTGGGAGCCATCAAGTCTTTGAGAGAGGGCCCTCCCTGGTGGCTCAGTGGGTTCAAGCACAGCACTGTGAAGCTAGCAGCAGCTGCTTCACTGGGAATCAATCCCTGGCCAGGTTGCTGACCCGTGTGGCACAGCATAAGTCTCCTGTCTCACCCGCTGCTCCCCTCAGCAGTGTACTCTGTCTATCTGCCTCTTCTGCTCCCCACTCTGTCTCTGGTGAATCCTCTCACCTCTTGTGTACCTCTGGTCCATACCACAATTGTATGTGCATAATAAATAAGTCTTTAAAAGAAAAAAAATCCTTTGAGAGAAGAGGTGACATGCCAGAAAGTTTTTTAGGGAAACTTTTCTGGTACTTTCTTTGGCTATAATATGGAGTTTTAATACCATTTACCCCATTGGGTTTCTGTGAATTTAAATAAGATAATACCTGGCAAGGTTTAGCAGAGTGCTTTCCATATAGCCATGGTAAATGCCCAATAAATAAATGCCAGCTTCTGCTCTTGGCTCTTACTAGCTCTTTCACAAAAAGACTAAGGGGAAAGGAGCAGAAGGCTGAAGCCACACTGAAGGCCAACCCTGACAGGCAGGCGCAGTGGGGGATTGTGGTGGGTACTATGAAGTGCTCCTGCCCAGTGCTGACCACACTGCTTGGCCCAAAGTCTCACCTCCAGTGAGGAGCAGCCCTCTGCTGATGACTGATTTGCAGAGACTACAAAGCTGGTTATTCTCCAACGCAGGGCTGCGAATTGCTGAGCACTGAGCACTTTCTGAGACCACCTGCCCAGCCCTGCTTCCTCACCACTCCCCTCCTTCCATGGTGTTGGTGGTGAAGGCACTCCCCAACTGTGTTCATCTCAGCTCCGCCCCCAGAGAAGTCACCTGCGGCAGGAGGAGAACTCTGAGCCTGGAAATTACAGAGCTCGAGGCAGAGAAGGTGGGAGGTGTGGCCAAATGCCCCTTTGAGATGAGGAAAGCAAGATATGAGGAAGGCTATGGGATTCAGGACTGGGACGCCCAGAAGGACAAGAGCCAGTGATTCCAGTTCATGGGGGCAGTTATGAGGAGAGAGAACACAGGTTTGAGGGTCTACAAAGCAGGCCAGGAAGAAGGAATGCTGTTGAGTGGCCTCCTTATTGAGCTAATTTTGTGTAACATCCCATCAAGATTCCCACCAGACTCCCTCCAGCTACATGCTCAGGAGAATCAAATATCTCTTTAACTGTGCGATAGAAAAACAACAATTTGTCTTTGCAGGATGCAGAACAATTTGTTTTTTCCGGATGGTGAATACAAGCCGAGCAGCACTTCCCCAGTGCTGAAAAGGCCCTGCAGTCTGGACTCCAGGCATTGTGTGAAGCGAGGAACGTGACAGCCTTCGCCCACTCGCCCTCCTCCCCCACAGTCTCCTTACTCCCCCTCTTTGGGGGGGAACCCTACACCTCTTTTCTGTGGGCCTCCCTTGACAGTCCTTTATTAATTCAACAAATAGTTATTGACACCAACAAAATTGCATCAAGTTAAAGCCGCTCATTCAATTCTTTCCCTCCTCTGCTTCAACACCCGTTTCCAAGCCAGACAAAGAAGTGGAACAGATTGCTGAACCTGACCCGTTCTCCTCACTGCCACCGCTCGCTCCCCCACAATCCTTGTGTCTCCTACCTCTGGCCAGATCTCCTTCTACAGAGGCCTATGGAGAAGAAAGGCGGCCTTTCTGCTGGCTACATCTGCTTTAAAACAAAGTCCCAACCCTCCCATGCTGCTGATGGGATAAAGCCACACTGAAGAGCAGATTGGAAGTCTCTTAGACACACTTACAACTTAGCCATTCCAATTCTAGGTATTCACCCACCAAAAATGGTGTATGTATGTGAAGATATTCATAACAGCTTTATTTCTAATCCTTCCAAGCTGGATACAATCCAAGTGTCTATCAGCTGGTGAAAACATAAAATGTGTTTCAGCCATATTTGATGCAATTTTGTTGATGTCAATAACTATTTGTTGAATTAATAAAGGACTGTCAAGAGAGGCCCAAAGAAAAGAGGTGTAGGGTTCCCGTCCAAAGGGGAAGAGAAAGGAGACCGGGGGAGGAGGGCGAGTGGGAATATTACTCTGGCAACAGTACACAGCCATGTGGCACCTGATGACTGGAATTTATTCTGAGAAATTCATTGTCAAGTGGTTTTGACATTATGTGGCCATCAGAGAGTGTATACACTGTCAAGGGAGGCCCAAAGAAAAGAGGTGTAGGTTTCTGTCCAGAGGGAACCCTTATACAAACCTAAGTGGTGTGACCTACCACTCACCAAGGCTAGAGTCGGGATCTTTATATTTTCAATGTATTATAGAAGATGCAAACTAAACTGCAGTGACAGAAAGCAGGTGAGTGGTTGCCTGAAGGGAAGGATAAGAAGGAATGAAAGAAAGGAAAGGGCATGAGGAAAATTTGGGAAGGAATGGACAGTTCTAAGGGAGTATGAATATATCAAAACTCATCCAATGTTCAGTTTATTGTATGTCAAC